>NC_089988.1:25740835-26042985 GCF_036417845.1 Apteryx mantelli
TCCACAGCCCCAGACCCTCTGAAGGGCACAGTAGGTCCTGGGGGACAGAGAGGGATGTCAGCCTCCCCATCAGCTCCCGGGCTGGGGGCCAGCAATGGCACAAGGAAATGGAGGCCACTCACTCCATGTCTCCACTGCTCTCGTGATCAGGAGATCCTTAACCCTGGCTGCCTGCAGCCCCTCTGGGCAGCCCCTCTCCTCAGGACAGCACACGAGTCCTGGCCCCGGGGCTCCTCAGGCACCTCCAGTGAAAGGGCAGCCTGCCCTAAGATGACACACACAAACAGGTTTTCATTTATTCCCCCCCACAGAAGCAATCAATTGCCCCTTTGCTCTTCTCCAGGGATGTCCCTGCTCCCAGAGAGCCTTTCTCCAGGTCAGTGTGTCCATGCTGTCCTGGCCAGCTATTCCTGCAGCCCTCCCCTGTGTTCCCACAGGGCCGTGGGCTAGCGGTGCTGCTCTGCACGGTGAGCGGGCCCACACTGGGGTGACTCCACACTGGTCGTGATGGTCAGGACAGAGCCAGCTGGCCCAGCATCATTGCACCTGACACCCCCCTCCCCAGGATCTGTGGCTATGGAAGATGCTTGGAGCAATCACAGGGCATTTCACATAGCTCAGGATGTGTTCAGAGGTGTCATTAGGCCCAGCTCATTCCCTCTCCTGAGATTTGGTATGTTCCTCAGTTTGGCCCTTTACCTTTGGGTGACTCCACGTGGTTTTGGGAGTCTCCACTCACTGCCCATGCCAGGCACACGCTGCCCTGGAGATCCCCTCTTCTCTCCAGGTGGCTCCATACTCCCTTCCAGAAGGATGGGTATCTGTGACCAACCTAGTGATATGTGGGACAGTGCCTGGCAGATACCACTTGACCACTCACCCTCTCCAGGGGCCCTGGGCACCCGCTGGGCACCCTAACACATCACGCTATGAGCGCATCCCCCTTACACCATGGAAAACCCAGGCACGGCAACAGGGCCTTTTAGAGTGCAAATCCCTGAGCACATTCTTGGCTCCAGCTTGGGAAGAAGAGCCCAAACTTCAGGCACTGTGCTGAGGAGATCTCCTTTTATTACAGAGGTGCTGCAAGGGAGGCCAGCTCTGACACAGTGGTCAGCAGATTTACACAAAGCCTCTGAGTCAGAAAGATGGGGTTTGTGCCTCTGGAGAAGAGAGATGAATTCAGATGTTTGTGTACAAACATGCTTATCACAGATAGAATGCCCCAACTGGAAATGTTCCCTGAAATGGCTTGGAAATCACTTGTGAGAAGAGATGGGCAGCTTATTGCTGCTGAAACAGCACCAACCAAACCAGGTTCTTCAGTGTCTCCTTAAGCTCCTTGTTCCTCATGCTGTAGGTGAGAGGGTTCACTGCTGGAGGCACCACCGCGTACACCATGGCCAGCACCAGATCGAGAGCTGGAGAGGAGATGGAGGGGGGCTTCAGGTAGGCAAAAACTACAGTGCTAATAAACAGGGAGACCACGGCCAGGTGAGGGAGGCATGTGGAAAAGGCTTTGTGCCGGCCCTGCTCAGAGGGGATCCTCAGCACAGCAGTGAAGATCTGCACGTAGGACAGCACAATGAAAACAAAGCACCCAAGGCCTAAACAGGCACCAACCACAATAAGCACAACTTCGCTGAGGTAAGAGTCTGAGCAGGAGAGCTTGAGGATCTGGGGAACTTCACAGAAGAACTGGTCCACTGTGTTGCCTTGGCAGAGTGGTATGGAAAATGTGTTAGCAGTGTGCAGCAAAGAATAAAGAAAACCACTGGCCCAGGCAGCTGCTGCCATTCTGACACAAGCTCTGCTGCCCATGAGGGTCCATAGTGCAGGGGTCTGCAGATGGCAACGTAGCGGTCATAGGCCATGACAGTGAGAAGAAAATACTATCCTGCTAAGAAGAAGACAAACAGAAAGACTTGAACAGCACATCCTGAGTAGGAAATGGCCCTGGTGTCCCACAGGGAATTGGCCATGGATTTGGGAACAGTGGTGGAGATGGAGCCAAGGTCCAGAACAGAGAGGTTGAGGAGGAAAAAGTACATGGGGGTGTGGAGGCGGTGGTCGCAGGCTACGGCTGTGATGATGAGGCCGTTGCCCTTGAGGGCAGCCAGGTAGATGCCCAGGAAGAGCGAGAAGTGCAAGAGCTGCAGCTCCCTTGTGTCCGCAAATGCCAGGAGGAGGAACTCGTTGAAGGAGCTGCTGTTGGACATTTGCTTCCTCGGGGCTTTGTGGACTGTCCAAGGAGGAAAAGACAGGGGCAAGTTAGAGCAGGCTTCTCTGAGCCAAACCCACTCTTTTTCTCATAGAAACCCCCACCTTTCCTCTGCCCTTTACCTTCGCTCAGCTGCCTTTCTGCAGCTCTCTTTACACTGCCTGAGGGTGCCATGCGGAGCAGGGGCCTCTGCCCATGGCCTCCAGAGGAGTCAGTCCTGCTCTGCTGGGGGGTGTAAATGGAGGTGTCAAACTGACCCTGCTATGTGGTGGGATACCTGGGGATGGGCGCTGGGAGCTGGGAGCAGGGGATGTGGTCCAGGTGGGAAGTTTCTTTGTTTTCCATGATGAGAGCTGAATACAGCTCTCATGCCAGCTGTGTCTGAAAGAGAAGACCCTTGTGAAGGATTCATCTCCCCTAGCCTTGCCCTCTTCAACAGAGCGGTCTGTATCTGAATCAGTCACACCAGCTGCCACTCCAGCAAGGCAGAGAAACAGTCAAGCGAAGGCAGGGGGTGACCTGACCCTTTCTAGATGTCTCTGTCCCAATGGGATAGACCCTGCCGTCATGCCAGTTTACCATCTGTGCCCTTCCTGCAGGCACTGCAGAGAGAATGGGAAGTGACTAGCTCTGATGCACACGTGCTGCAGCAGATTATGTCCACCGTGTATGTGGAAGGGCTGTTCAACATTTGGAAACCCATTTTTCTCTGCAGAATGATCAGTGGAGGAGTCTGATGATACACACACACACACACACACATATATGTATGTATGTATGTATGTTTGTATTTTAGATGCCTCCATCTCCCAGTGGGAGCATTCTTTGAGGGGGTAGAAATCTTTGGCAGTTCAATTGCTCTCAGCAGGAGCCCTTGTGCATCCCAAGATGAAAAAAGGACTTGCTGTGACTTTGTATAGGTTCACAGGACCTGGTGTGTCCATGAGTCTTGCCCCTCACTGCCCTGCACTTGCACCTCACTCGGATGAAGGACAACCACACACACAAGTTCCTCTAAGAAAGAAACTGGACTGAGCTGGGAGCAGAGGAGTTCAGTGTCACAGTGAAGATTTCCAAATTCTTCACTGTCAGCCCCGATATGGAGAGAGTGATGAAGAGTGTGACGAGGTTTCTCATTCACATGACCAGAACAGGGACTCTCAGATCTTACAGAAATGCTCCAGGGAAGCTGTGCTTTTCTGGAAGGCAGCTTGCAGCTTGACAGCACAGCCCCGAGAAGCAGTCAAGGGTCCTAAAGACGGACTCTCCTAAAAGGAGAGTCAGCTCATTCCCCAACATGATGAAATGCATTGCCAGGAGCCTCACAGGTTGGAAGGGGATTGGGGCTTCTCACTGCCAGGAAGGGAACACCATGCAGGACACACAGGGCCGGTGTCTTAACTGCAGCTGAACACCCCTAAAAGGCCTGGGAGAAACCTCAGCAAGTCCCTTCATCCTCACCTCAGCCTACAGACAGCACCACCATCCCCTGCTTGGCCTTGTGAGGGTTTGCGTGACCTGCTCCTTAGAACTTACAAGCACAGAGATGCCCCTGAAGAGGGCCCTGCCTGTGGGAGGTTTGTGGAGGGCAGGAATGAGCACACAGAGGGTGGGAGGGGGTCTGTGAGCACCAACCAGGAAAAGGAACTGGGACCGAGAAAGAGCTGCCAGCAGGGACAGCTCCAGGCAGCGGAGATGGGCAGGCAATGAGAGGGAAGTGCAACCAGAAACATTATGGGTGGATGGAGTTGAGCAAGTCATGGTCAGGCCCTGCAGTGCTGATACCTCCCTCAGGGAGCTCAGGTCTGCCCTGCAGAAACCTCCCAGTAGCAGGGCACTGCCCAGGGCCATCCCCATGTTTGCAGGTGCTAAGGAACAGGTCAGACAAACCCTGATGAGGCCGGCAAAGGGGAAGCTGGTGCTGTCTGTAGACTAAGGGATGGCGGGAGGGACTTTCAGAAGTTCCTAGCAGACATATTGGCTGCTCCTGGAAACTGTTAATGAGTCTCAGTCTGTTGTCCAAGCCTGACAGCTCCCTTTCCATTTTTCCCTTGCCAGGTGGTAGGAAATGTAAAGCACCATGTCAGGAAATTGGCTTCTCTTTCAGGAAATCCCTGCCTTCACTTTCCTTTTGAAAAGTCCCCTCGGAAATGTCCTGTGCATGAGCTAGAGCTGTGAGCAGCCCTGACCCACACAGCACCCTCTCAAAAGGGAGAATGAACCTGCCCTTACAGAGGTCATTCCTCCCACCCAGAGCTTCTCCTGGCAGCACCGTGGGGAGCTCCCTGGGTAGGCTGAGTGCTGACCCTCTCAGGCAGCAGAGTCACTTAGCCAGGAATGCAGCACCCTGGGGCACAGGAACACTCCTCCGAGTTACAGCACTGGGCAGAGCTGTGTGCACACCCTGGCTTCACACCCCTGCAGGTTCCTTGGGAAAAGGGAGTAGGATGCCCTGTCCCTGAGATGATATGGTAAAGGATCCCTGCTCTGAAGCATCTCCTCCTCCTCTGCACTGCAGAAGCCAGGAGAGAGAAGCTAAAAATCCTATCAGTGATGGGATGGGATGGGTTCAGAAGACCCTTCCAGGAACCTCAGTAGCATTGTCCTGCAGCCAGAGACTTACCGTGTCAGGGGCTGTGAAGATTTCTCCCACAAGGAGCTCTCCTCTCTCCTCCCACTCCACACTGCCTTGCACTTCTCTCTGCCTTGTCACCTCTCATGTCATGAGCAGCAGGCAGTGCCCGGAGCCCTGCTGCTCTTTGCAGAGGAGCTGCTCCTGCACACAGCTGTCTCTGGGCAGTGCAACCAGGTTGCCATGAGCTCCCTCCATCCCTGGAGCCTGGCCCCACTCAGGAGCAGAGGCCCAGCTGAAGGCGTGACTTTCTCTGTCCCTTGTGCTCCCTCCTCCTGGGAAATGTTCACTCCAATAAACTAAAATAGTCACTGATGGTCACCCTCTAAACACTGAAGGAAGACTGATTCTAGCAGTACAGATTGTTTCATCAGAGCATGGTTATCTGCAAGAGGTGGAAATGTCCCACTCTGGAAGCCCCTATTTGAATCTCTTCACTAGGCAGGAACCTAGACAGGGACAAGAAAGGAGTCCATTTACCCATGGTTCAGGTGTTGATTCAGATGAGGCAGTCTGGGTACCTTGTGCCAGGTTAGAAACCCCTGGGCTGGAGTGGGATTCAGATCCCTCCCATGAACTCCACAAACACACAGGAGGTGGGATTCCCTTTGCCAAACCTGAAGTGAGCACTACAGAGGTGTCTGCATGGGAGCTCCTTGTCTAAGCTCCCCTTGTAATCACTGGAGATGGAGGGTGGGAGTCAGCTGGTCACACACAAACACCTGGGGACAGCTGAAGAGACAGAGGTGGTCCCAGGCAAGTGCCAGTGTCTGCTTGCTCTGACGAAGCAACTATGACACCCACATCCTTCTAGAACCTGAGGTGGGAGCCAGGTGGGGAATGTCCTTGGCCATTTAAAATGACCCTAGATGTCTACTGCAGCTAGAGCTCCATTCACTATGAAGCTGAGACACAAGCAGATCTGTACAATGCAAACAGCGAATGCAATTCAGTGCAGACACTAGATTCAATGACATAAAGAGAGGTCATAGGCAGGGCCATGTCCGATGCCAGGAGGGTCCAGCACAACCACAGGTCTCTAGCAAATACATCATGGGACCTACAGGAAAGGCATGTCCTTTTGCAGTGGTTGCTGCGAAAGCACCCCAGGGCCACTCAGTTTTCCTACCAGGGCCCAAACAACTGAATCCTTCCACTGCCTTTAGGCCAAGTCCATCCCATCTACATCCAACAGTGTTGCATAGATGGGAGGCACATCACACCAAGGTCTCTGCTCTAGTCTCTGCACTCTCAAACACTTCTTTCTCTTCTCTCCATAAACAACTTCTCACCCCCAGATCATGTGAACAGGAACTGTGCTAGTGATGTCCACAGGTTGGTCGGATCAAAGGACATCCAGGCCCAGGGAATGTTTCAGTGGCAATTGTTCTTCCTGGAGATTGCTTCACCTCTGTCTCAGGCCCCAAGATGCAACAAAGTCAGTTCAGACAGCAAAGCCCTCTCCTGCCATTTCTGCACAGCCCAGCTCTGTCTCTCCCTGGCCTTGGGCACTGCAGGCTTTGCTCTCTCAGTGGGAACCTCCTTTCACCATTACATTGCCACCTGCTATCCATGCCAACATGGCTCTGCTCTGAAGTGGGGCCATTGCACACACAGTGTCCTCGGCCCTTGGTAACATCTTTCACCTTGACTGGTCTGTGCTCTGTGCCACAGCTGAGGCTCTGCAATCCAAATATACACAAGTGAATGCAGCCTGGGGCACAGGCTTGGCAGATGGACATGCAGAAGCCAGATAAGGGTGATGCTTTCCTGGATCTGGAAATTGCAAATAAGGAGGAAGTGATCAGGGATAGGATAGTGTCAGCCTTGCCTACAGTGACCACAAGAAAGTGGAGTCCCAGATCCTGAGGGGAGTGAGGAAGGACAGTAGTAGAGTACAGAGCCTGGACTTCAGAGGAGCAGACTTTGGCCTGTTCAAGGGACTGCTGGGGGGGAACCCTTGGTCTGGACGAAGAACCTGAGGTGAGAGGGGTTTCTTTTGCTTCTTTTTTGGGAACAATTTCCTGTTGTGCAGAAGGAAAGACTAGTACACAGGATGGATGTCCATGCATTTGTTCTGCATCTTCCTTAGTCCTGGCATTTCTATGTGTATACGGCCAGATGCAAGGCCCCCTGTACTTCCTTTTCCTCCTTTGGAAAACTCATCTGATAGTGGTACACCTTCTTGTCTGCAGTGTCTTGCTGGCCAACTCCTTTGCTCACAGCAATCAATGCACTGCCCTCAGTTCCTGCTCCGCTCCAGGAGTGATGCAATTTTCGGGACCCTTCTGGTCCTTCGCAGAAGCACAGAATGGTTGAGGTTGAAAGGCATCTCTGGAGATCATCTAGTCCAACCCCCCTGCTCAAGCAGTCACCTGGAGCACGTTGCACAGGATCACATCCAGGCATGTTTTGAATATCTCCAGAGAAGGAGACTCCACAGCCTCTCTGGGCAACCTGTTCCAGTGCTCTGTCACCCTTACAAAAAATAAGTTTTTCCTCATATTCAGATGGAACTTCCTGAGTTTCAGTTTGTGCCCGTTGTCTCTCGTTCTATCACTGGGAACCACTGAAAAGAGTCTGGTCCCATCCTCTTGGCACCCTCCCTTCAGATACTTGTACACATTGATAAGATCCCCTCTCAGCCTTCTCTTCTCCAGGCTAAACAGGCCCAGCTCTCTCAGTCTTTCCTCATAAGAGAGATGCTCCTGTCCCCTAAACGTCTTTGTAGCCCTTCGCTGCACTTGCTCCAGTAGTGCCACATCCCTCTTGTACTGGGGAGCCCAGAACTGGACGCAGTACTCCAGATGTGGCCTCAGCCGGGCTGAGTAGAGGGGGAGAATCACCTCCCTCGACCTGCTGGCAACACTCTTCCTGATGCACCCCAGCATACCATTGGCCTTCTTGGCCACAAGGCCACATTGCTGCCTCATGCTTGAATTGGTGTCCACCAGCACTCCCAGGTCCTTCTCCGCAGAGCTGCTTTCCAGCAGCTCAACCCCCAACCTGTAGTGGTGCATGGGGTTATTCCTCCCCAGGTGCAGGACCCTGCACTTGCCTTTGTTGAACTTCAGGAGGTTCCTCTCTGCCCACCTCTCCAGCCTGTCCAAGTCTCTCTGAATGGCAGCACAGCCCTCTGGTGTATCGGTCACTCCTCCCAGTTTTGTATCGTCGGCAAGTTTGCTGAAGGTGCACTCTGTGCCTTCATCCAGGTCACTGATGAAGAAGGTGAACAAGACTGGACCAAGTTCTGACCCCTGGGGGACACCGCTAGCTACAGCCCTCCAACTAGACTCTGCACCACTGATCACAACCCTCTGAGCTCTGCCATTCAGCCACTTCTCAGTCCACCTCACTGTCCACTCATCTAACCCACACTTCCTGAGCTTGCCTATGAGACCAAGCACAGTCCCCAGGGTGCAGGATCCAGAGATGGTGTGAGGGACTGAAGAACCTCCTGTCAGCCCATCTGTGTGGGCAGGGGTGCGACTGGGGTTGTGGCTCACCAATGAACCTCACGGCTGCCTCCTGCAAGGATGCCTCAAGGTTCTCCAAGTACAGCAGGCTCTGGTGCAGGTATTGCTCTGCTCTGCTGCTGTTCCACAGAAGCTGGAGACAGCACAAGGCCAGGGGGCTGGTACCGAGCCTCCCCAGAAGGCCAGGCCTGTCCCTCCTTGCAGGACCAGCCTCCTCTTCCTTCCTGTTCATGACTCCCAGCTAGAGGCTGTGTGGTACCAAGGTTCAGAGGGAGCAGAGGACAGAGTGTGGGTTTCCTGAGAGGCCTGCAGAGTAGCAGAGACCAGGAGATGCCACCACAGGCAGGGCAGGACACCCTGTGTCCCCCTCATCTTGGCAAGGCCCCGAGCCTTTCCCAGCCCGGAATGAGGAGATGCAGCTTGGGTCTGTCCCTCGCTGAAGGCAGAGGAAGCTCTGCCTTGTCCTTGGGGACACAGGAAGTTGGACCTCACAGTGACATGCATTCAAAGGGACACTTGTCAACAGCCCTTGCCCTGATGCTCCGGCCCACCCAAGGGATGTCACCATTGCTTCCCAAAATCCCTGGTCCAAACCTGGGCCACTCCTTGGATCTGGTCACTCATGTGGAGGAAGAGTGGGACCAGGCTCCTCTGCACGTGCTGCTTCATGCCCCGTTTGTTCTTCCCCACCACAATCTCCAGCAGGTCTTTGCAGAGGAGGATGGAGAGCTCTCGCACTGGGCTGTCTTCCTGTGGGCAGGGAGGAGAGGAAGGGGAGGCCTCAGTAATGGCTCCAGGAAGCGGGCATGAGAAGAGGGTTTGCCATTGGGAGGCCTCACCCTCTCCAGGCACAACTGTCCCCCACCCTGGCCAGAGGTCAGAGCTGGGGGACAAGCCACAGCGGAGGCAGCCTGGAGAATGAGGGTTGTCGGCAGCAGCAGGGCAAGCTTCCCTGGGCTCTGTCTCCCTCTGCCTCTGGAGGGAACTTTCTGGATTTCCCTAAGACTCCATCAGGGCCCCCTTGCAGGAGAGGATGACAGAAGGGGACAGCCCAGGGACATGGCCTCTCCCTCACTCTCTTGCCTGCTCCTACCTCTTTGTTCATCTCTGCCCCAGGCCAGGCAAGCACCACATGGAGTCAAGCATGAGACAGAGCAGCCGAGGGCAGAGAGGGGGCTGGTTTGATCTAGTCCCACAGCCCAGGACACCAAGGCCAGCACAGGGAATGGCCTGAGATTAACAGGGCAAAAGGTTTCCTGATGGGCAGCAGGGCCTGTGGCAGGAGGCACAAATTGACATACCAACGGGCACATGTGCAGAGGGACACACAGCACCCATAGCCACACATACAGACCCCTGGACACGCCAGGAGAGCCCCTGACTCTCCCACCAGCCGTCCATCATCAAAGCTGGCAGAAGCTTCTCAGCCAGCTGCAGAGCAATGGGGCTGGAGCCCTACTGGTGCAGGGGGCTGAGGATGTTTCTCAGCAACATCAGGCTTCCCACACGCATGTCCCTGCCAGCATCCTGCAGCCACTCCATGATGTCTGGGAGCAGGCTCCGCATCCTCCTTGCCTGTGTGAAACACACAACTTCCTTTCAGTGAAGCAAGGCCAGACCCCCCTGCCAAAAGCGCTCTGGGTGCCGACTTCCGATCAGGGCTCAGTGTCCAGGGCCAGGGCTCTGCACACACCCACGACACAGAGACTGCAGGGCAGGGCAGAGATCTCCCAGGGGGCCCTCAGCATGCTATGGCCTCTATTTGGAGGAAGGCTGCTGCCTCGAGGCCCAGGAGCAGCCGGCTACGTTAGCCTGACCCTGTGCTCTGGCTCATTGTCCCTCTGGTAGCGTGACTTTGGCCGCAGCGCTCCCATGACTGAGGCCGTTTGGAGCTGGCTTGCTTGGTGCTGGGCCTGGATCTCTGCCTAGCACAGCCGAGACATGCCACCAGCAGGAGCTCTTCCTGGTGGGCTCTGGTGCCTTTCTGCTTGTGCAGCCCAGCCAAGTGCCTGTCATGAAAGACTCAGGGCAGATGAACACCTCCTGGCAAGCCCCAGGCTGCCAGCATGCCTTCACCCAGCTGCCCCCTGCTCACCATCTCGGGTCTCTGCGACAGGCTCATGAGGCCTCTGAATGCCAGCCCACACATCTTCAGGCTCTGACTTTGGACTTAGCTCTGGAGGACTGTCAGGACGGCATCATCCACATGGGCAAGGTCAGGGCAATCCAACAGCTGAAATGCACACAGCAGTGAAAGGCTTGCTGAGCTGGCAGGACTGCCTGCATCGTGCAGCCCTGGATCACACCCACCATTCAGGGCAAGGGCACCAGGCCCTGACAAAGCTCAGCGCACAGGCAGCAGGGATTGTGGAGACACCCCCAGGCCCTGCTCCCAGCCTTGGGCCTCACAGCACACTGCACACACCACTCGCCTCCTCATCCCATCCTCTGAACCCTCTGCAGCCTCTGGTTCCCATCCCTTGGAGGAGCAATTGAACACAGAGCTGCCACAAAGGAGGCATGAAATACTAGTGTTTGCAAGTGGCAGTCCAGCAGAAATGAGCCAATGTCAGGGTGACTAAGAGGAGTGCCCCAGCTCCATTGCCCCAGCTCCACTGACCAACATCACCCCACAGCCTTGTGCACGAGCCAGCACAGCATTTAGAGGCACCTCCAGAGAGTCACCACTTGCCCTGAGGCCTACCTCAATGAAGAAAGCCATGGTGGGCATCTGACAAAACTAGTCCTCCCTTCTCAGCAGCCTTGCCAGCTGGTGCAAGATCCAGCGACACCGGTGTCTTGGAGCCCCCCTCATCAGTCTGGTAGCAGGAAGAAGGCACTGTTGGTCCTCAGCTGAGCAGGCAAACCTCCTCTGGGATTGCTCTGCCCCCTCGAGCCATTTCCCCCCAGCACAGGGCAAGGCAGGCCAAGGCAGTGCTTGGCACACAGCACTTGGCACGCAGCTACAGCAGCCGGTGGCATTTGCTCATGGAGGCGGCTCTTTCCCTACCACATTTTGCCATTGGAAAGCCAGGGTCAGTCATCATCAGGTTCCTTTTGGTGGGAGACCAGAGAAACACCCTTCCTACATGGAAGTCATGGCCTTCCCACACATCCCATTTCCTGACCCCTTTGGATTCCTCTCCCCCTGGGCCCTTCCCATGTTCTTCTGTGCATCTTGCACCTTTCCTGGGGCTCTGTCCTTGGTGGCACTGCAGGCAGACGGTCCCCAATGCTCTCTGTGATGGGAGGCCAGACCCCACAGGAGGGCACTCCAGCTCTCTGGGAGAGGACCACTCCTGCGAGGGACCCCCTCCCACAACTCTTGACACCAACTGCTTCCCCAGCAGCTCTCAAAGATGAGCAGCAACAGGGCAGGGAGCTCCCATGGCCATTTTGCTGTACGAGCCCTTGCCACAAGTGCTGAGGCTGCAGCCTCTTTCTTGGAGAACTGCGGTCCCCCTTCACCCACAAGGAAGGACATTGTGCAGGGCACCCCAAATTCAGGGAAGAGGTGCTGGGGGAGAGCAGGGTGGAAAGGGCTGTACCTGGCCCTGCATGGTTAGAATTGGAAGAAGATGCCTGTCCATTGCCTACAAAAATTGTTGTAAAACTTAAAAAAACTTTACCCATGCTTTACAAAAGCAAAACAGCTAGTCTCATGTGAACTCAAACAAAAATTTCTCTGAGATGACTATTAAAATTAAGATTTTTTTTTTTTTAGGGTAGAAGCAATCCTTCTTTTTCAAACCCTTGACATTTGTGTTCTTTGCATTTCATACTTGACCCTATTTAAGCCTAGAAGCCTCTTTTCATACCTACAGGTGTTTATTTTGACAAAGGCACCTATGTGCATTCTAGTCTGGTAGCCTAGAACATCTTCTGAGAAATTGAACTCTACTTGCATCTTGTATTGTGACCAACCAATCAGTTCCTACCATGGAAGAAGGTTCAGAGAAGAACGTAGGCTGTGATGGACCACAGCTGCTGCAAAGCAAGTGGAATTTATCTCAGCACAAAGGGAACCAGAGGGTGACCTTTGTTTTAGGCCACCCTCCAGACTCATGCAAACACCTGAAGGCTGAAAATAAATCCTTGCAGGAGCAGAAATATTTATCGGCAGAGGGAATGTGCACCCCACCTGAGCTGCAACTGGACTAGCAAGCCTTGCTGGTTTGAACCGCTGGTTTGCTACTTTCCCAGAGAAATGCAATTTGGTAATGGAACACATTTGAAGAACAAAGAACTGCAAACGCGGTGTGCTTCAAACAAAGATCAGTAGACCTTTCGCCTATGGTATCAACCTCCAAGTAATGGGGTAGTAGAAAGATGGAGTGGCCGACAGAAACAAGAGCTGCACAAGAGTGACTCTTCTCTCATAGAATACTTCTAAGTGGGGATCCCACTTGTGGGAAGTTGTAAGGTGGCTAAATAAGTGACAAACTCTTATGGGAAGGCCCATAGATAAGGGGTTTGTGTCAGTGGCTGCCTGAATTCCTGTTAAAACAGAAATAAAACCCCATCAAAGTCCTGGAGGTGAGATTGTGGCTAAACATCCAGCTCAGGGATCAGTCTGGGTGACTCTGCTCTTTTCCCATGGAAAAGGAGCATGGGATGCTGTAGACAATGAAGGCAGTAAGTTAACCATTAGTGAGGTCTGGGTTATGTCCAAGACCTAGGTGTCTTCTCTTGCAGGGAGATGTGGTGTTACCTGCTAACTGTGGGAACACTGATAACTGGAAAAAACACCTGAAACATGTCTCTAACACGTTCTGCCTTTTCACTTTGCCCATGGGACAACTCGGGTATTGAAGATCAGTCACAAGCCATCTTCAAAACTATAGTTATAAGAGAAACACCATCTGTAATAGCACGAGGTCAAGGACTGATAGTAGGCAATCATGTTACACTAACCCTAAGAGCTAAAGTTAGTCTAAACTTAGCTCTATGTAATAACATACTGGATGGGAAGCTGCACATGGTTATGACAATAAGAGTGAGATGGGTACTCCAGACATGGAAGGCAACAAAAGCCATTGTGATGGGACCTATGGTTTTGACCAAGTCACCACACAGACTTACTGGTTAACTTCTCATATGACTGAACAAACAATGCCTTTTTTTGCACCATTTAATACATCAGTATCACTTGGGGTAACCTTACATCAGCTTGACAGCTTTCTTAAACACAACAACAAGGTTCCTCAACATCTGTTGGAAACTGGAAAACGCTTAGAGGAAAGGGAAGGAATGATGATATATGATAGAATGAATGGATTTGGTTAGTGAAAGTGTCCAGCAAAAGAGCAGCCTGCCCTGAGTTGACACACACAGAAACAGGTTTTCATTTATTCCTCCCTGCAAGCACACAGTTGTTCCTTTGCTCTTCTCAAGAGAAGTCCCTGCTCCCAAGAGAGCCTTTCCCCAGGTCAGTGTGTCCAGGCTGGCCTGTCCAGTCGCACCTGCACTCCTCCCCTGTGCTCCGCGGGCTTGTGGTGCTGCTCTGCAGGGCCAGCAGGCTGTGGGGCCCCAGGGTGACTCCACATTGGCCATGCTGGTCAGGGTAGACCCGACTGGCCCAGCATCGCTGCACCTGACAACCCCCTCCCCAGATGTCCGTGGCTGTGGAAGATGCTCAGAGCAATCACAAGGCATTTCCAACGGCTCAGGATGGGGTCAGGTGTGTCATTAGGTCCAGCCATGGTTTTCATTGTAGGTGACACAAACCACCCTTGAGGCTGCCTTCCCTGTGCCTGAGGAGTCCCCACTGCCTCTCCTGAGATTCCAGAGCTCTGATTTGGTGCATTCCTTGGTTTGGCCCTTGACTTTGGGTGACTCCACTTAGTTTTGGGAGTCTCCGCTCACTGGCCACTCCAGGCACAAAGTGCCCCTGGAGATCCCCTGTGCTCACCTGGTGGCTCCATACTCCCTTCCAGAAGGATAGCAATGTGTTACCAGCCCTCTACTACGTGAAACAGCCCCTAGCAGATACCACTTGAACACTCACCCTCTCCACGGCCACTGGGCACCCAGAAGTGACAGCTGAATCCAGCCCTCATTCCCTAACACAGCACTCTACAAGCTGATGCCTCTTAGCCCATGAAAAACCCAGGCACGGCAACAGGGACTTTTTGGGTGCAATTCCCTGAGCGCATTCTTGCCTCCCACTTTGGAAGAAGAGCCCAGTCTTCAGGCAGTGTACTGATGAAATCCCCTTTTATTACAGAGATGCTGTAAGGGAGGCCAGCTCTGACAGTCTGGGCAGATTTACAGAAAGCCTCTGACTCAGACAGACAGGGTTTGTGCCTCTGGAGAAATGGGATGATTTGAAACATTTGTTCACAAACATGACTATCGCAGACAGAACTCCCAAAGCACAAGAGTTGTCTGAGATAAACTGGGAGTTGTTTGTGAGGAGAGATGTGCAGCTTATTGCTGCTGAACTACAAGAAGTTGAATCAGTTTCTTCAGTGTGGCCTTGAGCTCCTTGTTCCTCATGCTGTAGATGAGAGGGTTCATTGCTGGAGGCACCACTGCATACAGAACAGCCAGCACCAGATCCAGAGCTGGGGAGGAGAAGGAGGGGGGGCTTCAGGTAGGCAAACAGGCCAGTGCTGATGAACAGGGAGACCACGGCCAGGTGAGGGAGGCATGTGGAAAAGGCTTTGTGTCGTCCCTGCTCAGAGGGGATCCTCAGCACAACTGTGAAGATCTGCACGTAGGACAGCACAATGAAAATGAAACACCCAAAGGCTAAACAGGCGCTAACCACCAGAAGCCCAACTTCCCTGGGGTAGGAGTCTGAGCAAGAGAGCTTGAGCAGCTGGGGGATTTCACAGAAGAACTGGTCCACTGTGTTGCCTTGGCAGAGTGGAATTGAAAATGTGTTAGCAGTGTGCAGGAGAGCATGGAGAAAACCACTGGCCCAGACAGCTGCTGCCATTTTGACACAAGCTCTGCTGCCCATGATGGTCCCATAGTGCAGGGGTCTGCAGATGGCAACGTAGTGGTCATAGGCCATGACTGTGAGGAGATAAAACTCTGCTGAAATTAAGAAAAGGAAGAAAAAGACCTGGGCAGCACATCCTGAGTAGGAAATGGCCCTTGTGTCCTTCAGGGAATTGGCCATGGATTTGGGGACAGTGGTGGAGATTAAGCTGAGGTCAAGGAGGGAGAGGTTGAGGAGGAAGAAGTACATGGGTGTGTGGAGGTGGTGGTCACAGGCTACGGCTGTGATGATGAGGCCATTGCCCAGGAGGGCAGCCAGGTAGATGCCCAGGAAGAGTGAGAAGTGCAAGAGCTGCAGCTCCCGTGTGTCTGCAAATGCCAGGAGGAGGAACTCGTTGAGGGAGCTGCTGTTGGACATTTGCTCCTTTGGGGCATAGGGGAACTGTCTGAGGAAGGAGACACATTGACAAGTTAGGACAGACTTCTCTGAGCATCTTTCTCGTAACTTCCCCCAAACACACACACATTACCTCTCCCCATCTCAGCAGCAGTGTCACTGAGCTCCATGGCTTGAGCTCTGGTTTGTGCTGGCCGAGTTTGACACAAGGAGTAGGGACTTCTGCCCATGAGCTCCAGAGGAGTCAGCCCTGACCTACAGCACTGTGTAAATGGGAAGAGGGGTGACTAAAATCTATATTCCCAGTTCGAGTCAGACTTCATCCACCCATACTGTTGAAGGGATATTCAGCATCTTCACTTGCACTTCTAAATAATGTGGGTTCATTAAGAGTTTTAAGGCTTCGTTTGTTTCCTTTATCTGGACCCCACAACCTTGAGAGCAGAGGGCTGTGCTGGCTGGGAGAGGAGAGGAGATGTTGGAGTTGACAGTTTCCTCTCACACTTGGAGCATGACTCTGCTGCCTGGAGCTGTCCCTGCGGGGAGCAGTTTGTCCGTCCCCACATCTCTCCCCTCTCAGTGCTCACACACCCCATCCCACCCACTGTGAGCTCTACTCTGCCCTGCAGAAACCTCCCGGGGGCAGGACACTGCCCAGGGCACCTCTGTGTTTGCCGGTGCTATGGAGCAGGTGAGACAAACCTTGGTGAGGCTGGAAAGGTGATGCTGGTTCTGTCCTTAGGCTGAGGGGTGGATGGAGGCATTTGCTGAGTCCCTCCCAGAACTGCTCCTCTCTCACTGTCACTGTCTCAGTCCCCTGTCTAAAGCTGACAGATCCAATCCCATTTCACCGCACCCAGAGAGAATCAAACTGAAAGCATAGACTCATGACAGCTCCTTCCCTTTCATGTATCCCATGCCTTGAACTTCCTTTTGGAAAGTCCCCTCTAGAAATGTCCTGCAAGTGAGATGGAGATGCAGGCAGACATGACCCATGCAGCATCCTCTTGACAGGAGGCTCAAGCTGCCCTGCCAGGAATCTCTCCTCCTGCCCAGAGCTTCACCCTGTGGGAAGGTCCCCGGGAAGGCTGAGTGCTGACCGTTGTGGGCAGCAGAGTCACTGCGCTGGGCACACAGCACCCTGGGGCGCAGAGATACTGCTCTGAATTTCAGTCCTGGACAGATCTGCGAGCACACCCAGGTTTCACCCCCCTGCAGCATCCCTGGGAGAAGGTAGCAGCATGCCCTGTCCCTGTGGCACTGTGACTGGGACTCCCTGCTCTGAAGCATCTCCTCCTCCTCTGTAGAGGTGAAAGTGATAGAGCTATCCTTAAAAATCCAATTGTGTGACTGGATGGGTTTCAAGACCTTGCCAGGAACTGCAGTAGCATTGCCCTGCAGCCAGAGACTTACTGTGTCAGGGGCTGTGAAGATTTCTCCCACAAGGAGCTCTCCTCTCTCCTTACGCTGCACGCTGCCTTTCACTTCTCCCTGTCTTGTCTCATCTTCTGGCAGAAATTGCAGGCAGTGCCTGAAGCCCTGCTGCTCTTTGCAGAGGAGCTGCTCCTGACAGCGCTGTGTCTCAGCAGTGCTGCCTGGTTGCCATGAGCTCCCTCCATCCCTGGAGCCTGGCCCCACTCAGCACCAAAGGCCCAGCTGAAGGCATGATTTCTTCTGTCCCTTCTGCTGCCTCCTCCTGGGAAATGTTCACTGAAGTAGACTAAAATAATCACTGATGGTCCCTCTCTAAGCACTGAAAGAAGGCTGATTCCAGCATTGCAATTTGTCTCATCAGAGGATGGTTGTCTACGAAAGGTGGAAACGTCCCACTCAGGAAGCCCCCATTCCCATCTCTTAGCTAGGCAGGACAGCTAGATGGATATAAGAATAGAGCTCCTTTTCCCAGTGTTCAGGTATGGATTCAGTTGAGTCAATTTGGGCTTCTCAGGATGGTTTAGAAGACCCTGGGCTGGCATAGGATTCAGATTCTCCCGTGAGCTCCACAAAAAACACACAGGAGGTGGGATTCCCCTGTCCTAGGCAGAAGTGAGCACAGCATGGATGTCTGCATGCAAGATCTTGGTCTATGCATGACCATGCCGGTCTTCTGCTCCATCCTCCTGGGAAATGTTCACTGAGGTAGACTAAAATAATCAGCTATTGTCCTTTGGTAAAGAGTGGAGAGACACTGATTCCAGCATTGCAATTTATTTCATCAGAGAATGGCTATCTATGATAGCTGGAAATGTCCCACTCTGGAAGCTCCTACTCCCATCTCGTAAGTAGGCAGGACACCTAGATGGGGACAAGAATAGAGCTCATTGACACATGGTTCAGGTGTTGATTCAGAGGAGTCGCTTTGGGCTTCTCAGGGTGCTTTAGAAGGCCCTGGACTGGTGTGGGATTCAGATCCTTCTTGTGAGCTCCATAAAAAACACAAAGGGGGTGGGATTCCCCTTGCCCAGGCAGAAGTGAGCACAGCACGGATGTCTGCATGCGAGATCTTGGTCCATGCTCCTGTTATAATCAATGGAGATGAGGGTGAGAGTCAGTTGCTCACACACCTGGTGACGTTGGGAGACACAGAGGTGCTGGAGGACAGGTGCCAGTGTCTGCTTGCTCTGATGGAGCAAGTGTGACACCCACATCCTTCTAGAGCATGAGGTGGGGTCCAGGAGGGGAATTGCCTTGGCCACCTGCAATGATACGAGATGCCCGCTGCTACCAGAGCTCCACTCACTAGGAAGCTGAGACACATGCAGACCCAAAAATTGCAAACAGTTGATGTCATCCAGTGCAGGCACTTGATTCAGTGACACAGAAACAGGCCTGCAGGGCCATGTCCGATGCCTGGGGGTATCCAGCCCATCCACATGTCTCTAGCAGATACACCACAGGACCTCTAGGAAAACCATGGCCCTTTGTAGTGGTTGCTGGACAAGTGCCCCAAGGCATCTCAGGTTTCCTACCAGCACCCAAACAACTGGATCCCGCCATTGCCTTTAGCAAAGTCCCTCTGATCTACAGCCAAGACTGTTTCATAAATGGGAGAGGCACATCCCACCAAGGTCTCTGCTCTAGTCTCTGCACCCTTAAAACCTTCTAGCTTTCCTCCTCCTGAACCTCTTCTCACCAGCAGATGTTATGAACAGGGATTGGGCTGATGATGACCTCAGGGTGCCTGGATCACAGGCCACACAGGCCCAGGGACTTCTTCAGTGGCACCTTGTCCTGCCTGGAGATCACTTCACCTCTGTCACAGGCCCCAAGCTGCTACAAATCAGTTCAGGCAGCCAACACCTCTCCTGCCATTCCTGCACAGCCCAGTTCTGTTTCTCGCTGGCCTTGGGCACTGCAGGCTTTGCTCTCTTAGTGGGAACCTCCTTTCACCATTACATTGCCACCTGCTATCTATGCCAGCATGTCTCCGCTCTGAGGTGGGGCCATTGCACACATGGTGTCCTTGGCTCATGGTAACAGGTTTCACCATGACCAGTCTGTTCTGTGTGCCACAGCTGAGGCTCTGCAACTGAAATATGCACAAGTGAATGCAGCCTGGGGCACAGAGAGGAGCAGATGGAGCTGCACAAGCTGTCACAGAACTGAAACATGGTTGGAATAACTGAGATGCGGTCAGATCGCTAGCATGACCAGAGGGCTATGATGGCAGAGTACAAGCTCTGCAGGCAAGACCATTAGGGAAGATGAGCAGGGGGGATGCCCTTGGTGTGAAGGGAAAGCTCGGATGGATGGAGCTCTTGCATGGGATGGACAAGGGTTTGGGTGAGAGCTTGTGCGTGAGCATCAGAGTAAAGGTGATGTTGAGATGGGAGTTACAGACCACCCGATGAGGGTGAGGAGGTGGATGCAGTCTCCTTTAAGCAACTGGAGGTATTCAGTGGGTCACAGGGCCTGGTTCTTCTGGGGGGACTTTAATCTCGCTGACATTCATTGGAAGGGCAAACTGCAGGGTGCAAGCAGTCCAGGAGATTTCTGGAGGGTGTCAGGGACAGCTTCTAAGCACAGCTCCCTGATGGGCTAGTAAGGCTGATGCTCACCTGGATCTGGTACTCACACAAGGAAGCACAGATCAGGGATGTGATAATCTGTGGAAACCCTGGCTGCAGTGACTATGGAATAGTGGAGTCCCAGATCATGAGGGCAGTGAGGAAGGACAATAGTAGTGTACAGACTCCAGCCTTCAAAGGAGGAAACTTTTTCCTCCTTTGGGGAATGGTGGGGGATCCCATTGGAGGCAGCTCTGAGGGGCAATGAAGCTTGGGAAAGCCAGCAGGTCTTTAAAGACAGCAGCCACCAAGCACAAGGATGGTCCATAGTGATACCCATTAGAACTGGGAGACATCTTGGGAGATCAGCTTGGTTAAACAGGATACTCTTGTCCACCAAAGTAGGGATGATGAAACCAAAGCTCCTTGAGGGTAGACACTTGCAGGGGACGTCAAGGGCATGAAGAAGAGCTGCTACTACTCTGCTAACACAGAAAGAATAAGCAAAGAACACCTGGTCTCACTGCTGAACGGGGCAGGGACTCTAGTAATAACAGAGGCAGATAGGTCTGAGGAACTCAGTGCTTTCTTCTTGGCTTCAGTCTTCACCAACATGATCTCCTGAGCTGTTGTGCCTCGATTCAGGGCTCCAGAGGAGAAAAACAGCCAGCAGGGGATGAGGGTTGACTGAGGGATTGCTTGTAAGTACTCAGCCCATACAAGTCTCTGGGATGCGATGGGCTGCACATGAGGACACTGAGAGGGCTGGCCAACGTCATAACAAGGCCAGTCTCTATCAACTTCTGAAAGGTTGTGGAGATCAGGGGAGGTTCCAGTGACCAGAAAAAGGAATAGGTTCTGCCCATCTTCAAGAAAGGCCACAAGGACAACCTGGGGAGCTGCAGGTCCTTCAGCCTCACTTTGGTGAGGAGAGCGTCATGAAATCATTCCTGCACAGCCTGATTGCTTTCTGTGATAAAAGACCTGTGATTGTGGAGGACCCGAAAGTACTAGATGTCATTTACCATGATTTTAGCAAGGTGTTGGACACTGTCTGCATGAATATTCTTGAATACAATAAGGCATCATGATAAGATGGGTAGACAACCAGGTGGGTAAAAAGCTGGTTGGATGATTGAGCTCCGAGGGTTTTTTGAATGGGTCATGCTTTACCAGGAAGCCAGGTAAAGGTGGAGTATGCAGGGGTCTATACTCAGACCTGTCTTGTCTGACAGGTTCACCAGTGACCTGGAGGATGCAACTCTCATCACGTTTGTAGATGACACCTCATCAGGAGGAAGAGTCATATGTTTAAGGGCTGCCATTCAGAGGGACCTCAGCAGACGGGAGGAACGATCTGTCACCAACTTTGTGAAATTCAACAAGGACAAATGCAGGTCCTGCACCTGGGAGAGACCAACACCCTGAAATAATATGGGCTGGGGAGTCTTTGTGGGCAGCGAGCTGAACATCAGCCAGCAGCTTGCCCTAGCAAAGGAGGCCACAGTGTCCTGGGTGGCATGAACAGGAGCACAGCCAGGAGATGGAGGGAAGTGATTATCTCCCTCTACTCACCACTCATTAGAGCCCATCCAGAGACTGTGTCCAGGTGGGGCTGCCTGTAGAAGAACACTGTTGATCACATGGAGTGAGTCCAGTGGCAGGCCCCCAAGGTGGTTGGGGGCTGGAGCACTTGCCTGGTGAGGAGAGGCTGAGGGAATGGGTTTGTTCAGCGCAGAAAAGGCAGAACAGTGAAGGTTTTGGGGAGGACTCATAATAGTTTCCCAGCTCAAGGTTTCCACTGAAAATGAACCAGGTTTTTACAGGAATTCATGTCAGGAGAATGAGAGGCAAAGGTTATAAGCTGAAACAAGTGCAGTCAAAATTGTGTATAGGGAAGAAAAATCAATGAGGATCCTGAAGCATTTGAGATGGGGTCCAGAGGGGTTATGGACTCTCTCTTCTGGGAGGCTTGAAGGATGCAGCTGGACAAAGCCCTCAAGAACTTGGTGTGAATTCAGTTTTGATACCTAAGTGAGCAAGAGGTTGGACGACAGTCCCCCCCAGGGTCCCTTTCAGCCTCAATGATTTGGTGATTTTGTCCTCTCTGGTGATAGACACTGCAATTCTTGCAGGCAGAAAGTCCTTTGCTGCACGTGGGTTAGCACCTGACATGGCCTCCCCAGAGCCAGCCCCTCCTAGTGGTGTGAGGTTGCCTCTTGGGCCTGAAAGGTTTTCAGTTCAAGGGTTCATTATGAGTGAATGCTTGTCCAGAGTGAGTCCTCTTCACAGCCTACAACACCTGTACATTACCACACGATGCCAAATGAGTGTGACAAATGCAGAAAGTCATGGCATGAGGGTGATTGCACTCTAACATCCATGAGGTCCTTTGCTGATCCAACAATATCCAGAAGGACTGAAAGAGCCTTAAACCTCCTAGGCACACACAGGTAATGTTGACTTTGTCACTCTGGGAGGTGAGGGAGCTGGGTTTGTTCAGCCTGGAGAAGAGAAGGATTTGGGGACACTTAATAGCAGCCTCCCCATGCCCACTAGGATGTCACCAAGGAGATGGAGCCAGACTCTTCACTGCTGTGCATGATGCAAGGGTGAAGGCCAATGGGCATTAGGTGAAAGAAGAGAGGTTCAGGCTGGGTGTAAGGAGAAACTTGCCATGGGTCAGGCTGCCCTGAGAGACTGTGGCATCTCCATCCTCAGAGGTTTTCAAGTCCGAAATGAGTAAAGCCCTGAGCAACCTGATTGGACCTGATAGCTGACCCTGCTGTGGGAAGGAGGTTGGGCCAGAGACATCCTTCCAGATGGAATGATTCTGCATTTCCTTCCACCCCGAGTCTTCTCTTGACCTTGGAAAAACATTCTGCTTGCTTGTGATTGTGGAAGCAGATCTCACAAATGTATGACCAGATCAACTGCATGTTCCTTGTCCTGCTCTGGTCAGAGTCATTCGGGTTCCAGACTACTTGGAAGATACCCCCAAATAGCCATGGTTTTTCTTTTGCTTCACCTTTTATTGAACTTTTACCTCTTTTGCACCTTCCTAGTTCTTCCCTTTTAACATCCTGATACCCTCCCATGAAGTCAGCCAACCCCTCTTTAGCCTTTCCCCCTTGACCCTGGATTTGCTTTCTTTGTACATTCACTTGGCTTTTCTGAGATGCTTGCCATGGTGATGCCTACCTTTGCCAGCAGTCCCTTTAAACAACTACCTCCTTTTATTATGTGGAGTATCCTGCAGGTCCTCCTGCTGTTATCCTGTCAGAGGCACTGCAAGACAGGATGAGCCATCTGCACACACTCATTTACAGCTGACACAAGGGAGCTTCAGTCCAGAGGGGCCCTGAGAAACTTGGGGATTTGGCCAACAGAAACCTCATGCTGTTGTACAAGGAGCAGTGGCAGGTCCCACATCAGGGGACAGACCAGACCATGCATCAGGAGAGGCTGGCACCTGACCGTCAGAGGAGTGACCATGAGGAGAAGGGCCTGGACATTACAAGGGATGCCGTATGAGCCAGTGGTGCACGCTCACTGCAAATGAGGCCAGCTGCATACGAGGCTGCTTCAGGAAGAGTGTGGCCACCCAGACAAGTGGAAATATCATCGCCCTCAACTCAGCCCTGGTGTGGCCGCATCTGGAATAGTGTGTCCCAGTGTGGGCTGCCAGTGCTGGAGGAATGGGGAGAAACTGGAGAGGGTCCAGAGGAGTCTTCCAAGATGGGGTTGGGGGCCTCCAGGAGAGGTTGAGGGACCTGGGCTTCTTCAGCCTGGTGAAATGGAGGCAAAGGGCAGTACAGTAGTGGCCTCTGAGTGCTGGAAGAGATCATGGATCTTTTCTTGGTAGTGGGAAACAACATGAGGAGGGGAAACCAGGCTAAAACAGGAACTCACAACTCAGCTCCGGGGCAATAAGGCAGCAGATGTAGGTAGGTCTGAGGAACTCAGGGCCTTTTTGGCTTCAGGCTTCTCCAGCTAGGTATCCTGGGCTGTTGTGCCTAGAGTCAGGCCTCCAGAGGAGAAAAGCAACCAGCAGGGGATGAGGGCTGAGTGAGGGATGACTTGCAAGAACTTTACCCCTACACGTCAGTGGGATTGGAATGGTTGCACCCAAGGACACTGAGAGAGCTGGCCACTGTCATAGCAAGGCTGCCCTCTGTCATCTTTGAAAGGTTGTGGAGATGGGTTGAAGTTCCAGTAACTGCAGAAAGGGAAATGTTACATCCATCTTCAAAAAAGGCCCATAGGGCAACCCAGGGACAACAGGTCTTTCAGCCTGGTTGAGGAGTGTGTCATGGAGTGAGTCCACTCATTTCTGGGCACATGAGGGAGAAGAAGGTGATAGGGAAGAGGCAGCATGGATTGACCCAGGGTAAATTGTACCTCACGTGCCTGATTGCCTTCTAGGTTTGCATAGCTCTATTTGTGGTTGGAGAGCAGAAAATGTCTTTCAACTTGATTTGAGCAAGGTGTTTGACACTGTCTCCCACAATATCCTTGTGGAATACAATTTAGAAATGTACCGCCTAGATGGCTGGACAACCAGATGGCTAAAGAACCTGTTCGACGATTAGGCTCAGAGGGCAGTGGTGAATAGGTAGTACTCTTCCTGGAGGCCAGGGAGAGGAGGAGCACCACAGGGTCTCTCCAGGAACCTGTCCTTTTCAATGACTTCATTAGGGACATGGAAGAGGCAATATTCATCATGCACGCTGAGGACAAAAAAACTGCAGAAGGGCCCAGCCATATGTTGGCCCCTCCCCCAGTGCTGCTCAACTACCATGATTATTTCTTTATTTTTTTCCTTCAACTCTTTTGAAATTTCCCTTACTGTATCTTCTCCTTGTTGTCTCTTGTCCTTTCCTCCCCTTGGCCCCCACACAGACCATCCCACCAACTTTGACTGAGGACCATCACAGTCTCACCTCCAAGCACAGCCTTGCTGGGATCTCCTGGAACCACACAGGCAGACCGTGGTGGCCAGCTGCAAGCAGAGCTATGCACTGCAGGTCTCTATACGGTTCCAGATGAGAGCTAATGGAGACATAACATGACCCAGGGCAGAGCCTGTCGGCCAATGCCAGGGTAGAGCTGGGGCAGCAAGCATGAGAAGAGAACACCTCCAGCAGCTCCTCTCCACACCTGGGCAGGGAGTGATGCACCCAGTGGTGCTCCTGTGAGAGGACAGTGACAAAGGATGGGGGGCAACATGAGCTGCATTGCTGGGCACCAATCATCTGTGCTGGGTCTGGGAGTCCTGGCAGACGGTGCCAGTGCTTGTAGCCCCTGAGAAACCCCCGACCCTGCTAGCAGCAGTGAGTCCCCTCCATGACCGTTGGGAGCTTCTGGGGTGTCATGGCTCCCATCTCCCTCCTGTCCCTGTGCTGGCCCAGCCCTGCTGCCCTCCATGTGGCCCCATGGCCCCACTGCACAGACACTGCAGAGGACAGGGTGCATTCAGGGGTGGCGAAATGTCCTCCAGGCGTGGTCTCCATGACAGCCCTCAGCGCTCTGTTCCCCAGAGCCCTCCTGAAGCCTCCCACCAGTCCCCAGGTCCTGCTCAGTCCTGATCCTGTCCCCTGGGGTTAGCAGAAGGCCATGCTCCAGGGTCTGCTGGGATCTGAGCCCAAAGGGAGAGGCCAGGCAGGACTGGCCATTACCCCCATACAGGTGCTGCAGCCAGCAGGGAGACAGAGGCAGTCACATTCAAAGATCACCCCTCACCAGGACTGTGGGGAATGACCACTGCTGGAAATGGCTGGTATGAAGGTCTGGGTCTGGGTCTGGGTCTGGGAGGATTTTCCTGGGGCAGTTTCTCCTCTCTGTTCATGCAGCAACAAGTTGGGCTGCATCTTTGCACTGAGGCACCCTGCTTGAGGGCCCCCATGGGAGGAGGATGGTCTACTGGCCCAGCAGACGGCCCCAGGACCTCCTCTGCATGCTCCCTGCCAGCCCTGCAGAGGACCCAGCAGAGGGCTCATCCTCCCAGGGATCACAGCTGGACATCCAGTCCTCCAGCTGGGCATGGAGCCTTGTCTGGGGGTGACTTTTGGGGTGAGGACCAGCATGAGGGGTGGGTGAGATTGTCTCAAGGACATGTGCTGGGGACAGGGCGTGAGGGACAGCAGCAAACTGATATGGCTCCCAGGTCCTGCTTCCTTCAACGCAAGCTCCCACAAGGGGTCCCAGCCTTCTTTTTGGTGCCTCCCTTCAGGAGGGACAATGGCACTAGGAGCTGGGAGGGTGGGGAGCGTTAATCCTTCTTCAGGCACTTCCCAGGCCATGTGGAGGGCCAGGACAACAAGGACCTCTGGCTCTGCACCATGAGTGCGCTTTAGTGTACCCACACTCTGAACATTGTCTTGGATTAAAAGTTGGCATTTTTTTCTCCAGGATACTGTCAAGCCCAGTTCCACTTCCTTCTCATCTCTCCCAATCCCTCCTCTGATATTGCTGGCCATTCCCACACCCCCTCCCCTGTTCTCATGCGGGGCCCTGAGCTCACAGTGCTGCTCTGCCGAGCGAGCAGGCTGGGGGGCCACAGGACCACAGGGTGACTCTGCACTGGCTGTGCTGGTCAGGGTGGGAGGCAGATTCAACCAAATGTGGATCACGGCCTCTAATCCCTCCCGGGGACTGCATATGTGGCAGGTGCTTGGAGGGACTATGGAGCATTTCCAAAGCCACTAGTTGTGTCCAGGTGCACCTCTAGATCCTGCCCTTGATATTTCACAGAGGGTTACAGAGGGCTCCCTGGTCTCCCTTCCCTGTGCCAACTGGGTCCCCACTGCCTCTCTGGGCATTGCAGAGTCCTCTTTTGCCTGCGGATACTGGGGTTTAGTGCTCTACCTTTAAGTGACTCCACCTTGGAGGATTTCTCACCCTGTGGGGCTCTACTAACTGCCCATGCCAGGCACACGCTGTCCCAGGAGATGCCCTGTGCTCTCCTGGCACTTCCAGATTGCCCTCCAGAAGGATGGACATCTGACACTGGGCCTTAATATGTGGGACAGCTGTGGGTATGTAAATCAGTGACCATTCTTCCCCTCCACTGTCACAGGACACCGACTGGTGAGTCCTAAAGCCAGTCCTTGGTCTCTAAAAGATCATAACATGATAATGAGCTTTTTGTTCCTAGACCCACGGGCAACGCTGTGCAGTAGGCCCTTCTGGGGTGCAATTCCTTGGGCCTATTCTTGACATCAGCTTTGGAAGAAAAGCCCAGCCTTCAAGCACTGCACCTGGAAGAACCTACTTTGCTGCAGAGATACTGTGAGGGAGTCAGCTCTGACCCAGTGCTGGACACAACTTTATATGGGCACCAGGTGAGACAGAGCAGTCTCAGTAAAGGTGGAATGAACACAAGCATTTGTGCAGCAAGATGATAATAAATACCACTAAAAATAGTAACAATAGTAATAATAAAATGTGAACAAAAAAGAGTCAGTTCTGGTACAGGACACAGTGGGAGTCATTTGTGGAGAGCAATGGCAATGTTACCACTGCTGAAAAACGTCCATGAAATCACTTTCCTCAGGGCATCTTTGAGGTCCTTGTTCCTCATGCTGTAGATGAGGGGGTTCAGTGTTGGAGGCACCACTGCGTAGAGAACAGCCAGCACCAGATCCAGAGCTGGGGAGGAGATGGAGGGGGGCTTCAGATAGGCAAACACTGCAGTGCTGACAAACAGGGAGACAACAGTCAGGTGAGGGAGGCACGTGGAAAAGGCTTTGTGCCTGCCCTGCTCAGAGGGCATCCTCAGCACAACAGTGAAGATCTGCACGTAGGACAGCACAATGAAAATGAAACACCCAAAGACTAAAAACGCAGTAACTACAAGAAGTCCAACTTCCCTGATGCAGGAGTCTGAGCAGGAGAGCTTGAGGATCTGGGGAATCTCACAGAAGAACTGGTCCACTGTGTTGCCTTGGCAGAGTGGTATTGAAAATGTGTTAGCAGTGTTCAGAAGACCATTGAGAAAACCACTGGCCCGGGCAGCTGCTGCCATTTTGACACAAGCCCTGCTGCCCATGAGGGTCCCATAGTGCAGGGGTTTGCAAATAGCAATGTAGCGGTCGTAGGCCATGACAGTGAGAAGAGAAAACTCAGCTGACATGAAAAAGGCACATAAAAACATCTGGGAAGCACATCCTGAATAGGAAATGGCCCTGGTGTCCCACAGGGAATTGGCCATGGATTTGGGGACAGTGGTGGAGATGGAGCCACAGTCGAGGAGGGAGAGGTTGAGGAGGAAGAAGTACATGGGGGTGTGGAGGTGGTGGTCGCAGGCTACAGCTGTGATGATGAGGCCGTTGCCCAGGAGGGCAGCCAGGTAGATGCCCAGGAAGAGCGAGAAGTGCAAGAGCTGCAGCTCCCGTGTGTCCGCAAATGCCAGGAGGAGGAACTCGTTGAAGGAGCTGCTGTTGGACATTTTGCTGTCTCCAGGCATGGGGGACTGTGCAAAGAAGAAAAGACATTGAGAAATTAGGAGACACTTTTCAAGCAAAGAAACCCCCCAAATGTTGCAGTTCTCTCTTGGAGCTGGAGGATGATCACACTCGTATGTTGCCCTAGAAAGAAACCAGCCCCTGCTGAGAGCAGACGAGTCCAGTTTCAAAGTGCACAGCTCCAAACTTCTCACCCTTTCTCCGGGCACCTGAGGGAGATCTCCACACTCCCCTTCTAGACAAGGACACACAGGCCTCTTTTCAGATGCCCACATACAGCTTCCCAACACCATCTCCATACTCTCACCATCTCTGAACCTTCCTCATGGGTCTCTCAGATATCACAGAGGTGCTATGAGACAGCTGTGCCTTTCTAGAGGGCAGGTTGCAGCCTGGCAGGACACCACAGGGAAAAGGTCAAAGGACCATTAGCACTGAGGATGGGCTCTCCATCTCACCCAAGTCCAGAAAGCCCGAGAACAAGGACAGGAGCAGCATGGACAGGAGGGGAAACAAGGAGCAACACCATGATCCTGCTTCCAAGGGAGGCAAGGAGAGAGACAGAGAGGCATTCTGGAAAGCCTTCTCCTTACCCAGCTGGGCACGTCACCTCGCAGACAGTGACATCACAGCACAGTCGCTCTCAGCCCCTTTGTCAGGCAGCATGATATGGTCCCATAGCAGGAGAGATGCCCGTCTCCTCTGCCGGAGGTCTCTCTGCAGAGGAGGCTCCTCATGCCCTGGAGTTCCCTCTCAATCCCTGCCCATCTATGCTGCCTTAATCTCTCAGAGTGAAGGTTTAGGAGTCCCACTTCCTTGACAAAACAGAAAACTCATTTCTTCTTTCTTCCTGCCAAAATTAGGAAACTGAAAGTGCAGAGATACCAGAAGGAAAGATCCTTCCCTTTCAAGTAGCCCTTCTCTTGATCTCCTCTTGAAAAGACCCCTTGCTCATATCCTGCGCATTGATTTGGAGCTGTGAGCAATCCTGATCCACACAGCACCCTCTCAGGAGGAGAATGAACCTGCCCTGCCAGGGGTCTCTCCTACCACCCACAGTTTCATCCTGCAGTGCCATGGGGAGCTCCTCGGGCAGGCTGAGTGCTGAGCATCGCAGGCAGCAGAGTCTCTGTTCTGGTCACACAGCACTCTGGGTCACAGGAACACTGCTCTGAATTATGGCACTGAGCAGACCTGTGTGCACACCCTGGCTTCACACCCTTGCAGGATCCCTGGGAGAAGGTAGCAGCATGCCCTGTCCCTGTGACAGTGTGGCAGGGAATCCCTGCTCTGAAGCATCTCTCCCTCCTCTGCAAAGGAAAAAAAAAAAAAAAAGGGGGAGAGACATCCTTAAAAAACAGGTGTGAGATGGGATGGGTTGGGTTGTTTTTAGAAGAGCCCTGCAGGAACCTCAGTAGCATTGCCCTGCAGCCAGAGACTTACCGTGTCAAGGGCTGTGAAGATTTCTCCCACAAGGAGCTCTCCTCTCTCCTCCCACTCCACACTGCCTTGCACTTCTCTCTGCCTTCTCTCCTCTCATGTCAGTAGCAGCAGGCAGTGCCCGCAGCCCTGCTGCTCTTTGCAGAGGAGCTGCTCCTGCACACAGCTGTCTCTGGGCAGTGCTGCCAGGTTACCATGAGCTCCCTCCATCCCAGGAGCCTGGCCCCGCTCAGGATCAGAGGCCCAGCTGAGCTCATGACCTTCTCTGTCCCTTGTGCTCCCTCCTCCTGGGAAATGTTCACTGAAGTAGACTAAAATAATCAGGTATTGTCCTTTTCTAAAGAGTGAATAGAGACTGACTCCAGCACTGCAATTAATTTCATCAGAGGATGGCTATCTCGGAAAGGTGGAAGCATCCCACTCTGGAAGCCCCTGTTCCCATCTCCCCTAGATGGGGACAAGAAGGGAGCTCATTGACACATGGTTCAGGTGTTGATTCAGATGAGTCATTTGGGGCTTCTCAGGGTGCTTTAGATGGCCCTGAGTTGGTGTGGGATTCAGACCTTCTTGTGAGTTTCATAAAAAACACAAAGTGGGTGGGATTCCCCTTGCCCAGGCAGAAGTGAGCACAGCATGGATGTCTGCAAGCAAGATCTTGGTCTATGCTCCCATTATAATCACTGGAGATGGAGCGTGGGAATCAGTTGTTCACACACAAACACCTGGTGACATTGGAAGAGACAGAGGCGCTGGAAGACCTGTGCCAGTGTCTGCTTGCTCTGATGGAGCAAGTGTGACACCCACATCCTTCTAGAGTGTGAGTTGGGGGCCAGGCAGGGAATTGCCTTGGCCACCTGCAATGATACTGGATGCCAACTGCTACCAGAGCTCCACTCACTAGGAAGCTGAGGTACATGTAGACCCCAGCATTGCCAACAGTTAATGTCATCCAGTGCTGGCACTTGATTCAGTGACACAGAAATAGGCCTGCAGGTCCATGTTGGATGCCTGGAGTGTCCAGCCCATCCACATGTCTCTAGCAGATACACCACGGGACCTCTAGGAAAACCATGGCCCTTTGTAGTGGTTGCTGGACAAGTGCCCCAGGGCAACTGAGGTTTCCTACCAGTGCCCCCACAACTGGATCCCACCACTGCCTTTAGGCCAAGTCCTGTTGATCTACAGCCAAGCATGCTTCATAAATGGGAGAGGCACATCCCACCAAGGGCTCCACTCTAGTCTCTGTACTCTTAAAACCTTCTAGCTTTCCTCGCCTTCAACCTCTTCTCACGCCACCAGGTGATATGAACAGGGACTGGGCTAACAATGTCCACAGGGTGCCAAATAACAGGCTGCCCAGGCCCAGGGACTTCTTCAGTGGCACCTTGTCCTGCCTGGAAATCGCTTCACCTCTGTCACAGGGCACCAAGGTGCCGCACAGTCAACTCAGGCATTCAACCCCTCTCCTGGCATTCTTGCTCAGTCCAGCTCTGTTTCTGCCTGGCCTTGGGCACTGCAGGCTTTGCCCTCTCAGTGGGAACCTCATTCCACCATTACATTGCCACCTGCTATCTAGGCCAGCATGTCTCTGCTCTGAAGTCGGACCATTGCACACACAGTGTCCTTGGCTCGTGGTAACAAGTTCCACCATGATCAGCCTGTTCTCTCTGCCACAGCTGAGACTCTGTAGCCCAAATATATGCAAGTGCATGCAGCCTGGGGCACAGCCAGGAGCACAAGCTGTCACAGGACTGCAACATCATTGGAATAACTGAGATGTGTTGGGACCACTCACGCGACTGGAGGGCTGTGCTGGTAGGGTACAAGCTCTCCAGGAGAGACTGTCAGGGAAGACGAGTAGGGGACATGCCCTTTGTGTGGAGGGGCATCTCAGGTTTGTGGAGCACTTCCATGGGAGAAGCAAGGGTTTGGTTGGATGCTTGTGGGGGAGCATCACAGTACAGTTGACATCATGATGAGAGCTACAGACCACCCAATCAGTGCGAGGAGGTGGATGCAGTCTCCTTTAAGCAACCTGAGCAACTGTGGATCAGAGGCCCTGGTTCTTGTAGGAGGGACTTTAATCCCCCTGACATGAACTGGAAGGGCAAACAGCAGAGGGTAAGCAGGCCAGGACGTTTCTGCAGGGCATCAGGGACAACTTCTTAGCACAGCTGCCTGATAGGCCAATAATCATGATGCTTTCTTGTATCTGAAATTTTCAAAAAGAGAGGAACTGATCAGTGCTGGGATAGTCATTGTCATACTTTCCTACAGTGACCATGAAAAAGTGGAGTCCCAGATCCTGAGGAGAGTGAGGAAGGACAGTAGTGGAGCACAGACCCCGCACTTCAGAGGAGCAGACTTGGGCCTGTTGAGGGGAGTGGCGGGGGATGCCATGGGAGGCAGCTCTGAAGGGCCCAGAGGCTCCCTAAAGCCCAGAGGTCTTTAAGTTCAGCACCTGCCAAGCACAAAAATGGTCCATCCCAATACTGAGTAAAACTTGCAGACATCTCAGGAGATCAGCTTGGCTACACTGGGAGTTCAGGAATGAGCTCCAGGGCAAGAAGGCAGCATGGAGGAAGCAGGAAGAGGGAGAGGCTGCAATGGAGAAATTCAGAAACATTGTCCAGTGAAGCAGGGATGGTGTTCAGGAAGCCAAAGCTCCCCAAGGGTAGACACTTGCAGGGGATGTCAAGTGCATGAAGAAGAGCTGCTGCTGCTTCAGCTGCAGTAAAAGGGTGAAAAGGAAAATGTGGGCTCACTGCTGGATCAGGCAGGGAATCTAGTAACAGCAGGTACAGGTAGGTCTGAGGAGCTCAGTGCCTTCTTGGCTTCAGCCTTCACCAATAAGGTCGGTCAGATTGTTATGCCTGGAGTCAGGCCTGCACAGAGAAAATACAACCACAGGTGGGTGATGACTGAGTGAGGGATGACTTGCATGGACTCAACCCATACAAGTCTATGGGTCTGGATGGGCTGCATCAGAAGACACTGAGGGGGCTGGCCACTATCGCGCTATAACGAGGCCATTCTCTATCATCTTAGAAAGACTGTGGAGATCAGGGGAGGTCCCAAGGACCAGAAGAAGGAATATGTTGTGCCCATCCTCAAAAAAGGCCACAAGGACAACCCAAGGAGCTGCAGACTGTTCAGCTGCACTTTGGTGAGGAGTGTTTCATGGAGTGAATCCTCTCGCATCACACTCCTGGGCACATGGAGGAGAAGAAGGTGCCTGGGAGCAGTCAGCATGGATTTACTGAACGTAAATCATTCCTGAGCAACCTGATTGCCTTCATGATAGAAGGCCCACACTTGTGGAGGAGAGGAGAGGAGTGGATGTCATTTACCATGATTTTAGCAAGGTGTTGGACACTGTCTCCAAGAATATCCTTCCATACGAGTAAGGCATTACAGTAGGCTGGGTAGACAACGGGTTGGGTAAAAAGCTGCTTGGATGATCAAGCTCAGAGGGCTTTTGTGAATGGGTTGTGCTTCACCTGGAAGCCAGTGACAAGTGGAGGATGCAGGGCTCTATACTGGGACTTGTACTGTTTAACACGTTCATCAGTGACCTGGAGGACACAGCTCTCATCACATTTGCAGATGGCACCTAATCAGGAGAATAGTCATAAGGTTGAGGACTGCCCTCCAGATGGATCTCAGCAGGAGGGAGGAATGGGTTGCCAGTATTCAGGAAAACATCATCACCAGAAGAGTAACCTGCTCCATCTTTTAAGCACCTTCCTTCAATGCCAACTCCCAGAAGCCTAGGAAGTGGAGGACGTACTCCTACTGAAGTCAGCTGATGGAAATTGGTGTAGTTGTCTTCCCAAAGTTACCAAAACACAAGATGCAATTTAGCTTCCTCGTTTGTTAAGGTTTGTCCCTTATGGAGAAAGAACTGATATTGTAGTTAAGGCATTGAAATGGTAAATCCATTTCTATTACAAACATTGTAACCCCTATCTTTTGCAATGGCAGACTGTCAGGAGGGATGCTATTGGTCAACAGATCTTGATTGCCTTGTACATGGCAAACATTCCATATGCTTGACTCAGGATATAAATAACTATCTCGAAATTGCCAGAATTATTCTCCCATGCAAAATTATTCATCCGTCTAAAAAGCCTGTGTGTCTGGAATGCGGGGAAGGCTGGGTCTAAGTGTATCTCTGGACTCAGAAAACCTTTTGAACAAATATTTTCCATGATGTTTTCTGCTGCAGCAAATTCTAGAAGATTCAGGTAGGGTGCCCTCGTGATCACAGTATCCATTTGCTTGGGAAAGCACAGCATTGAGGTGCTTCAAGGATACATAACTGAACAGGAAACTGAAAAAGGAAAACTACTGATAGGAAGAGCTCTTTGGGGAGGTTTGCATGGCATCCAGCTGGTGTTGCAAGCTACAAAACTGGTGCCCGTGCTGGACCGTTCTGTAATAGTGTAGTAAATGTAGCTTTCAATGAGAGTCCAATGTTCTCCCACCATACAAGGACATGTGAAATATAAGTGACAGTTGGTGCTGTCCTTTGGGCTTCCCGGATGCTGGTGTCCAAGTCAGTCTGGAGCACCAGCAGCACCACACAGGCAGGAAAGCTGAGGGCAGGCACTGTCAGAGGAGCCTGGATATAAGTCATAATTTCAAAGTTCGTTTTATAAGAGGTGACAATCTCCAGCCTGTCTGAAGAGCTCCCCAGCTCACAGCTGCTGTCTCAATTCCAGAGGCTCCTTCCAAACAGGTTCCTTGTTCGGGAAGATCAAAGGCCATTGCCTTGTACAGGAAACTGTACAAGTCTGCAAAGCTCTCCTGAATATCCTGATGTAGCTCAGTGTATTTCTCCAGTACAGGTGAAAACACCTGTTCTCCCGAGAAAAAACAATAGATGATAATCAGGAATGCCTTCTGTAGTTCCTAGACACCTAAACTACATATAGAATGTATATATGTATATATGTATATCCACATATATGTGTGTGTATATGTGTGTATATGTGTATTTATTATATATACATATATCATGACAGAGCACTTGTGTAGAACAACACACTCCCCACACAACCGCAGGAACTGTGTTTTTGTAGGGCTGTGCTGTGCATGATTCATTTGTACCAGCTGATAAGTGTTTCTTTCTAAATGCAACAGCAGTCTCCTTCTTTCAGGATCCCAAAAGCCCCAGAGAAGCCAACCAAATCCCTGCTTGCATGAATTCGGTGATGAGTCCATTCAGTGGACTCCGGCACCCTGCTGGATCCATGGCAGCGGGAGCCCAGCACAAGCCCCCTGCCCAGCGCAGCCTGGGGGCGGCTCAGGCCTCCCTGGAGAGCCCCAGCCCAGCAGGGAACAGCCCGGCAAGGCCAGTGTGTTTCTGGCCTGTCGTCTCCAGAGACAGAAGTGGCCTCACCAGCCATTTCACAGCCCTGTTGCTGCTGCTCAGCTGCTCAGGCTGACATGACCTCACAGCTGCTTTGCTGATGCCCTTCCTGCTGCTGGCCTATCCGGGACTGAGGCAGAAGTGACCTCACAGCCTACACTGAAGCCATAAACCTGCTTCTGGCCTATCAGCAGCAGAGACAGAGGTGACCTTACATGAACCAACAGCAACCAAGGGCCTGCTGATGACATAGAGTCTGCAGAGAAGGAAGTGACCTCCCAGTCAGCATCAGAGCCATGTTCTGCTTTTGGCAGATCAGGTACTGAAGCAGCAGTGACCTCACAGTCAACATCCCAAGCACCTTCCTGCTACTTGCCTATCAGGTGCTCAGGCAGAAGTGGCCTCACAATACATTTCACAGCCATCTTCCTGCTGTCGGTCTATAAGCTGCTCATATTGGAATGACATCACAGCCACTTTGCTGACCCTGTGCCTGCCAGTGGCCTGTCATTTCTTCAGGCATCAGTGACCTCACAAACAACAATGACGCCATTTACCTGGTTCTGGCCTAACAGCAGCACAAGCAGAGGTGACTTCACAAGAATCTACACCAACCAAGAGCCTGCTGATGGCCTATCAGGTCTTGAGGCAGAAGTGACCTCACAGTCAGCACTGAAGCCATGTGCCTGGTTCTTGTCTATCAGGTACTGAAGTAGCACTGGCCTTACAGGCCCATATCTGAGTCATGTGCCTGCTGCTGGACGGTCATTTTCTCACACAGAAGTGACCCTGTCATTGGCTCCCAGGAACATGGGGAAGGTTGTTCTCCAGGATTTTCTTGCTCCTGCAGTGGCTTCCCAGGAGCTGGCAGAGGGCCTAGGAGGCAGCAGTGCCCTGGCCCCAGGCACGCGTCAGCACCTTCTCCTCATGAGCTGTGGGACCTGTCCCTCCTCCCCTCAGTCCTCCGAGTGGCCAGCTGCTCTCCAACAGGGTGACAAGAGCCTGAGGTCTCCTTGCCCACCCAGAGGGCATGCTCCTGATGGACTCCCAGAAGCACTGCTGCCTGCTTGTCCACAAACACCTGGCCCAGGAAGTGTGTGCAGGGGGTTATCCCAGTGCCAGGCAGTGCAGTGCCATGAGGATCCCGCCAGGCCTCTTCTTCCAGCACTTCCTCAAACAACATGCTTGGGAGGAACAGGAAGGGCCAGGTCCCACCCGTGCCCATCCAGCCGGCTGCAGGCAGCACCCTGGGGACTTGGTTTAGTTCAGCACAACACAATTCTGAGTGTAGCGGCAGGGCTGGCAGTCACTGGTGCCTTCCCCACCACTCCAGGAGCCAAGACTGCTCCCCAGTGCTGAGGAGCTACCAAGAAAGTTGGAAGTGCCCAGAGAAAGGCAGGGAAATACTGCAGGTCTCGTTCAGGCCAGATGTTACGGGATCTGCTTCTGGGGGCGTTTCAGTGGTGGTTGTAATGTGACTGAGGTCCCTTGGGAGCCACACACTGGAGGCATCCCGTAGTCTTCAGCCACCCAGCACTTCAAGGTCCCAGGCTGAAATCTTTGCTTGAGTGCCCAGCAACTCCCCTTTGGCTGGAAGGGGGTCTCTCAAATCCTGCTGCCCCCCATCCCACTTCCCACCAGGGGTGTCAGGAAAAGACCCTCCTTCTCCCAGGTGCTGTTGATCGTGGAAGAAATGGCCTTGCCAGAGAGGGGGTATATCCACCTGTACTTGGAGGTGTTTCCTGGTGGGACTCCTGGCCTGAATTCTCCCTTTTGATTCATTTCTTCTTTCTTCCTCCACCTCTCCCACAGAAATCTATCTTACTCTGTGAGGTGTGTCAGAAACCCCTGGCATGAGCAGAGGAGGCCATATCCAGCCCTGTGGCTCAGGGCTTGGGATCCTTGGCACCTCGGGAGGGTTACTGTCACTTGTTTTTTCCAGGTCTTCGCTGTGAGGTCTCACGCACACATTTCCTTTTTCAGTGGGCTGCCCAGATTACCAGCGTGGCATTTCCCTGGCCTCAGCTCTTTCTCCACAATCCTCATCTATTATGGAAGGGGAAAAATGGAGTTCAGGGTAGACTGAGGTGGGACCAGAGGAAGGATCACTGAAGAGCAGAGAAGGCATCAAGTAGTTTATAGCCACCCTCAGCACAGTCAGTCCTAATCTTTTATCTTTCAGACTAAACTCAGGCTTCATCCTGCAGACACTGAATACAATGAAAAAGAGATACTCTTCCTAATGACAAGCTAAGGTCCCATACGAGCCACCTCCAGAATTTCCAGCATAACATGGCAACACAGCTACCCCAGGGCATCTCAGGCAGCAATAGCCTCTCTCTGTGGTCAAATGAATCAAGCCCCAAAAGGAGATCCTAGTCATAATTTGAGATCTTCTCAAAAAATAACTCACTGCAACAATTGACAAGAAATCCTCGTTTCCAAAACTTCACACAGTTTTTACCATTGCCAGATATTTTTTTCTTTCTTATTAACTGGCAGCACCATGTTCATGCACTACAGGAATTAGCCTGTCTATGAGTGTGTGTATATTTATTTATTTATTTATTTATATGTACACACACACATTATTCATCAAAATACATTTTCTACCAACACTCTGAATGGAGAAACTTTGTTCGGAGGAACTGCTTTATTTAAATGGACATGTTTCAGCTCCCTTCTTCTGCCTCTCTGTCCTTTCTTCTTCCTCACCCTCTTCTCTCTTTACAGAGCTCTCCAGGGAAAGATTCACTGAATTATGGCACTTAGGGTGGATGACACCTCTGGACATCACCTAGTCCCAGCCACCCTGGTCAATGCAGAGGGAACTAGATGAGGTTGCCCAGGGGCTCCCCCCACTTATGAATTGTCCACAAGGGTGCTGAGAGTGCGCTCCATCCACTGTGCAGGCCATTCATCAAGGTGTTAAACAGTCCTGCCCCTCACGTCAATCACTGAGGAATGCCGCTAGTAACCAGCTGCCACTTGGAACTTGTACCACTGATGACAGCGTTTCAGCCTGATGGTCCATCCAATCTTCCACCTGCCTTGTGGTCAATTGATCCAGGGTAGAGCTCAACAATTTGCCTCTAAGGAGACTCTGGGGGACTGTGTCCAAGGCCTTGCTAAAGGGAAGGTGCACAGAATCCCCTGCTTTCCCCTTGTGCACGCAGGTATTCATCTGATGGTAGAAGGCAATCGGGTTGGTCAGGCATGCTTTCCATTTCCCCTTGGTCAACGCATGCTGCCTCTTCCAGGCCTTCTCCTTCCTCTGCTTGGAGATGGTTTCCAGGAGGATTTGCTCCATCACCTTCCCAGGGACTGAGATGAAGATGACCAGCCTGTCGTTGTCCATACCCTCCCTCTTGCCCTCCTGCAAAATGGGTGTGATGTCTGCCTTTTCCCAGGCATCAGGAACCTCCGTGATTACCATGACATTTCATAGACAATTGGGAGCAGCATTACAGTGACTACAGCCACCTCTCCCTTCACCCTGGGGTGCTTCCCGTCCGGTCCTATGGACTTGTGTGTGCCCACTGGGCAAAAGTCTTCCCCAGATGCATCTTCCTCTACCATGGGTAAGGCTTTGCTGAGATGGGATGCTGCCAAAGGACTGGGGGGCCAGGGAGGCCTGGCAGTAGACAAGACCAGGAAAAGACAAGGTGAAAGAGGCAATGAGCTCCTCAGCCTTTCCCCTCTCTTTATCACTACGTCCCCTGTTCCACTGAGCAGGGAGAACACATTTTCCTTGTGTCACTGCCTTGTGCTGCCAACATCCTTGCAGAAGCCCTTCAGGTTACCCTCCCCGTCCTTTCCTAGCTCCAGCTCCAGCTCCAGCTGAGCTTTCGCTTGCCTAACTCCATCCCAAAGGAGATGAAATCCTCTCTGCTGCAGTCCAGGGTGGTGACTCTGTTATTCCTCTTACTTCTCCACCATCTCACAGGCACTGCAGTGACAGGTAACCTCCACATTCACATCCCCATCCAGCCTGAGCTTCAGGCAAGAAACCAAGGGGAGGATGGCACCATCTACTTAGAGGCACAAACTACAGAAGTACAGACATCACACCGCAGAAAAGCTTGCTCTTCTCCCCTCACCCCTGAGGGGATCCAGGCAATGGCCTTTCAGGTGGTTAAAGGTGGATGCAAAGAATTTCCATTGTAATGTAGCCATGCCTGATTCAGTGCCTCCCAGGCTGCCCTTACAGGCAACAGGGAGGAGGAGGTGTTCACCTGCCTTCTTTTAGATGGTCACGTAAAGCACAAAGGACTCCTGTCCCAGAGACATTTGTTCTGTCCTTGAAATGGGCCCTGAGATCATAGGCGTTCAGGATAGTTCAGGTTGAAGGGACCACAGGAGGCCTGTAGTGCAATGTGCTGCTCAAAGCAGGGTCAGATGGAGGGTCAGAAACCAAAGTGCCCCTGCCAAAGGACTTCTGGGGTGATACAGCAGAAGAAGGCAGTAGAGGGTTGGCGGGGTGGTACAATTCCCATGGACAAAAGGCTTTCCTTTTTCCCCTTCTCCCAAGAATGAAATCCTCAGCTCTCCAGAGGGAAGAAGCTGGGACATGAACTTTACCACTCACATGGAGGCAGAGAAGCTCCCGAGTCCCTTACAGACAGAGGCTGGTGCAAAGGCCACCACCCCAGTGGCACCCGACCCCCAGGCATGCCTGCCTTGCTGCTGGGCACCCTGCAGCCCCAGGCAGGAGGTGTGCGGGGAAGAGAGTGGGGTCTGCAGCCTGCATTCCTGGCCACCCGGCAGGTGTGGTGGGACCCTCCTCCTCTAGATGAGACTGGGCTCTCCTGCATTTCCCCAGTGTGAAGCCTGCATCTCCTCCAGCTGGGAATACAGCCTGGCAGAGAGGGCCAACACAGGAAACACGATCTCTGTTCTGGGGTGTGAAGAGAGAGGGGAGGGCAGAGGGGGATCTGCTCATGCCCTGGGCACTGATTCCCTCCTTGCAACCTGTACAGTTCTGCTAATGCCCTGTAACCTGTGGGCCCAGGATGGGTGACTCCGATCTGCTCTGGCTCTAAAGATTTTTCAGCCCTTAAAAGCCAGGATGCAAAGCACTGGTCTGGGGACACCTCAGCAGTTGAAGGGGCTGAATGCCTGTTGTGTTCCTGAGAACTTCTCTGGAGTCTCCTGGGACTGCTTTGACTCCTGTTGCCCATGGAGCAGGGACTCCTTCTGAGGATGAACTCACTCACTGTGTCACTCTGAGGACAGGCTTGACCAGGCAGTCCAAATGCCAGCAAGGCCTCAACCCCACAACAGTGTCCCCTGCCCAGGACTCCACTTTCCAGGCCCTTCCTCCTAGAGGATTTTGGTTGGGAGGGACTGCTGGAGATCTCCAGGAGCATGATCTGCTCTGAGCTGGGCTAACTTGACAGTTAGATCAGGTTGCTAGGTGCTTTCTGCAGGAGAGTTTTTAAAGATTTCCTGTCCCCTGCCCCAGTGCTACTCAACTGTCCTGGGTATTTCCTTATTTTTGCCTTTAACACTTTTGAAATTTCCCTTACTGCATCTTCTCCTTGTTGTCTCTTGTCCTTTCCTCCCCTTAGCCCCCAGGCAGACCAACCCACCAACTTTGACTGAGGACCATCACAGCCTCACCTCCAAGCACAGCCTTGCTGGGATCTCCTGGAACCACCCAGGCAGACCGTGGTGGCCATCTCCAAGCAGAGCTATGTGCTGCAGGTCCCTATGTGGTCTCAGAGAGGAGCAAATGGAGACATAACACGACGCAGGGCAGAACCTGTGGGCTGATGCCAGGGCAGAGATGGGATCAGCAGGCATGAGAAGAGAAGACCTCCAGCAGTTCCTCTCCACACCCGCGCCGGGAGTGATGCACCTGACAGTGCTCCTGAAAGAGGACATTGACACAGGACAGGGGGCACTGTGAACTGCAGTGCTTGGCACCGACCATGTGCACTGGGTCTGGGAGTCCTGGCTGGTGGTATTGGTGGCTGTAGCCCTTGAGAAACCCCCGAATGTGACAGCAGCAGTGAGTCCCCTCCATGACTGTCAGGAGGTTCTGGAGTATCGTGGCTCCCATCAGCACCTCATCCCTCCACTGACCCAGCCCTGCTGCCCTGCATGTGTCCCCACTGCCCCACTGTGCAGGCACTGCACAGGGCAGGGTGTGTTCTGGGGTGGGGAAACATTCTGCAGGCATGGTCCCCATGACAGCCCTTGGTGTCCTGTCCCCCTCAGCCCTCCTGCCTGGCAGCCTCCCACCAATCCTCAGCCTATTCCCAGCCCTGTCCCTCTTTCCCTGGGTTTAGCAGAAGGCCATGCTCTGGGTTCTGCTGGGGTCTGGGCCCAGGGAGAGAGGCCAAGCAGGGATGGCCATTCCCCCCCCCATACAGGTTGTGAGCCCAGCAGGCAGATGGAGCTGGTCAGAGTCAAAGATCACCCCTCACCAGGACCATGGGGAAAGGTCAGTACTGGAAATAGCTGGTATGAAAGGCTGGGTGTGTGAGGAGTTTCCTGGGGCAGTTTCTCCTCTCTGTTCCTGCAACAGCAAGCTGGGCTGCATCTGTGTTCTGACAGACCTTGTCTGAGCCCCCACCATGGGAGGAAGATGGTCGACAGGCACAGGAGATGGCCCCAGGACCTCCTCTGCACGCTCCCTGCCAGCCCTGCAGAGGACCCAGCAGAGGGCTCATCTTCCCAGGGATAACAGCTGGACATCCAGTCCTCCAGCTGGCGAGGGAGCCTTGTCTGGGGGTGACATTTGGGGTAAGGATCAACATGTGGGGTGGGGGAGATTGTCTCAAGGAAATGTGCTGGGGACAGGGTGTGAGGGACAGCAGCTTTGGAGGAAGAGCCCAGCCTTCAGGCACTGCACCTGCAAGAACCTACTTTATTACAGAGATACTGTGAGGGAGTCAGCTCTGACCCAGTGTTGGACACAACTTTATATGGGCACCAGGTGAGACAGAGCAGTCTCAGTGAAGGTGGAATGAATCCAACCATTTGTGTAGCAACATGGTGACAAATAATAATAACAGAAATAGTTATAAAAATAAAAATAAAGTGAACAAAGCTCAGTCCTGGTATGGGACACAGGGGAAGTCATTTGTGGAGAGCAATGGCAATGTTAACAGTGCTGAAAAATGTCCAAGAAATCACTTTCCTCAGGGCATCCTTGAGCTCTTTGTTCCTCATGCTGTAGATGAGGGGGTTCACTGCTGGAGGCACCACTGCATACAGAACAGTCACCACCATATCCAGAGCTGGGGAGGAGATGGAGGGGGGCTTCAGGTAGGCAAAGATGATAGTGATGAGAAACAGAGAGACCACGGCCAGGTGAGGGAGGCACGTGGAAAAGGCTTTGTGTCGTCCCTGCTCAGAGGGCATCCTCATCACAGCAGTGAAGATCTGCACGTAGGACAGCACAATGAAAATGAAACACCCAAAGCCTAAAAAGGCAGTAATGACAATAAGCCCAACTTCCCCGAGGTAGGAGTCTGAGCAGGAGAGCTTGAGGATCTGTGGGATTTCACAGAAGAACTGGTCCACTGTGTTGCCTTGGCAGAGTGGTATTGAAAAGGTGTTAGCAGTGTGCAGGGCCGCATGGAGAAAAGCACTGGCCCAGGCAGCTGCTGCCATTCTGACACAAGCTCTGGTGTCCATGATGTTCCCATAGTGCAGGGGTTTGCAGATGGCAACAAAGCGGTCATAGGCCATGACTGTGAGAAGAGAATACTCTCCTCCTAACAAGAAGCCAAACAGAAAGACCTGAGCAGCACATCCTGAGTAGGAAATGGCCCTGGTGTCCCTCAGAGAATTGGCCATGGATTTGGGGACAGTGGTGGAGATGGTGCCAAGGTCCAGAACAGAGAGGTTGAGGAGGAAGAAGTACATGGGTGTGTGGAGGCGGTGGTCGCAGGCTATGGATGTGATGATGAGGCCGTTGCCCAGGAGGGCAGCCAGGTAGATGCCCAGGAAGAGCGAGAAGTGCAAGAGCTGCAGCTCCCGTGTGTCTGCAAATGCCAGGAGGAGGAACTCATTGAGGGAGCTGCTGTTGGACATTTTTCTATCTCCGGGCATGGGGGACTGTGCAAAGGGGAAAAGATATTGAGAAGTTAGGAGAGACTTTTCAAGCCAAGAAACCCCCAAACGTTACAGCTCTCATACAACCCCCCACATTGCCTCTCTCTTTACTGAGAGGCTCTCTGTGCAGCTCCCTTGCTTGGGCTGTGGTTTGCCCTGGCTGAGTGTGCTGTGAGGAGCAGGGACCTCTGCCCATGGGCTCCACAGGAGTCAGTCCTGCTGTAAAGCAGTGGGCACAGGGGAACAAGGGTGACTAACTCTGACATTCACACTTTCTGTCAGGTGAAAGCCACTCATCGTGTAGAAGGGCTTTTCAGCATCTTCACTCTGAATTCTAAAGAATGAGGGTAGAGGACCAGAGTTTTAAGGATTTTTAAATAGTTTTTATTTTCTTTCAGATGTCCTTGTCACCCCTGGGGAGTATTCCTTAAAGGCAGAAATTCTCAGCATTTCTGCTGAGAGTCCTGAGAAGATCGGATTCATTGTCACCTACTGCAGAGGGAGGACAGCTTGTCTGTGTATTAGTCTTGTTCCCAGTTGTCCTGTGCTCTCACCTGTTGAGTGAAGGATGATGTTACCCTAGAAAGAAGCCAGCCCCTGCTGAGAGCACACGAGTCCAGTTTCAAAGTGCACATCTCCAGACTTCTCACCCTTTTTCCGGGCACCTGACGGAGCTCTCCACACTCCCCTTCTAGCCAAGGACACACAGGGCTCTTTGCAGATGCCCAAATATAGCTTCACACCACCATCTCCATACTCTCAGCATCTCTGCACCTTCCTCATTTGTCTCTCTTGATGTTATGAGACAGCAGTGCCTTTCTAGAGGGCAGCACGCAGACTGCCAGGACACCTCAGGGAAACAGTCAAAAGACCGTTAGGACTGGAGATGGGCTCTCCTTAAGGGAGAGTCAGCTCATTTCCCAGCCCCACAGACTGCATATCCTGGAGCTCCACATGTTAGAAGGGGACTGGGGGAATTTCATTCCTGTGCGGACCCCTCTGTTCCACAACTTGCAGCATCAGTGTCTGAACTGCAGCTGAAAACACCCAACCCCAGAAAACCCCAAAATAAGAACAGGAGTGGCATGGACAGGATGGGAAACAAGGAGCAGCATCATGATCCTGCTGCCAAGGGAGGCAAGGAGAGAGACAGAGAGGCATTCTGGAAAGCTTTCACCTTACCCAGCTGGACATGCCACCTTGCAGATGACGATATCGCAGGGCACTTGCTGTCAGCCCCTTTGTCAGGCAGCATAAAATGGGGCCATAGCAGGAGAGATGTCCCTCTCCTCTGCCGCAGGTCTGGCTGCAGGGGAGGTGGCTCATGCCCTGGAGTTCCCTCTCATTCCCTGCCCATCTCTGCTGCCTGGAGCTGTCCCTGCTGGCAGCTCTTTCTCTGTCACAACATCTTCTCCTGTTCAGTGCTCACAGACACCATCCCACCTGCTGTGTGCTCAGTTCTGCCCTACGGAAACATCCTGGATCAGGGCACTCTCTAGGGGCATCTCTGTGCATGCACGTCCTAAAGAGCAGGTCACATAAACTCCTATGAGGCCACAAAGGTGATGTTGATACTGTCTGTAGGCTAAGGTGGGGATGAAGTGACTTCCTGAGGTTTCTCACTGATCTATTAATGTCTGAGAGTGAAGGTTTAGGAGTCCCACTTCCTTGAGAAAACAGAAACCACATCCCTTCATTCTCCCTGCCAAAATTAGGAACCTGAAAGTGCAGACACCTGAAGGAAAGCTCCTTCCCTTTCAAGTAGCCCTTGTCTTGATCTCCTCTTGAAAAGACCCCTTGCACATATCCTGCGCATGAGCTAGAGCTGTGAGCAGCCCTGCCCCACACAGCAACCTCTCAGCAGGAGAATGAACCTGCCCTGCCGGGGGTCTCTCCTCTCACCCAGAGGTTCTCCCCATAGTGCTGTGGGGAGCTCCCCGGGCAGCCTGAGGGCTGACCCTCGCAGGCAGCACAGTCGCTGTCCCGGGCACACAGCACCCCAGGGTGCAGGGACACTACTCTGAATCACAGCCCTGCACAGACCTGGGTGTGCTCTCTGGCTTCACACCCTTGCAGCCACCCGTCAGCCACCCCTGGCAGAAGGGAGCTGCACGCCCTGTCCCTGTGATGGTGTGGCAGGGAATCCCTGCTCTGAAGCATCTCCTCCTCTGCCTTATGCACCGGAGGAGCCAGGAGACCAATCCTTAAAAAGCTTATCAGTGATGGGATGGGATGGGTTTAGGAGACACCCTCCAGGAACCTCAGTAGCATGGTCCTGCAGCCAGAGACTTACTGTGTCAGGGGCTGCGAAGATTTCTCCCACAAGGAGCTCTCCTCCATCCTCCCACTCCACACTGCCTTGCACTTCCCACTGTCTTCTCTCCTCTCATGTCAGCAGCAGCAGGCAGTGCCCAGAGCCCTGCTGCTCTTTCCAGAGGAGCTGCTCCTGCACACAGCTGTCTCTGGGCAGTGCTTCCTAGTTGCCATGAGCTCCCTCCATCCCCAGAGCCTGGCCCCACTCAGGAGCAGAGGCCCAGCTGAGCTCATGAATTTCTCTGTCCCTTGTGCTCCCTCCTCCTGGGAAATGTTCACTCCAATAAACTAAAATAATCACCCATGGGCCCTCTCTAAGCACTGAAGGAAGACTGATTGCAGCATTACAGATTGTTTCGTCAGAGCATGGTTATCTGCAAGAGGTGGAAACGTCCCACTCTGGAAGACCCTATTCCCATCTCTTAACTAGGCAGGACACGGAGAAAGGAGCAAGAAGGGAGCTCATTGACACCTGGTTCAGGTGCTGACTCAGATGAGTCAATCTGGGCATCTCAAGCCCATTTAGAAGCCCCTGGAATGCAGTGGGATTCACCAAAATCCTGTGAACTCCACAAACACACAGCAGGTGGGATTCCGCTTCCCAAGCTGAAGGGAGCATAACATAGATGTCTGCACACAAGCTCCTTCTCTAAGCTCTGTTTATAATCACCTGAGATGGAGGGTGGGAGTCAGTTGCTCACACACAAACACCCGGTGACATTGAAAGAGACAGAGGTGGTCCCAGGCATGTGCCAGTGTCTGCTTGCTCTGATGGAGCAACTGGGAGACCCACATCCTTCTAGAGCATGAGGTGGGGGCCAGGTAGAGAATTTCCTTGGCCATCTCAAATGACACTAGATGCCCACTACTGTTAGAGCACCCCTCACTATGATGCTCAGACACATGGAGATGCCTACAGTGCAAACTGCTAATGTAATTCAGTGCACACACTTGATGTAATGACATAGAAACAGGCTGGCAGGGCCATGTCAGATGCCTGGGGTTTCTAGCACAACTGTATGGATGGGACTTATGGGAAAACCATGCCCCTTTGGAGTGGCTGCTGGGCAGACAACCCAGGTTATCTCAGGCTTTCCTACCTGTGCCCAGACAACTGCATCCCACCACCGCCTTTAGGCAAAGTCCATCCCGACTGCATTCAAGTGTGCTGCATAAATGGGAGGCACATCACACCAAGGTCTCTGCTCTAGTCTCTGCACTCTCAAACCCTTCTTGCTCTTCTCTGCCTGAACCTCTTCTCACATCTGGACGACATGAACTGGGACTGGGCTAATGATGACCTCAGGGTGCCTGGATCACAGGCTGTCCAGTGCCAGGGACTTCTTCAGTGGCACCTTGTCCTGCCTGGAGATCGCTTCACCTCTGTCACAGGCACAATGGTGCCGCACAGTCAGCTCGGGAAGCCAACCACTCTCCTGCCATTCCTGCACAGCCCAGCTCTGTTTCTCACTGGCCTTGGGCACTGCAGGCTTTGCTCTCTCAGTGGGAACCTCCTTGCACCATTACATTGCCATCTGCTGTCTATGCCAGCATGGCTCTGCTCTGAAGTGGGGCCATTGCACACAGTGTCTTTGGCTCTGGGTAACAGGTTTCACCACAACCAGTCTGCTCTCTGTGCCACAGCTGATGCTCTGCAACACTAATATATGCAAATGTATGCAGCCTGGGTAAGAGACAGGAGCAGATGGAGATGTACAAGCTTTCACAGGTGTGAAACATCATTGGAATGACTGAGATGTGGTGGGATCACTCACATGTTTGGAGGGTGATGCTTGTAGGGTACAATCTCTTCAGGAGAGACTGTCAGGGAAGAGGAGCAGGAAGGATGTCTTTTGTGGAAAGCGGCAGCTTGGATGTGTGGAGCTCTTCCTTGGGAGAGGCAAGGGTTTGGGTGAGTGCTTGTGGGGGAGCATCACAGTAGGCGTGACATCATGGTGGGAGCTACAGACCACCCGATGAGGGTGAGGAGGTGGATGCAGTCTCCTTTAAGCAACGTAAGCAAGTCTGTGGATCACAGGCCCTGGTTCTTGTTGGGGGGACTTTAATCCCCCTGACATGAACTGGAAGGGCAAAGAGCAGAGTGCAAGCAGGCCAGGAGGTTTCTGGAGGGCATCAAGGACAACTTCTTTGCACAGCTGCCAGATGGGCCGATGTGGGTGATGCTTTCTTGTATCTGGAAATTTCAAAGAAGGAGGAATGGATCAGGGATGGGATAGTAGGAGAAAGGCAATAGTTGCATTCATCTTCAAAAAAGGCCACAAGGGCAACCTGGGGAGCTGCAGGCAGTTCAGACTCCTTTTGGTGAGCAGTGAGTCATGGAATGAATGCTCTCAGATCACATTTCTGGGCACATGAAGGAGAAGAAGATGCCTGGGAACAGTTAGCATGGATTTACTGAGTCAAATTCTGTGTAACAAACCTGATTGACTTCTATGATTAAAAAAACTCTATCTGTGGATGGAGAAAAGTAAATGTCCTTTACCTAGACTTTAGCAAGGTGTTTGACACTGTCTCCCACAATATTCTTGCATCCATGTTAAAGCGTTACAGTCTAGAAGAGTAGAGAAATGGATGGGTAAAAAGCTGCTTAGACGACCAGAGGCTGAGAGGGCAGTGGTGAATGGGTAGTACTCTTCCTGCAGGGCGGGGGGAGTGGAGTGCCACAGGGTCTCTCCAGGAACTTGTCCTGTTTATCATCTGTATTAGTTACACGGAGGAGGAAACACTCATCATGCCTGTAGATGACCCCTAACTGGAGGTGGGGGTGTGGGGGGCAGTCCTATGCTTGAGGGCTGCCATTCAGAGGGACCTAGACAGGCAGGAGGAATGGGCTGTCAGGAACATCATGGAATTCAACAAGGACAAATGCCAGGTCTTGCACCTGCCATAAACCAACACCCCACTGTGTCACAGGCTGGGGCCTGAGGGCCTGGGGAGCAGCTCTGTGGAAAAGGATGTGAGGGTGCTGGGGGACAGGAGGCAGAACATGAGCTAGCAGCATTCCCTGGCAGCAAAGAAGGCCAGAAGCATTGTGGGTTGTATGAGCAGGAGCACAGCCAGGAGGTCCAGGGAAATGGTGATCGCCTTCTAAGTCAGTATTCATTAGACACCATCTAGAACCCTGCATCCAGGTTTGGGTTCCCAGAACAAGACAGAGGTTGATAACTGGGAGCGACTCTGGCTGAGGGCCCTCACAGTAGTCGAGGAACTGGAGCACTCACTGTGTGAGGAAATGGGGCTGGTTCCACTTGGAGAAGAGATGGCTTTGCAGGGATATCATAGCACCCTTCCAATGGCTACAAGGAGGTCCTCCATAAGATGGAGGTAGGCTCTTCACCAGGGTGCATGGTGGGAGGACAAGAGACAATGGCCATAAGTTGGAAGAAGAGAGGTTCGTGCAGGAGATAAGGAAAAGCTTTTCCACTGCAAGAATGGTCAAGCATTGGAAGTGGTTGCCCAGAGAGGCTGTGCAGTCTCCTGCCTTGGAGGTTGCCAAGAGCAGACTGGATGAAGCCCAGAGCAACCTGGCCTGACACCAGAGATGACCCTGCTGGGAGCAAGGAATTTGGACTGGAGACCTCCTGAGGTCCCTTCCACCCTGAAGGAGTTCGTGATTATTTCCACTATCAATCTTCTCTTGTTGATGTCAAGGAAAGCACCCAGGTGCCCTGTGACAGTGGAAGCAGGCCAGGTTTCTTGTCCTCCTCCAGTCAGAACTATTCAGATGCAGGGCTTCTTGGCAGGAATCCCCAAGACAGCCCTGATCAATCCTTGGCTTCACTTGGAATTTCCTTTTACTTTTCTTCCCCCTCTTCTAAGCTTGTCTCTTTTACCATTCTGATCCCTTCCCATACAGCCCACCCCACCCCTGCTCACCCTTATACTCATTGGTGCTGTTTTGGTTTGATGGGGGTTTTTTGTTTGTTTGTTTCATTTTAACACAAAGGAGATTCAGTCCCAAAGGATCTTGAGAAACTCGGGGGATTCGGACAACAGACACATCATGAAGTTTTGCAAGACAAGTCTCAAGTCCTGTGCCTAGGTGGGAATGATCCTGTCTGTGAGGAGAGGTTGAGGGACTTGGCCTTCTTTATCCTGCTGAAGTGCAGGCAAAGGGCAGTAGTAGCCTGTGACTGCTTGAAGAGTGGTTTCAGAAAGATACCATTTGGCTGTGGCTGTGGAAAAGATCCACAAACTGCATCTTGAGAGGTTCAGAGTGGACTTCAGGTCAAAAGAATGTCACTCATAGGGTAGTGCTGCGGTGCAACAGGTCACCCAGAGGGAACCTGTGATCAGCCCCTGCCTTTGTGTTTCAAGGAAAAGCAAGCGAGGACAGGAAGACATCAGGAGAGGCAGGGAGATCACGGGGTGAGAGCAAGGTGGGGAAGCAGCTTGGGTGTGCACAGTCTGCAGGGAAAGAGGCACAGGCATGGGAAAGCATAGGACAGCCTGTGGTGGAGACAGCTGAGGGCACTGCCAAGGCTGAAAGCTCCCAACACAGCTAGGTTTTGTCCTTTTGGCTATGGCTGGTGTCTCTGACACCGAGGCCCATGAGAAGATGCCATTCCTTAAAGCACAGTGGCCTTGCTGCTTCCTTGTCCCTTGGGAGCCCTTGAGGTGCCGTATCATGGTCCTCCACTCGTCGTTGTGCACCCACACCTGCAGACTGGACCCAGGAAGAGGCCTGGGCAATGCGTGATGGAAAGCATCACCCTACCCAGGAGCTGGCTGTCAGGGCCTGGTCACTCTGCTTGATAACACACATCAAGGTTGACTTGGCATCACAGCCACCCTCACATTGCCTTTGCCTACCTGCAATCAGGGCCTCCAAGTTTTGGCTCTAATCAGCCCTTGGAGAGCCTTTGTTGGTAATGGCCCTCAGTGGGACCTGTTAATGGTCCAAGTAACTTGGGATTTTCTTCTGACTTTAACTTCTTGAGAGGTTGCTTCAGTCTCTTCTCAGCATCTGAGGTTCATGGGCTCAGCACCAAATACACCCAAGGGGTCATTAAAATACAAAAATCCCTAAGGAGCCATGCCTCTTTCCATAATTTTCTTCAGCACTTCAATTCTTCTGTGGTTAATTGGAAAGTTTTCAGGAGTGTATTGAAATTAGGCAGATTTCAATGAGCACCTGAAAAAGAAAGATGTCTGCTTCTTAGGCTTTCTTGATTCTTCAGTTCTCAGAATAAGTCATACCCACATTCTCCAATTCATACTGACCCACAGTGTCTCCTAATGAAGTCTGGGCATGCAGGAAAAGCAGTATTTTTGATAGGAGACCTGTATGGAGAACCTTCCTCGCCAGCTCCCCAGCCCTGCCATTGCCCTCATCAGCCACGGGGGACTTCACATCACTCTTGTGAAAATCCAACCTTTTTCCTCTCAAGGCTGTAGCTGAATGGTACAGCTCATGTGCACCAATTCCCACCTGCTTGCCTTCGAGAACTAGCCTCAAGCTGACACAGAAGGGTTTGTATTAACTGCGATCAAACAAAAATAAACTTGATCCAGTGTCATAAGAAATAAAATACACTCCTCAACCGTATGCCAAGTCCAAGTTGCCTCCACTGAGGTGCACAGTCTACAAGGAATAACATTCCTTGAAATGTTCTTGACAAATAGATAGGAAAGGCTGGATAGACACACAGTGAAGGAGTTGGTTGAAGAGACAATTATACTGCTGAAAGACGAGGCAAGTTTCAGACTCCCTCAAGCTCAAAGCAGCAGCTAGAGAGCTGAGAAGTATCTAAATTATAAAGAGCAAGGGGAGGAGGAAGACTGGAAAACTATGGAAAGTGCATATGCCAGCGGTTAAATCCACAGCATAACAGACAGAGCAGTGGTAACGCAAGTTAGGGGGCAGATCAACATTTCTTCTCCTGAGATTCATGCCCTTCCTCAAAATTTCCATTACGTCATCATGGGAAAACACTGACATTTTATTAAAATTACTCAGTCATTTCAGCTGATGCAAGTGGGCTCATATATATATTTTTTTTCCTGATGTTGAAAACAGTTCTTCACCTTTCCAGGCAGAGCTCAGCTGTCTAAGCATAAAAATGCAGTGGCACTTGGAGAGGTCCCAGTGTTTCTGAGGGACCTGTCTGGGCCTGGCAGCTCTCACAGGGGACCTGCGGGAGAGCGGAGTCCCTCAGAGCTGCAGAGGGAGGCTGGGCAGAGGGAACCAGGGCACCTGCAATGGCACCAGCCGCCCATGACCCTGTGACTGCATCCCACCCCAGCTCTGAAAATCTCTTTCCTTTTCAGACAAAAAGATAATGCGGAATCTCCCCAGAACACCAGTGTACTAAAACACAACAAATCAAGAAAGACAATAAGAGCACAAAAAAATGAAAAGCTGGAAAATATAACACAGCATTTCTTTGCTTTCAATCTTTGTCTGAATTTCTTTCCTGTTTCATTTTTAATGTCATTTTCTAAACTTTTCTGTTATAATCAGGCCTGCACCACTAAACAGGAGATTTTTGTGTCTCACACAGAGCCTGGTGCTCAGAAAACCACCCCCTGCCCATGGCTGACCATGCCACCCCTCACTCTTTGCACAGAGCACATCGCACTCTGAGGTGTCGGGCTCTCTCGACTGGTGAGGAAAGCAGGGTGACCAGCTTCATCTCTTTTTGGGTGGCCAAATTTGCACAAATCTCAACATACCTGTGTTACCGTGACCTTTTAAAGGAGTCCCTAAAACACCTAGCCACACTCCCTTTTCTTTCTCTGCACGGTCAATGAAGTGTGACTTCATTCTGGGGGACAACAGGGAGGAGGTTGATCTCACACCGTGCCAGACCCAGTTGTCTGGACTTCCCTTTCTAGTCAATGCAGGGAAATAGGTTCCCTCAACTGACTTGTTTTGAGATACCTTTCCTAATGACAAGCTAAGGTCCCGCAGGAGCTGCCTCCAAAATTTCCAGCACCACATGGCAACACAGCTACCCCAGGGCATCTCAGGCAGCAATAGCCTCTCTCTGTGGTCAAATGAATCAAGCCCCCAAAGTGGGTTCTAGTCAGAAGTTGAAATCTTCTCAGAAAATAACTCACTGCAATAATTGATAAAAATCCTTGTTTCCAAAGCTTCACACATTTTTTACCATTGCCAAATAAGTTTTCATTCTTAATAATTGGCAGCACCATGTTCACGCTCTACACTAACCATGGCTATGAAGCATGGCAGGGACCAGGGTCCCAGGTAAAGCTCTCCGGATGATGTGTTTTAAGGGCACCTTTGCTCTTTTCTGGCCTATCATCTGTATTTTAAGCACCGCAGACCAAGAAACCTTGCTGAGGACTTTTAAAAGGAAAGAGCCTGCTTTGGTGCCTCAAGGAGGAAGGCTGTGACCTGTCCCAGATTGTCCCGCTTCTACAAAAAGAGCGACCCAGAGGAGAAATCAGTTTTGGATCTCAACCTGTGTCTGCACTTTGGGCTGTTTCATCCCACATGACTTTGATCCTGTCTTTAAAAAATGCCAAACACCAAACCAACCCCAAAGGCCTAGATTCCCACACAGGTCTGCCCAGTGCAGAGACCTGACTGTGCATGGGCGTAGACGTGTCCTCTCCAAGGCTCCCTTTCAGATATTTCACAGCCTTTGGCACCATCTGAAGATGTTCCTGAAGGATATGTCAGCAAGTTTTGGAAAATAACTGGAGTGGTGGGAACTTATTGCTTTCCAGAAGATGAGGGGAAGTCTCTCAGCTCTCTCCCTGGCTGTGCTATCTCCATGGCGGTGACCTACTGAGCCCCCAGATGACACGAGCTGAGGTCACAGTGGGATGTGCTGCATCACAGGGAGGTCTCCCCGGTGCCCTGGTGGTGCCCTCACTTCTCTGCGTCACCCAGGAGCTGCTGGCCACTGCTCACGTGCTCCCCACTGCTGCTCCACAGCAAGGATGGGGGACAGGAGGCAGCAGGGCCACGTTGGGGCCCCTCACCAACAGGCAGAGGAGAAGGGACATGTTGGAGAGGAATGTGGGTGACGAGACAGGACGACCATCCCTCCTCCCCAGCTGGAGAGGCAATCCAAGGGCAAGAGGGCAAGCAAGATGGAGAACCGCTGGATCAAGACCATTGGCCTGCACCGTGGTTCCCTGTTCCCAACACTCCTATGGCTCCCCAGCAAGGGGAAGGGCTTTAGGAGCTCCTTGCTGAGGAGCACAGCGACTGTTAATCGCAAAAATGGCTGTGGATCCCGAGCTGTGGGGTGGCTGAACAGGGTGGGGGCTGCCATAAGAGCCCTGCCTGAGGGTCCCGTCTGGCTCAGGGGACAATGAGGGGCTCCTCAGCCCTCCAGAGCGACATGCCGGGGCCCAGCGCAGCCCCGCAGAGAGCAGCCCCTGCCTGGCCGTGGCCCAGCCCTGCCAGGCGCAGTGTGAGGGCTGCTGAGCCCCGGGGCTGCCGCAGGCAGGAGGCCGGGGCAGGAGGGGTGAGAAGACACTGCCCTGCCCTGCCTGTCCCCCCCCCCCCCGGCCCTGCCCTGCCTTGGGGGCAGCAGGACGCTGCCCACGGGCTCCAGCGCCCCAGCCATGCCCAGGGCCCCCGCGCTGGCACCAGTGCCGGCACCAGCACAGGCCCTGCAGCTGCCCCCCTGCGCCTGGCACAGCCCCTAGGCGCAGGGCAGCCAGGAACCCCGCGCGCCCCCTGAGGCAAAGCCCAGCCCCGGTGGGGCAGCGGCCTGCCCCTAGGACCCCGGCCCACACGGGGCCGCGCTGCCCCCAGGCCACGCAAAGCCCCTTGCTACCCCGCACTGCCGCCCACAACATAGCACCCCACGGTAGGGGAGGGGGAGGGGGCTGCCCACAGGGTCACACAGGGCCGCAGCATTGCCATGGCATCACCCCCAGTGCTGCCCTCCTTTTGGCCGGTAAGGGGAGGAGGGTGGGTATCTGCTTGACTGACGGCTCTGTCAGCCAATCGGAGTTCAGCATGTGGAAAAACAGCTGTGAAAGGGGAGCGGGAGCCAAGCTCCCGGGAGTGAGCGGGCGAGAGAAGGTGTGAGCGGGGCTGGTGGGGCTGCGGGCGCCTTCAGCTGCTGGCAGGTGCCCTCCCGCCGGGGCGGGGGCAGCGGTGCTGGCAACGGGGCTGCTTTCCTGCAGGAGCTGCAGCAAGGGCTGGTGGGGCCGTGAGCATGGCACAGAGCGACCGGGGACGGAGCGGGCAGCTGCCCTGCAGCCAGATGTTGCAGCCTGCCCCGAGCAGCTGGGCCGGGGCGGCTGCTGGGGTTGGGGGGCAGGAAGCTGTGCCCCTGCCGGGGGTCGGAGACCCATTTGGAAGCGTTTCCCTGAGCTGCTGCTGCCACCGCAGCCCCCAGGTGCTGCTCGGAGCTGCGTTTGGGAGCTGCTGGGCAAAGTGTGAGCAGGCTGCTGGTGTCCTTATGAGGGGCCCTTCCCAATGGTGTTGTTTGTTCTGAAAATGGCATTTCTGAGTGTCTCTGAGAGTCCTGGAGGTGGGAAGTGAGCAGGCCCTGGGTTGTGAGTGGCTGTTCAGAGGCAGTGCCTGTTGCAAGGCCTTGGAGGACTAGAAGGGAATGGAAGGGCTGGAGAGTTGGGCTTTGTGTGTTTTGGGGCACTTGGGGGTGCCCTGTGTGCTGCCATGTGTGGTGCTGTGACCTGTGTGTCGCTGATGCAGAGCAAGTGTTGGCTGCCAACCCTCTGTGAGGTGTAGGGGCAGCGGTGTGTTACAGTGCGAGATGCCCTGTGGTGGAGCCAGGTGGTGGCCCCAGTGTTTTGCTGCTCAGCCTGGGAGGAGGTGGCTGGAGAGAGCAGTGCTCTGCTGCCAGAACCCAGCCTGCCATCACAGTGCCCTTCTGGGAGAGCTGGGTGAGGACTGTTGGTGACCGTGTTGCCTCCTTGGAGCATCCTGGTGTGAGGCAGGGCTGCTCGCAGTTTGGTGATTTCTGTCAGCTGAGGTTCATGCTTGCAGTTTCGGAAGGTCTTGATGCTTCCGTGAGTCTTTGGGATGTTACTGATTCCCCTGGAAAAACTTATCTTCTGCCTCCCTAAAGGCTTTATGTTGCATCTGGACCCTCATTGCATCTTCCCATCTCAGACCCTAATCCATTCCGATCCCTCAGAGAGATGGGTAGTTAATCAAAGCAGTCAGAGCCATTTCTCCACTTTGTGCCTACGCAGACCCTTGCAGACAGGGGAGATGCCACCTCATGAGAAGTCAGGCCTCTGAGGGCGATGGGTGGCTCTGAGACAGCTGTCCTTGGTGAGCGGTGGAGGTGGCATCTCCAAAGCCGCTGATCCCTTTGGCAAGAGTCTCAGAAGAGCAGATTCCTTTAGGCTGCAATGGGGGAGACGTGGAGGTAGGGCTCCAACGCCCTGCTCAAGGCAGGTGCCAGTAGATGAGGTGTCTTGGGTCCTTTTCCAGGGAAGTTTGGATCAGGCTCTCACCAATACAGCTCAGCATGGAGGGGAGACATTTGCCCCTGCCTGTTGAGACTCTGTAAGGCCAGCAGAACTGACAGTAACATTCCAATTCTGTCTTTCTTTCTAGGTTGCTCCACTCATGGAGGTTCCCAGTGCAGTCCTGGAGCCAGTGAGGGTGGAGGCAGGATGCCAGGGTGTGTCCCTGTACCTGTCAACGTCTTGGCCAGCGTCGTGAGCCCTCTGTGAAAGCAGCTGCAAGTGAATGAGAAGAGGCTACGTATGGATGTGAAGGTTTCCATAAATGCGCCTGGCTTCCGTTGGTTACTTGGGGTGTGGGTTCACCTCCTGGTACCTCTGCTGTGCTGCAAATTCCGCCTCCCACAACTGCTGTTACTGCCAGCCTGCTCGGCAAATGCTACTGTACCCCCGCCTTTTCCTAAGAGGTTGTGGTGCCATGTAGGATGAGTCCAAGACCCTTATAATAAATGCCAGCATGTCTTGAGTGCCTCTGTGTGAGTGCCCCAAAGCGTCCATAGCTTGACCTGAGGAAGTCTGACACCTCTTGGGCTGCTGGCTCTGGGAGGGGTGAAGATGTGTCCAGGGCTGGGTTGCCCATGGCACCCAGCCCTCAGTGCTCTGTGAAGCCAGCTGTGGAGCCCAGACTGCTGCTGCAGAGCCTGCACAGCCAGGACAGCTGGCATTTCAGCAGACCTCCAGGCTGGGGCTGTCTCATTGCTTGGGCCTCATGTCAAAGCCTCTGCCCCCTTTTTCCCTTCCCTGGGGCTCCTTGTCCAAGTAAGTAAAGGAAAGGAAGGGAGGTTCCTTTGGGCTCAGGAGCCCTTCTGGACTCTCTACTGTTTCTGCACTGTATCTGTATCTTTTGTATTACTAAAGAAAATGCCCATCCCTGCCATCCCTGGGTGGAGGTTCCTGAGGGGATGGAGGTGGAAAGCAGCAGCCTGCTGTGCCCAAAGAAAGCAGCATCCTTCCCTCTGAAAAGAGCAGCATCTCCCAAGGAGCCAGCTCTGTCCCCGATCTTGTGCTGCTCATTTGCACAGGCCTTGTGAGCATAGAGTGCCTTGGCCACCTTGTGGTGTCACCGCAAGAGCTTCACTGGGTGTCTGGGTTGAGGAGCCAAGGGAAGGCAGCGAGCAGAGCAGTGGCTGGGGAGTGTGCAAGAGGCGAGTGCCCTGCATGCATCTCTTCTTGCTGGCACCTGGTTGTATCTAGCAGAAGAGGCAGCTCTGTGGGGCAGAGACAGTGTGTTTGTAGACCAGGGGGCAGAGCAGAGGTCTGGCGTCAGGTTGATGCCTGGTGCAGTGCTGAGTTGATCTGAGAGTGTCAGCAACCCTTTGCAGTGCAGCTGCTCCCTCAGCTGGTCTCTGTCCCTAGAAATGCACTAGAAATGGAAGTGGCGTCCTGCTGTCATTGTGTAGGTGCTGCAGTGCAAAGGCTCCCAGCTGGGACTTGATGGCACTGAAGGAAAAGCGAGACCAATTGTTCCCTTTTGTGATTTGTGTGCAGGGTGACAGAGTGGAGGTGTGCCATGACCTGGAGAGAGTCTTGCCAGGAGATGAAAGGTGTTTGCAGAAGACTGTTCTGTATGGAGTGATAACAGCGTAATGAAGGGACATGCGAGTGGCCCAGATGAGCTTCTCCTCTGTGAAGGTTTTCACTTTTCAGATCCCTTGTGACTTGGTCCCAGATAGGGCAGCAGCAGGCACATCGTTGCCATTTGTGCTCGTGAGGTGCGTTGTGCCTCTGAAGCTGGTAGGCCAACAGCATGCCCATAGCTTTGGTGATGATGGTGATGTCCCTTGTGTCACAATGCCTCATAAAGGGGGAGCAGGCCCATTGCTGCTGTTTGTGGTTTTGAGCTCCCTTCTGCATGAGCACCTGGTAGAGCAGCGGTATGGGGGTTAGCGCTGTTTTTGCTTCTGGGAATGGTGTACCTCAGTCCATGATAGACCAGCAGCAGGCACATGGCTTCAATGCAGACTGTGAGGTTGCTTTTCTTTGAGTATTGAGAGGCCAGTGGTAGGCACATGGCTGCTGTTTTTGTTTGTGAGGTCACTCTTGCCTTACTGTCTGATAGGCCAGCAGATGGCACATGGCTTTGATGAAGCATGTGAAGGCACCACTTCCTTGGAACCAGATAGGCGAGCAGCAAGCAAATTCCTTTGATGCACATCGTTAGGCGACTTCTGCACCTGTAAATGAGAGGCAAGAAGCAGACACATTATTACTCTTTGTGCTTGTGAGGTCACAGCTGCCTTAGTGCCTGATACATTAGGGCTAGGCCCATGGCTGCTGTTGGTGATTGTGAGGTCACGTGGGCCTCAGTGCCTGATAGGCCAGTGCTGGTCATGTGGTTACTGATTTTGTTTGTGAGTTCACTTGGGCCTCATTGCCTGACAGGCATCTGACGAATTACTGCAATATGGAGCATCGTGCTTCATCCGGCGTATTTTGGGCGAACTTAACAATGTCTTTCTTCATCCTAAGAATTTGATCTCCCCTGCTTCGATTAACAGCTCTCACTCTCCCACTGCCTCAACGATTAGGACTCAGTTGGGATTTCACTCTGCTCTGGACATTATTCCAGCGGTCTGTTCTGGAACCGGATAGGCACATCTCCCCCTGGCAGGCTGACGTTCTGAGGAACAACTGACCTCACAACCACAAACAGCAGCCACATGACCAGCACTGGCCTATCAGGCACTGAGACACAAGTGATCTCACCACCACACAGCGCAGCCACAAGGGCGGCAGTGGCCTATCAGGCCCTAAGGCAGACGTGACCTCACAAGCACAAAGAGCAATAATGTGTCTCCTTGTTGCCTCTCACTGCAAAGAACGGGTTCTTTATTGGTGGTAACCTTGAGTTGGGAAGATGCTGTGAGTCCCCCACAAAGCCTTTCCCTTTCCAACTGAACAAGGCCTGTTCCCTCAGCCTCTCCTCACTGAGCAAGTGCTCCAGCTCCCAACCACCTTGGGGGCCTGCCACTGAAATCACACCAAGTGACAAACAGCGTTCTTCTGCAGGGGGGTCCAACTGGATGCAGTACCTAGATGGGCTCTAACGATGCTGAGTAGAGGGGGATAATCACCTCCTTCGATCTCCTGGCTATGCAGCCCAGGACACTGCAGCCTCCTTTGATGCCAGGGCATGCTGCTGGCTGACGTTCAGCTCCCTGCCCACAAAGAATCCCACATCCTTCTCCACAGAGCTGCTGCCCAGCTGGGCAGTCCCCAGCCCATATCACTGCAGGGTGTTGCTCTATCCCAGGTGCAGGACCTGGCATTTGTCCTTGTTGACCTTCACAAAGTTCCTGACAGCCCATTCTTACTGCCTGCTGAGGTCCCTCTGAATGGCAGCCCTTGAGCTTATGACTGTTCCACTCAATCAGGTGTCATCTACAACCATGATGGGATTTCCATTCTGCAGGTCACCAATGAACCTCTCAAACAGGACAGGATGTGGAGTGTAGACTCCTGCATACCCCACCTTTACCTGGCTTCCTGGTAAAGCATGACCCATTTGTGAAAACCCTCTGAGCTCAATCATCCAAGCAGTTTTTTGCCCTTCTGGATGTCTACTGGACATCTGCTACTCTCCTCTCCTCCACAAGTACTGGTCTTTTATCACAGAAGGCAATCAGTTTGGTCAGGAATGATTTGCCTTCAGTAACTCCATGCTGACTGTTCCTAGACACCTTCTTCTCCCTCATGTGCCCAGAAATGTGATCGGAGAGGACTGGTTCACAGAATCACAGAATCACAGAATCACTGAGGTTGGAAGGGACCTCTGGAGATCATCTAGTCCAACCCCCCTGCTCCACCAGGGTCACCTAGAGCACATTGCACAGGATTGCATCCAGGCGGCTTTTGAATATCTCCAGAGAAGGAGACTCCACCACCTCTCGGGGCAACCTGTTCCAGTGCTCTGTCACCCTCACAGTGAAAAAGTTTTTCCTCATGTTAAGATGGAAGTGTCTGTGTTTCAGTTTGTGCCCATTGCCTCGCGTCCTGTCGCTCGGCACCACTGAAAAGAGTCTGGCCCCATCCTCTCGACACCCTCCCTTCAGATACTTATACACATTGATAAGATCTCCTCTCAGCCTTCTCTTCTCCAAGCTAAACAGGCCAAGCTCTCTCAGCCTTTCCTCATAAGAGAGATGCTCCAGTCCCCTAATCATCTTTGTGGCCCTTCGCTGGACTTGCTCCAGTAGTGCCACATCCCTCTTGTACTGGGGAGCCCAGAACTGGACGCAGTACTCCAGATGTGGCCTCACCAGGGCTGAGTAGAGGGGGAGAATCACTTCCCTCGACCTGATGGCAACACTCTTTCTGATGCAGCCCAGGATACCATTGGCCTTCTTGGCCACAAGGGCACATTGCTGCCTCATACTTAACTTGGTGTCCACCAGCACTCCCAGGTCCTTCTCAGCAGAGCTGCTTTCCAGCAGGTCAACCCCCAACCTGTACTGGTGCATGGGGTTATTCCTCCCCAGGTGCAGGACCCTGCACTTCCCTTTGTTGAATTTCATGAGGTTCCTCTCTGCCCACCTCTCCAGCCTGTCCAAGTCTCTTTGAATGGCAGCACAGCCCTCTGGGGTATCAGCCACTCCTCCCAGAGTGTTCTATGACACTCTCTTTACCAAAATGAGGCTGAATGGCCTGCAGCTCCCTGGCTTGTCCTTGTGGCCTTTTAAAAGATGAGCACAACATATTCCTTCTTCTGGTCTTTGAGACACGCTCCCCCCCCCCCAATCCCCGATCTCCACAACCTTTCAAAGATGATAGAGAGCAGCCTTGCTGTCATAGCAGCCAGCTCTCTCAACGTCCATGCATGCCAGCCATCCAATCCCATAGACTTGTAGGGGTTGAGTTCTTGCAAGTCATTCTTCACTCAAGACTTGGGCACTGCGGGTTGTTTTTCTCCTCAGGAGTCCTGACTCTAGGCTCAATAGCCCGGGACACTGTGTTGGTGAAGACTGAAGCCAGGAAGGACTTGAGTTCCTCAGACGTATCTGTATCTGCCTCTACTAGAATCCCTGCCCCATTCAGCAGTGACCCCACATTTCCTTCTTTATTCTTTTACTTTCACTGCAGCAGGGGCAGCTCTTCTTGCTGTCCTTCACATCCCCTGCAAGTGTCTCTATCCCAGGGGAGCTTTGGCTTCCTTAACACCATCCCTACTTTGCTGGACAATATTTCTAAATTCCTCCTTTGCAGCCTCTACCTTCTTCCCATTTCCGTAAGCTGCCTTATTGCCCTGGAGCTCACGTGGGAGCTCCCTGTTTAGCCAAGCTGGGGTCCAGAGATGTCTGCTAATTTGACAAACTGTTCATTATGGAGCATTCTTGTGCTTGACAAGTGCTGTCCTTAATGACCTGTTGGCTTTCCTGAGCTCCTCTGCCCTTCAGAGCTGCCTCCCTTTGTCCATCCCATGGAAGAGCTCCATACATCCAAGCTAACCCTTCTCACATAGGGCATCCCCCTCCTCATCTTCCCTGGTGGTGTCTCCTGAAGAACTTGTACCCTGCCATTGAAGGACTGCAGTCATGCAAGTGATCCCACCACATCTCAGTTATTCCAACCATGTGGCACTCCTCTGACAGCTTGTGCATCTCCATCTGCTCCTGGCTGCACCCCAGGCTTCATATGTCTGCATACATTTGGGCGGCAGAGCATCAGCTGTGGTGCCGACTGAAGATTTGTAACAGGGAAACATTTTAGCAGGGACCTCATGTCTGCAAAGGCTTTGATTGCAAGCAGTGACATTCTGGCCTGGATAGCAGGTGGCAATGTAATGGTGAAGGAAGGTTCCCACTAAGAGAGCAAAGCCTGCAGTGCCCAAGGCCAGCGAGAAACAGAGCTGGGCCATGCAGGAGTGGCAGGAGAGGGGTTTGCTGCCTGAGCTGACTCTGTGACACTTTGGTGCCTGTGACAGAGGTGAACCAGTCTCCAGGCAGGACAAGGTGCCACTGAAGAAGTCCCTGGTTCTGTGATCCAGCCACCTTGAGGACATTATTAGCCCAGTCCCTGTTCATATCGTCCTGGGGGGTGAGAAGGGATTCAGGAGGAGGAGGGCTAGGAGGGTTTCAGAGCGCAGAGACCAGAATGGAGCCCTTGGTGGGATGTGCCTCCCATTTGTGCAGCATGCTTGGATGTAGACAGTGCAGACTGTGCCTAAAGGCAGAGGTGGGATTCATTTGTTTGGGCACAGGTAGGAAATGCAAGATGCCCTGGGGCACTTGCCCAGCAACCACTCCAAAAAGGCATGGCTTCCTGTAGGTCCCATGCTGGAACTGCTAGAAACATGTGGATGTGCTGGACACCCCAGACATCCGACATGGCCCTGCCAGCCTATTACTATGCCATTAAATCAAGTGTCTTCCCTGAATTGCATTAGCTGTTTGTAACATTGGGATCTTCCTTTGTCTCAGCTTTATAGTGAGTGGAGCCCTAGTAGTAGGAGGCATCTAGTGTCATTTGAGATGGCCAAGGGAATTCCCCACCTGGCCCCCAACTCATGCTCTAGAAGGATGGGGGTGTCATAGTTGCTCCATCAGAGCAAGAAGACTCTGGCATGTGCCTTGGTCCACCTCTGTCTCTTCCAATGTCACCAGGTGTTTGTGTCTTGAGCAACTGACTCCCACCCTCCATCTCCAGTGATTACAATGGGAGCTTAGACAAGGAGCTCCCATGCAGACACCTCTGTTGTGCACACTTCAGTTTTTTCAAGGGGAATCCCACCTCCTTTGTGTCTGTGGAGTTCACAGGAGTTAGCTGAATGCCACTGCATCCCAGGGGCTTCTAAGTGGGCATGCGATGCCCAGACTGACTCATCTGAATGAAAACCTGAACCATGGGTCAATGACCTCCCATCTTGTCCGCTTCTAGGTGTCCTGCCTAGTTAAGAAAATGGGAATGTGGATTTCCAGAGTGTGATGTTTCCATCTCTTGTAGATAACCATCCTCTGATGAAACCATCCTCTCATGAAACAAGTGACAATGCTGTAACTGGTCTCTCTGTATTGTTCAGAGAGGGACCATCAGTGATTATTTCAGTTTGTTGCAGTGAACATTTCCCAGGAGGAGGGAGCACAAGGGACAGAGAAAGTCACGTCTTCACCTGGGCCTCTGCTCCTGAGCAGGGTCAGGCTCCAGGGGTTGAGGGAGCTCATGGCAACCGGGCAGCACTGCTGAGAGACAGCTGTGTGCCGGAGCAGCTCCTCTGCAAAGAGCAGCAGGGCTCTGGGCACTGCCTGCTGCTGCTGCCAGAAGATGAGAGAAGACAGGGACAAGTGAAAAGCAGTGTGGAGTGTGAGGACAGAGGAGCGCTCCTTGTGGGAGGAAAGTAGGTCTCTGGCTGCAGGGCAATGCCACTGAGCTTCATGGAAGGGTCTTCTACACCTATTTCATCCCATGACTGATAGGTTTTTTAAGGATCGCTCTCCTTTGCAGAGGAGGGGGAGATGCTTCAGAGTAGGCATTCCCTGCCACACCGTCACAGGGACAGGGCATGCTGCTACTTTCTCCCAAGGACAGCTGCAGGGCTGTGAAGCTGGGATATGCACACAGGTCTGTGCAGGGCTGTGATTCAGAGCAGTGTTGCTGCACTGCAGAGGAAGGTGCAAAAAAGGCTACTTGAAAGGGAAGGAGCTTTCCTTCCAGGGCTTCCAGGTTCCTAATGTTGGCAGGGAGAAAAAAGGAAAGAGTTTTGTGGTTTGGCAAGGAGCTGGGACTCACTGACCTTCCCTCTCAGAGATCAGGAGGTCTGTGAGAAAGCTCAGCAAACCCTTCCAACCCCACCTCCACCTACAGCAGCACCAGCAGCACCTTTATGGACTTATCAGGGTTTATGTGACCTGCTGCTTAGGACCTGTGAGCACAGAGATGCCCCTGGACAGTGCCCTGATCCGGGAGGTTTCTGTAGGGCAGAACTGCACACAGAGAGGGTGGGACAGGGTCTGTGAGTACCGACAGGGAAAAGATGTTGGGAGAGAGAAATCTGCAGGCAGCAAGGACAGCTCCAGGCAGTAGAGATGGGCAGGGAGTGAGAGGGAAGTGCCAACAGAATCGTCATGGGAGGATGGATTTGGGGAAGTCATGGTCAGTGGTCAGTCCCTCCGATGCAGACACCTTCCTCTGAGCAAGCTCCCTGTGTCTCCTCTCCCACCCAGCAGAGCCTCTGCCCTGACAGCCATGGGGTGCAGGGCATGAGCTGTCTTCTCTGCAGCCAGCCCTCCAGCAGAGGAGAGGTGCCTGAGAAAGGGACTGAGAGTGACTGCCCTGCGATGTCAGTGCCTGCGAGGCGGCATGCCTAGCTGGTAAGGTGAAGGCTTTCCTGAGTTTCCGTCTGTCTCTCTCTTCTTGCCTCCCTTGGCAGCAGGATCGTGGTGTTGCTCCTTGTTTCCCCTCCTCTCCATGCTGCTCCTATTCCTGCTCTTGGGCTCTCTGGGGTGCGAAGTTTCAGCTGCATTTCAGACATGGATGCTACAAGTTGTGCAGCAGAGGAGTCTGCATGGGAATGAGGTTGCCCCAGCCCCCTTCTGACTTGTGGAGCTCCACAAAATGCAGTCTGTGGAGCTGGGAAATGAGCTGATTCTCCCTTAAGGAGAGCCCATCTCTAATCCTAAGAGTCCTTTGACCGTTTCCTTCCAGTCTCCTGGCAGACTGCGTGCTGTCCTCTTGAAAGGCACTGCTGTCTCATAGCATCACTGTGATATCTGAGAGCCCCATGAGGAAGGTGCAGAGATGCTGAGAGTATGGAGATGGTGGTGGGAGGCTGTATGTGGGCATCTGAAAAGAGCCCTGTGTGTCCTTGGCTAGAAGGGGAGTGTGGAGATCTCCCTCAGGTGCCTGGAGAAAGGGTGAGAAGTTTGGAGCTGTGCACTTTGAAACTGGACTTGTCTGCTCTCATCAGGGGCTGCTTTCTTTCTAGGGCAACGTATGAGTGTGATCATCCTCCAGCCCAAAGATTTACAAGCACAGGACAGCTGGGAATGAGTGTAATAGACAGACTAGCTGTCCTCACTCTGCAACAAGGGACAGTGGATGCTTTCCTCTCAGGACTCACCATAGAAATGCTAAGGATTTCTACCTTTGAGGAACACTCCCCAGGGGTGTCACGGACATCTAAATTAAAATAAAATTCCTATATAATCCCTGAAACTCTGTTCCTCAAACCTCATTCGTTAGAATTCAGAGGGAAGACGCTGAAAAGCCCTTCTACATGATGAGTGGCTTTCACCTGACAGAAATTGTGAATGTCAGAGCTAGTCACCCCCATTCCCCTGTGCCCACTGCTTGACAGCAGGAGTGACTCCTGTGGAGCGCATGAGCAGAGGTCCCTGTTCCTCACAGCACACTCAGCCAGGGCAAAGCAGAGCCCAAGCACGGGAGCGGCACAAATATCCTCTCAGTAAAGAGAGAGGAAGTGTGGGGGGTTCTATGAGAACTGCAAAATTTGGGGGTTTCTTTGCTTGAAACTTCTCTCCCAACTTCTCAATGTCTGTTCTTCTTTGCACAGTCCCCCATGCCTGGAGATAGCAAGATGTCCAACAGCAGCTCCCTCAACGAGTTCCTCCTCCTGGCATTCGCAGACACGCGGGAGCTGCAGCTCTTGCACTTCTCGCTCTTCCTGGGCATCTACCTGGCTGCCCTCCTGGGCAACGGCCTCATCATCACAGCCGTAGCCTGCGACCACCGCCTCCACACCCCCATGTACTTCTTCCTCCTCAACCTCTCCCTCCTTGACCTTGGCACTGTCTCCACCACTGTCCCCAAATCCATGGCCAATTCCCTGTGGGACACCAGGGCCATTTCCTACTCAGGATGTGCTGCTCAAGTCTTCGTGGTTGTCTTCTTGTTAGGAGGAGAGTATTCTCTTCTCACAGTCATGGCCTATGACCGCTACATTGCCATCTGCAAACCCCTGCACTATGGGACCCTCATGGGCAACAGAGCCTGTGTCAGAATGGCAGCAGCTGCCTGGGTGAGTGGTTTTCTCCATGCTCTCATACACACTGCTAACATGTTTTCAATACCACTCTGCCAGGGCAACACAGTGGACCAGTTCTTTTGTGAGATTCCCCACATCCTCAAGCTCTCCTGCTCAGACTCCTACCTCAGGGAAGTCGGGCTTATTGTGGTTAGTGTCTGTTTAGCCTTTGGGTGTTTTGTTTTCATTGTACTGTCCTACGTGCAGATTTTCACTGCTGTGCTGAGGATCCCCTCTGAGCAGGGTCGGCACAAAGCCTTTTCCACGTGCATCCCTCACCTGGCCGTGGTCTCCCTGTTTGTCAGTACCGACTTGTTTGCCTACCTGAAGCCCCCCTCCATCTCCTCCCCAGCTCTGAATCTGGTGGTGACTGTTCTGTATGCGGTGGTGCCTCCAACATTGAACCCCCTCATCTACAGCATGAGGAACAAGGAGCTCAAAGATGCCCTGAGGAAAGTGATTTCATGGACATTTTTCAGCAGTGGTAACATTGCCATTGCTCTCCACAAATGACTCCCCCTGCGTCCCGCACCAGGACTGAGCTTTGTTTGTTCACTTTGTTTGTATCATTACTACTATTACTGTTGTTATTATTATTTGTCACCATGTTGCTACACAAATGCTTGGATTCATTCCACCTTTGCTGAGGCTGCTCTGTCTCACCTGGTGCCCATATAAAGTTGTGTCCAACACTGGGTCAGAGCTGACTCCTTCACAGTATCTATGTAATGAAGTAGGTTCTTTCTGGTGCAGTGCCTGAAGGCTGGGCTCTTCCTCCAAAGCTGCTGTCCCTTATGCCATGTACCCAGCACATTGGGAAAATCTCCCCCACCCCGCATGTTGATCCTTACCCCAAATGTCACCCCCAGACAAGGCTCCATGCCCAGCTGGGGGACTGGATGTCCAGCTGTGAGCCCTGGGAGGACGAGCCCTCTGCTGGGTCTTCTGCAGGGCTGGCAGGGAGCATGCAGAGGAGGTCCTGAGGCCATCTGCTGGGCCTGTAGACCATCCTCCTCCCATGGCGGGGCCTCAAGCAGAGTGCCTCAGTGCAAAGATGCAGCCCAGCTTGTTGCTGCATGAAAAGAGAGGAGAAACTGTTCCAGGAAACTCCTCCCAGACCCAGACTCTCATTCCAGCTCTTTCCTGACCTCTCTGTGTGCTCCAGACCTCAGAAGGCCCCAGAGCATAGCCATCTGCTTACCCCAAGGGGACAGGATCAGGGCTGGGCAGGGACTTGGAGCTGGGGGTGGCTGCCAAGCAGAAGGACCGTGGCAGACAGGCACCAAGGGCTATCATGGGGACCATGCTGGTGGGATGTTTCCCCACCCCAGAACGCACCCTGTCCTGTGTGGTGCCTGCGCAGTGGGGCAGTGGGGCCACGTGCAGGGCCACAGGGCTGGGCCAGTGGAGGGATGAGGTGCAAATGGGAGGCACAACACTCCAGAAGTTCCTGACAGTCATGGAGGGGACTCACTGCTGCTAGCAGGATTGGGGTTTTCTCTGGGCTGCAGGCACCAGCACCACCTGCCAGCACTCCCAGACCCAGCACAGATGGTTGGTGCCCAGCACTGCATCTCACAGTGCCCCCTGTCCTGTTTCACCGTCCTCTCTCAGGAGCACTGCTGGGTGCATCACTCCCTGACCAGATGTGGAGAGGAGCTGCTGGAGGTCTCCTCTTCTCATGCCTCCTTCGCCCAACTCTGCCCTGGCATCGGCCCACAGATTCTGCCCTGGGTCATGTTATGTCTCCATATGTTCTCATCTGAGACCACGTAGGGACCTGAAGCACATAGCTCTGCTTGCAGCTGGCCACCACAGCCTGCCTGCGTGGTCCCAGGAGATCCCAGGAAGGCTGTGCTTGGAGGTGAGGCTGTGATTGTCCTCAGTCAAAGTCGGTGGCATGACCTGGCTGGGGTCCAAGAGGAGGAAAGGACAAGAGACAACAAGGAGAAGATGCAGTAAGGGAAATTCCAAAGGAGCTGAAGGAAAAATAAAGAAAAATCCATGGTAGTTGAGCAGCACTGGGGCAGGGGACAGGAAAGCTTTAAAACTCTCCTGCAGAAAGCACCTACCAACCTGATCTAACTGTCAAGTTAGCCCAGCTCAGAGCAGATCGTGGTCCTGGAGATCTCTGGTGGTCCCTCCCAACCCAAATCCTCTAGGAGGACGTGGCTGGAAGGCAGAGTCCTGGGCAGAGGACACTGTTGTGGTTTTGAGGCCTTGCAGGCATCTGTACTGCCTGGTCAAGCCTGTCGTCAGAGTCACACAGTGAGTGAGTTCATCCTCAAAAGGAATCTCTGCTCCATGGACAACAGGAGTCAAAGCAGTGCAGGGAGACTGCAGAAAAGTTCTCAGGAACACACCAGGCATTCAGGCCCTTCGACTGCTGAGGTGTCCCCAGACCGGTGCTTTGCATCCAGGGTCTGAAGGGCTGAGAAATCTATGGAGCCAGAGCAGATTGGAGTCCCATCTCCCAGACTCACAGGTTACAGGGCATCAGCAGGGCTGTACTGGCTGCAGGGAGGGGATCACTGCCCAGGGCATGAGCAGATCCCCCTCTGCCCTCCCCTCTCTCTTCACATCCCGCAACAGAGATCATGCTTCCCATGTTGCCCCTCTCTGCTGGGCTGTATTCCCAGCTGGAAGGAATGCAGGCTTCACACTGGGGAAATGCAGGAGAGGCCAGTATCACCTAGAGGAGCAGGGTCCCACCAAACCTGCTGGGTGGCCAGGCCTGCAGGCTGCAGACCCCACTGTGTTCCCCGCAGACCTCCTGCCTGGGGCTGCAGGGTGCCCAGCAACAAGGCAGGCATGCCTGTGCATCAGGTGCCATTGGGGTGGTGGTCTTTGGACCAGCCTCTGTCTGTAAGGGACTCAGGAGCTTCTCCACCTCCATGTTAGTGGCAAAGTTTGTATCCCAGCTTCTTCCCTCTGGAGAGCTGAGGATTTCATTCTCGGGAGAAGGCGATAGGGAAACCCTTTTGTGCCTGGGGCTTGTATCACCCCATCAAACCTCAACTGCCTTCTCCTGCTCTATCACCCCCAGAAGTCCCTTGGCAGAGGCATTTTTGGTTTCTGACCCTCTATCTGACCCTGCTTTGAGCAGCACGTTGCACTACAGGCCTCCTGTGGTCCCTTCAACCTGAATTATCCTGAACGCCTATGATCTCAGGCCCCATTTCAAGCACAGAGTAAATGTCTCTGGAACAGGAGTCCTTTGTGCTTTATGTGACCATCTAAAAGAAGGCAGGTGAACACCTCCTCCTCCCTGTTGACTGTAAGGGCAGCCTGGGAGGCACTGCCTCAGGCATATCTACGTTACGCTGGAAATTCTTTGCATCCACCTTTAACCACTTGAAAGGCCACTGCCTGGATCCCCTCAGTGGTGAGGGGAGAAGAGCAAGCTTTTCTGCGGTGTGATTTCTGTACCTCTGTAGTTTGCGCCTCTAAGTAGATGGTGCCATCCTCCCCTTGGTTTCTTGCCTGAAGCTGAGGATGGATGGGGATGTGAATGTGGAGGTTGTCTGTCACTGCTGTGACTGTGAGGTGGTGGAGAGGTAAGAGGAATAACAGAGTCACTACCCTGGACTGCAGCAGAGAAGATTTCATCTTGTTTGGGATGGAGTTAGGCAAGCCAAAGCTCAGCTGGAGCTGGAGCTGGAGCTGGATCTAGGAAGGGATGGGGAGGGTAACCTGAAGGACTTCTGTAGGGACATTGGCAGCACAAGGCAGCCATCCAAAGAAAATGTGTTCTCCCTGCTCAGTGAGGCAGGGGACATAGTTACAAAGAGAGGGGAAAGGCTGAGAAGGTCATTGCCTCTTTTCCCTTGTCTTTTCCTGGTCTTGTCTACTGCCAGGCCTCCCTGGCCCCTGAGTCCTTTGGCAGCATCCATGTTAGCAAAGCCTCACCCATAGTAGAGGAAGACGTAGCTGGGGAGAACTTTTGCCCAGTGGGCACACACAAGTCCATGTCAGCAGACGGGAAGCACCCCAGGGTGCAGGGAGAGGTGCCTGGAGTCACTGCAACGCTGGTCCCAATTGTCTATGAAATGTCAGGGTGATCAGGGAGGTTCCTGATGACTGCAAAAAGGCAGACATCTCAGTCGTTTTCCAGAAGGGCAAGAGGGAGGGTCTGGGGAACGACAGGCTGGTCCTCTTCATCTCAGTCCCTGGGAAGATGGTGGAGCAAATCCTCCTGGAAACCATCTCCAAGCGTATGAAGGACAAGGACTGGAAGAAGCAGCATGCGTTGACCAAGGGGAAATGGAAAGCATGCCTGACCAACCTGATTGCCTTCTACCATCAGGTGAATGCCTGCGTGCACAAGGGGAAAGCAGGGGATTTTTGTGAACCTCCATTTTAGCCAGGCCTTTTGCACAGTCCCCCAGGGTCTCCTTATAGGCAGATTGTTGAGCTCTGCCCTGGATCAATGGACCATAAGGCAGGTGGAAGATTGGATGGGCCATCAGGCTGAAACACTGTCATCAGTGGTACAAGTTCCAAGTGGCAGCCGGTTACTAGTGGCATCCCTCAGTGATCAACATGTGGGGCAGGACTGTTTAACACCTTTATGAATGGCCTGCACAGTGGATGGAGCGCACTCTCAGCACGTTTGTGGCCAATGCATAAGTGGGGGGAGGCCCTGGGCAACCTCATCTAGTTCCCTCTGCATTGGCCAGGGTGACTCGGCCTAGGTGACATCCAGAGGTCTCCCCCACCCTAAGTGCTGTGATTCAGCGCACTGTTCCCTGGAGAGCTCCTTAAAGAGAGAAGAGACCGAGGAAGAAGAAAGGAGAGAGAGGCAGAAGAAGAGAGCTGAAACATGACAGTTTAAATAAAGCAGTTCCTCAGAACAAAGCTTCTCCATTCCGAGTGTTGGTAGCAAATGCATTTTGATGAATAACATGTGTAAATATATATATATCTCGATATCGATATTGATAGATATATTCACACGCATAGACAGGGTTATTCCTGTAGTGCATGAACATGGTGCTGCCAATTCATAAGAAAGAAAAAATATATGGCAATGGTAAAAACTGTGTGAAGTTTTGGAAAAGAGGATTTCTTGTCAATTGTTGCAGTGATTTATCTTTTGAGAAGATCTCAACTTATGAGTAGAATCTCCTTTTGGGTCTTGATTCATTTGACCACATAGAGAGGCTATTGCTGCCTGAGATGCCCTGGGGTAGCTGTGTTGCCATGTGGTGCTGGAAATTTTGGAGGCGGCTCCTGTGGGACCTGAGCTTGTCATTAGGAAAGGTATCTCAAAACAAGTCAGTTGAGACAACTTAGTTCCCTCTTTGGACAAGAAAGGGAAGTGCAGGGACCTGTATTTGACAGAGACATCTGCACTGACGGGGTCTGGCCTGGGGTGAGATCAGCCTCCTCCTTGTTGTCAATGAGCTCCCTTCTTGCCCCGTTCTGTGTGTCCTGCCTAGTCAAGAGATGGGAATCGGGGCTTCCAGACTGGGACATTTCCACCTCTTGCACATAACCATCCTCTCATAAGACAATTTGTAATGCTGCAATCAGTCTTCCTTCAGTGCTTAGAGAGGGCCCATTGGTGATTATTTTAGTCTACTTCAAACAACATGATGAAAGAGTGGAAATCTTCAGGAAGGGTATTAATCTGGGGAGAAGAAACATCGATGTGCCCTTGACCTTGTGTTTCCACTGCTCTGTCTATTAGGCTGTGGATGTAGTCTCAGTGATCTCTCACATATTTCCACATGTCCTGATTAAACTGGTCATTTCTAAAGGCATCTTTGCATCAGACTCTCTAGACATATGCACTTCCCATAGTTTCCCAGTTTTCCTCTTCCCCTTGCTCTTTATCCATTCAGGTACCTCTCAACTCTCCAGTTGCTGCTCTGAGCTGCTGGGAGTCTGAAGCTTGCCTCGTCTTTCAGCAGTCTCCTTGTCTCTTCAGCCACCTCCTTTGTTGTCTTTCTTGTCTATCCTTTCCTATCTATCTGTGGAAAACATTTCAAGGCAGGTTATGTCTTGTGGGCAGTGGACCTCACTGGAGGCAGCTTGGACTTGGCATACAGTTGACAAGCATCTTGTATCTTTTATTAAATTGTTCCCAATTTATAATTTGTTTATTTGCTTTTAAGAAAAACCCTTCTGTGTCTGCTTGCAGCTAGTTCTCGAAGGAAGGCAGGTGGGAATTGGTGCACATGAGCTGTACCATTCAGCTACAGCCTTGAGAGGAAAAAGATTTGATTTCCACAAGAGTGATGTGAAGTCCCCAGTGGCTGCTGAGGGAAATGGCAGGGCTGGAGAGCTGGGGAGGAAGGTTCTCCATACAGGTCTCCTGTCAAAAATACTGCTTTGCCTACATGCCCTGACTTCATTAGGAGACACTGTGGGTCAGTATGAATTGGAGAATGAGGGTATGACTTATTCTGAAAGCTAAGGAATTGAGAAAGCTTAAGAAGCAGACTTCTTTCATTTCTACGTGCTCATTGACCTCTTTCTCTTCTAAATATGCTGCTGCAAACTTTCCAATTAACCACACAAGAACTGACAAACTGAACAAAGTTGTGGAAAGAGGCATGGCTCCTTAGGGATTTTTGCAGTCTAATGACCCCTCGGTGTATTTGGTGCTGAGCCCATGAACTTCAGATACTCAGAGTAGGCTGAAGCAACTTTTCAAGAATTTAATTCAGAAGAAAATCCCAAGTTTCTTGGAATGTTAACAGGTCCCACAGAGGGCCATTACCAACAAAGTCTCCCCCGGGGCTGATTAGAGCCGAAAGTTGGAGGCCCTGATTGCAGGTAGGCAAAGGCAATGTGAGGGTGGCTCTGATGCCAAGTCAACCTTGATGTGTGTTACCAAGCAGAGAGACCAGGCCCTGACAGCCAGTCCCTGGGTAGGGTGATGCTTTCCATCCTGCATTGCTCAGGGCTCTTCCTGGGGCCAGTATGAGGGTGGGGGTGCGCAATGCCGAGTTCAGGACCATGATACGGCACCTCCTGGGATCCCAAGGGAGAAGCAGGCAGCAAGGCCACAGTGCTTTAAGAAATGGTATCTTCTTGTGGGCCTTGGTGTCAGAGACACCAGCCATAGCTAAAAGGACAAAGACCTAGCTGTGTTGGGAGCTTTCAGCCTTGGCAGTGCCCTCGGCCATCTCCACCACAGGCTGTCCTATGCTTTCCCACGCCTGTGCCTCTTTCCCTGCAGACTGTACACACCCAAGCTGCTTCCCCACCTTGCTCTCACCCCAGGATCTCCCCACCTCTCCTGATGTCTTCCTGTCCTCCCTTGCTTTTCCTTGAAACACAAAGGCAGGGGCTGATCACAGACTCCCTCTGGGTGACCTGCTGCACCTGAGCACTGCCCTACGAGTGACATTCTTTTGACCTGAAGTCCAGTCTGAACCTCTCAAGATGCAGTTTGTGGCTCTTTTCCCTTCTCATGCTGTTTCCCTACACTAAGAAAAGCTCCATCATCTCTGAAAGCACCCTTTGAGCAGTCACAGGCTCCTATACTACTGTACTTTTCTCCACTTCATCAGGCTAAAGAAGCCCAGGTCCATCAACCTCTCCTCACGGTCGTGATTATTCCCGCATAGTCACAGGACTCGACTCTCCATTTCTCAATCTTCATGAGGTATCTGTTTTCTGAATCACCCGAATTTCTCAAGTTCCTTTGGGACTGAAGCTCCTCTGTGTCAAAATAAAACAAAACAAAAGAAAACAAACAAATAAACAAACAAACCAAACCAGTGCCACTGAGTTAAGGGTGAGCAGGGGTGGTGTGGGCTGTAGGGGATGGGATCAGAATGGTAAAAGAGACAGACTTAAGAGGGGTGGAAGAAAAAAACAAGGAAATTCAAAGTGAAGCCAAGGATTGATCAGGGCTGTCTGGAGGATTCCTGCCAAGAAGCCCTGCATCTGATTAATTCTGACTGGAGGAGGACAAGAAAGCTGGCCTGCTTCCACTGTCACAGGGCACCTGCGTGCTTTCCCAGGCCTCAACAAGAGAAGATCGAGAGTCGGAAGACTCATGGACACCTTCATGGTGGAAGGGAACTCAGGGGGTCTACGGCCCAACGTCCTTGCTCCCAGTGGGGTCATCTCTGGGGTCAGAGCAGGTTGCTCTGGGCTTCATCCAGTGTGGTCTTGGCAACCTCCAAAGGAGGAGACCGCACAGCACTGACTGGGCCACAAGTTCCAATGCTTCCTTACATAGCAAGTGCTCCAGCTCCCTGACTGTTGTGAGGGCCCTCGGCCAAACTTGCTCCCAGTTATCAACCTCTGTCTTGTTCTGGGAACCCAAACCTGGATGCAGGGTTCTAGATGTGCTCTAATGAATACTGACTAGAAGGCCATCACCATTTCCCTCCGCCTCCTGGCTGTGCTCTTGCTCATACAGCCCACGATGCTTCTGGCCTACTTTGCTGCCAGGGAACACTGGTGGCTCATGTTTTGCCTCCTGTCCCCAAAACACCCTCAGGTCCTTTTCCACAGAGCTGTTCCCCAGGCACTCAGGCCCCAGCCTGTAACACTGTGGGGTGTTGGTTTATCGCAGGTGCAAGCCCTGTCATTTGTCCTTGTTGAATTCCATGAGGTTACTGACAGCCCATTCCTCCTGCCTGCCTAGGTCCCTCTGAATGGCAGTCCTCAAATATAGGACTGCCCCCCCACACCCCCACCTCCAGTTAGGGGTCATCTACAGGCTTGATGAGTGTTGCTTCCTCAGTGTAACTAATACAGATGATAAACAGGACAAGTTCCTGGAGAGACCCTGTGGTGCTCCACTTTTCCCTGGCCTCCAGGAAGAGTACTACCCATTCACCACTGCCCTCTCAGCCTCTGGTCCTCCAAGCAGCTTTTTACCCGTCCGGTTGTCTACTCTTCTAGACTGAAATGTTCTAACATGCATGCAAGAATATTGTGGGAGACAGTGTCAAACACCTTGCTAAAGTCTAGGTAAAGGACATTTACTCTTCTCCATCCACAAACACAGTTATTCATAGCAGGCAATCAGGTTGGCAAGGCACAGTTTACCCTGGATAAATGCATGCTAACTGTTCCCAGGCACCTGCTTCTCCTTCTCCTTCTTCTCCTTCAGAACTGTGATCTGAGAGGGTTTGCTGCATGACTCACTCCTCACCAAAGTGTGGCTGAACTGCCTGCAGCTCCCCAGGTTGCCCTTGTGGCCTTCTTGGAAGATGGATGTAACAATTGCCTTTCTGAGGTTATTGGGACTTCACCCCATCTCCACAACCTTTCAAGATGATAGAGAGTGGCCTTGCAGGGACAGCAGTCAACTCTCACAGCATCCTCGGCTGCAGCCCATCCAACCTCATTGACTTGTATTGTCTGAGTTCTCACAAGTAATCCCCCACAAATCTCGTCCACTGTTGGCTCTTTTTCTCCTCTGGAGTCCTGACTCAAGGCACAACACTCCAGGAGACCTTGCTTGTGGAAATGGAAGCTAACAAGGGGTTGAGTTGCTCAGACCTATCTGCATCTGCTTCTACAAGATTCCCTGTCCCATTTAGCAGTGAGGCCACATTTTCCTTTCTATTCTTTGATTCTTACTTGAAGCAATAGCAGCTCATCTTCATGCCCTTGACATCCCCTGCAAGTGTCAATCCTCGGGGTGCTTTTTCTTCCCTAACACCAAGCCTATGACCCTGGACACTATTTCTAAATGCCTCCTTTGCCTCTCCCTTTTTGCCCCTCTGTATGCTGCCCTATCACCCTGGAGCTAAGGTGCGAGGTCCCTCTTTAGCTAATTTGGTCCCCTGAGATATCTGCTAGTTTTATTGAGTATCTGGATGGAGTATCCTTGTGCTTGGCAGGTGCTGTCCTTAAAGACGTGCTGGCTTTCCTGAGCTCCTGGGCCCTTCAGAGTTGTCTCCCGTGGGGTACCCCAGCAGTCCCTTGAACAGGTCAAAGTCTGCTCCTCTGAAGTCCAGGGTCTGTGTTCCGCTCCTGTCCTTCCCTACTCCCTTCAGGATCTGGGAATCCACTTTCTCATGGTCACTGTAGGCAAGGCTGACACTAGCCTATCCCTGATCACTTCCTCTGTATTTGCAATTTCCAGATGCAGGAAAATATCAGCCTTATCTGCCTTGTGCATCTCCATCTGCTCATGCCTGTGCCCAAGGCTGCATTCACCCTATTCAAGGTGTGACCCTGTTCAAAGTCACAGTGAGTCCTTTTTTGCTCTTGGGATGCACAAGGGCTCATGCTGAGAGCAATTGAAATGCCAAAGATTTCTACTCCATCCAAGAATGGTTCCACGATGAGAAGGAGGCATCGAAAATACAGATAGGGGTGTGTGTGTGTGTGTGTGTGCGCGTGTGTGTATCATCAGACTCCTCCACTGATCATTCTGCAGAGAAAAATGGGTTTCCAAATGTTGAACAGCCCTTCCACATACACGGTGGACATAATCTGCTGCAGCACGTGTGCATCAGAGCTAGTCACTTCCCATTCTCTCTGCAGTGCCTGCAGGAAGGGCACAGATGGTAAACTGGCATGACGGCAGGGTCTATCCCATTGGGACAGAGACATCTAGAAAGGGTCAGGTCACCCCCTGCCTTCACTTGACTCTTTCTCTGCCTTGCTGGAGTGGCAGCTGGTGTGGCTGATTCAGATACAGACACCTCTGTTCAAGAGGGCAAGGCTGGGGGAGATGAATCCTTCACAAGGGTCTTCTCCTTCAGACACAGCCGTATTCAGCTCTCATCATGGTAAATAGAGAAACTTCCCACTAGTACCTGGGCCAAGTCCCCTGCTCCCACCTCCCATCCCCAGGTATCCCACCACATAGCAGGCTCAGTTTGACACCTCCATTTACACCCCCCCCAGCAGAACAGGACTGACTCCTCTGGAGCCCATGGGCGGAGGCCCCTGCTCCTCATGGCACCCTCAGCCAGTGTAAAGAGAGCTGCAGAAAGGGAGCTGAGCGGAGGTAAAGGGCAGAGGAAAGGTGGGGGTTTCCATGAGAAACAGAGTGGGTTTGGCTCAGAGAAGCCTGCTCTAACTTGCCCCTGTCTTTTCCTCCTTGGACAGTCCTCAAAGCCCCAAGGAAGCAAATGTCCAACAGCAGCTCCCTCAACGAGTTCCTCCTCCTGGCATTTGCGGACACACGGGAGCTGCAGCTCTTGCACTTCGCGCTCTTCCTGGGCATCTACCTGGCTGCCCTCCTGGGCAATGGCCTCATCATCACAGCTGTAGCCTGTGACCACCGCCTCCACACCCCCATGTACTTCTTCCTCCTCAACCTCTCCCTCCTCGACATTGGCACCATCTCCACCACTGTCCCCAAATCCATGGCCAATTCCCTGTGGGACACCAGGGCCATTTCCTACTCAGGATGTGATGCCCAGCTATTTTTCTTCTTTTTCCTAATTTCAGCAGAGTATTATCTCCTCACTGTCATGGCCTATGACCGCTATGTTGCCATCTGCAGACCCCTGCACTACGGGACCATCTTGGGCAGCAGAGCTTGTGTCAAAATGGCAGCAGCTGCCTGGGGCAGTGGTTTTCTCAATGCTGCCCTGCACACTGGGAACGCATTTTCCATACCACTCTGCCAAGGCAACACAGTGGACCAGTTCTTCTGTGAAGTCCCCCAGATCATCAAGCTCTCCTGCTCAGACTCCTACCTCAGGGAAGTTGGGCTTCTTGTGGTTAGTGGCTGTTTAGCCTTTGGGTGCTTTGTCTTCATTGTGCTGTCCTACGTGCAGATCTTCACTGCTGTGCTGAGGATCCCCTCTGAGCAGGGTCGGCACAAAGCCTTTTCCACGTGCCTCCCTCACCTGGCCGTGGTCTGCCTCTTTGTCTGCACTGGCATATTTGCCTACGTGAAGCCCGCCTCCCTCTCCTCCCCAGCTCTGAATCTGGTGGTGACTGTTCTGTACTCAGTGGTGCCTCCAACAATGAACCCTCTCATCTACAGCATGAGGAACAAGGAGCTCCAAGACACAGTGAGGAAACTGATTCACCTGTTAGTATTTCAGCATCAATAAGTTGCCCATCCCTCTTCACAAGTGATTTCCCATTCATCTCAGACAACTTGTATGCTTGGGGAATTCTCTCTGTGATAATCATGTTTGTGCTGAAGTGCTTGAATTCATCCCACTTCTGCAGAGGCATGAACCCAGTCTGTCTAACTGAGATTCCTGCTGTGAATGTGTCTGTCACTGTGTCAGACCTGGCTTCACTCTAATTAAAGAGGAATTCTTCATTGCAATGCTTAAAGGTTGGGCCAGTCTTCCAAAGCAGGAGACAAGAATGCACTCAAGGCCTTTCACCTGGGAGGGGAATGTTGCTTTTCTGGGGCTTTCCTTGGGCTCAAGGCGATGAGCTCATAGGTGATGCGTTAGGGAAGGAGGGCTGGATTCAGCTCTCACTTGTGGGTGCCCAGTGCTCCTGGAGGTGGTGAATGGTCAAGTCGTATCTCCCAAATGTCATGGCTGGAGAGTGATGCCTGTCCTTCTCAAAAGGAGTATGGAGCCCCCAAGAGAGCACCAGGCATCTCCAAGGGCGCCATGTGCCTACGGGACAATGGTGCTTCACAAAGTCAAGTGGAGTCAGCCAAAGGTAAAGGGCAAAAGCAATGAATGTCCAGGGTAGTGAGAGCTCTGCATTCCAACGAGAGGCAGTGTGGACCCAGCAGGCAGAGGAAGGGAACCTGGAGAGTGGTTCATGTCAGCCTCAATGGAAGCCTTGGGCTGGATCTCGGGACACACCTGAACACAGCCTCAGGCATTGTAGATGCCCTGTGATTGCTCAGAGCATCAGTCATGGCCACAGACTCCTTGGTGGGGCTGTCAGGCACAATGATGTCCATCCGCCTGGGTCTGCTTCCCACCCTGGCCACCACAGCCAGTGTGGAGTCACCCCATGGCCCCAGGGTCCCACAACCTAATCGTTCCACAGAGCAGCACCAACAGCTTGTGGCCATGCGAGGAGCACCGGGCAGGGGTCCAGGAATGGCCAACCAGGCCAGCATGGACACACTCACCTGGGAAAAGGCTCTCTGGGGAGCAGGGACGTCCCTGGAGAAGAGGAAAGGAGCAGCTGTGTGCTGACCAGGAGGAATAAATGAGAAAGAGAAATCTGTTTCTAGACAGGTCAACTAAGGGCAGGCTGCTGTGCCCCAGGGACAGCAGGAGCTGCTGGGGGAGCCCCAGGGCAGGGACTCCTGTGCTGTCCTGGAGAGAGGGGCTGGCACGGGTGCTGCAGGCAGCCTGGGGCTAGGGAGCCTCCTGAACACCAGCAGAAGGGGCACAGAGTGTCACTGTGCTCTGCCTCCTTGTGCCACTGGGGCCAGTCCCAGCTTGGAGGCTGATGGGGCAGCTGACACACATCCCCCTGATCCTGGGAGCTTCTGTGCCCTTCAGAGGGTCTGGGGCTGTGGAGTGAGTGCCCAGAGCTCTGCAGCCCCCTGCGGCATGCACTGCTGGGGGCCACCACCAGCCTGGGTTGCTCTTCTGGATGGGCTTGGGAGAGGGCAGGGGAGGTGGGGAGAGCTGGGGAGTGTCTGGTCTGGGTTGGAAAGGGCCCGGGAGAGGAAAGCGCCAATGTCAGCTCAGCTGTGTGAAGGGGCAGGGTGAGGACACACACCAGGGGTTTTTGGTGCAGAGCCAGGTCTCAAGGAGGGGAACCAAGACATGCCGGGCACAGAAGAGAGGAGGTCAGTCTGTGCCCTCGGTTGCCAAAGCAGGAGACCTGTGGGGGGGACAGGTCACCGAGGCTGTTGTGACCGTGCCAGGGGTACATTTCCCCAACCCTGAACGCACCCTGCCCTGTGCGGTGCCTGCACAGTGGGGCCATGGGGCCATGTGTGGGCACCGGGATGGGTCACAGATGGGAGCCCCAATGCTTCTCACCACTCCACTGCAAAAGAGAAACTCCCAGGAGAGCTCTCCCAGCCCGGCCCCACGAGCCCTTGTCCCTGCTCCAGCCATGCCACAGCAGAGCCGAGGACTAAGAGGTCCCTCAGGCAAAGCTGGTCTGGCCTCATGGAGCTGGCCCTGAGCACCAGGAGAAGCAGAGCACCCTCCTCCTATGTCCCCATCCTGCTGGGAAGGTGGCACCAGCATCAGGGAAATGGCCTGTTTCTGCCTGGGGTCAGTGCAGGACTTTTGCATGTGAGGTGAACGTGACAGCCGCCGCACTGCAGAAACACTGGCCATGACCCCTTGCTGCAGCCCCCACTGCCCCCTGCCCCTGCCCTGCTGACCTGCTGCCACCCCCGTGCTGCCCTGTCTTCCGTCCCCTCTCCCCACTCCGCAGGGACCGGTGGTGCAGCAGGACCTGGCACAGCCCCACAGGTGCTACCCGGCCCCCGGCCTTCCCCACCTCCCCCCCAAATATGACATCCACCTTCAAGGACAGGAAAGAGGATATGGGGAATGATAGACTGGTCAGTGTCACCTCAGTCCCTGGGAAGCAAATCTTCCTGGGAGCTAGTTCCAGCCACATGAAGGGATTGGGAACAGCCAGCATAAAGTCATGCCTGACCACCCATATTGCCTTCTGTGATGGGATGGGTGACTGTGCAGATAAGGAGAGTGCAGTGCATGTTGTACACCTTGAATTTCAGAAGGTCTTTGACATGCTCTTCCATAACATCTTTGTAGCCAAAATGGGGAGATGTGGGATGGAGAAGGAAGCACTGGAGGGTGTGGGAAATTAGCTGGAAGCTGCCTGGCTTAAAGAATGGAGAACAGTGATACAAAATCCAACTAACTAATGGTTACCAGTGATGTTCTCCAGAGGTCCATACTGGAGCCAGTGCTGTTTGTCTTTACGAATAGTTTACATGATGGGATGAAGTGCACTCCCAGCCAGTTCATGGACAATACCAGATTGGGGTGAGTGGTGGACATGCTGGAGGGCAGGGCTGCTAAGCAGAGAGGCAGTGACAGGCTGTGAAATGGGCTGACAGGGACACGGGGAGTTCAACCAAGTCCTGTCCCTGGAATGCAATAACCCCATGCAGCTGGACACGCTGGGGCAGATTGGTTAGAAAGCAGCTTTGCAGGAAAGGACCTGGGGGTCCTGGTGGACATCAAGTTGACAAGAAGTCCTCAGGGTGCTCTTGTAGCAAAGACGTCTGCCCGTACCCTGAGTTGTATTAGCAAGAGTGCAGGCAGCAGGGTGAGTGCAGTGGGACACATGAAATATCCTGGCAGCCTCAACCAAAGAGAAGCAAAATAAAGGGAAGAACCAGAAGAATATCAGTCTTGGAGAGAGCGGTATGATCAATGTTGTGCCCAGGTGCTGCAAACATTTCAAAACAACCCCACCCCACCCTACCCCCCCCCCCCCAAAAAAAAAGGCATTTCTGCTAGTTGCCAAGTGGCTGGAGCCAGATATGCCCAGAATTGCTCACAGGAGAGAACTCCAGGGGACTTCTGATTTACTCGACCTCTGATAGCACAGCCAGGATTATGATTTTTACATGATAGAACATGTTTTTGCTAGTCTAACTTTTTAGATAAAGCATTAGGAGTCACGCTCAAGCACACCTGTGTGGGAGGCATTGGCTTTTCATTGGCTCCAGTGGCTGCGGGATGAGGCCTGAGTTCGCTCTGAAAGAGAAAAGATTAGGACTGAATGTCCTGAGGGTGGCTATAAACTGATGCTTTCTTTGCTCTTCAGTGATCCTTCCTCTGGTCCCACCTCAGTCTACCCTGAACTCCATTTTTCCCCTTCCGTAATAAATCAGGACTGTGGAGAAAGAGTTGAATTCAGGGAAGTGCCATGCTGGTAATCTGGGGAGCCCACTGAAAAAGGAAATGTGTGCGTGAGACCTCACAGCGAAGACCTGGAAAAGCCAAGTGACAGTGACCCTTCCGAGGTGCCAAGGACCCCAAGACCTGAGCCACGGGGCTGGATACGGCCTCCTCTGCTCATGTCAGGGGCTCCTGACACACCTCACAGAGGAAGATAGATTTCTGTGGGAGAGGTGGAGGAAGAAAGAAGAAATGAATCAAAAGGAGGAAATTCAGGCCAGGAGTCCCACCAGGAAACATCTCCACATGCAGGTGGATTTACCCCCTCTCTGGGAAGGCCATTTCTTCCATGACCAGCAGCACCTGAGGGTGTGCTCCTGATGGACTCCCATAAGCACTCAAGGTGTTCCCTGCAGCCAGGTGGATGGGCATAGGTGGGAGCTGGCCCTTCCTGTTCCTCCCAAGCGTGTTGTTTGAGGAAGTGCTGGAAGAAGAGGCCTGGCGGGATCCTCATGGCACTGCACTGCCTGGTGCTGTGATAACTCCCTGCACACACTTCCTGCGCCAGGCGCTTGGGGACAAGCAGGCAGCAGTGCTTATGGGAGTCCATCAGGACTGTGCCCTCTGGGTGGCCAAGGAGACCTCAGGCTCTTGTCATCCTGTTGGGGAGGAGCTGGCTGCTCAGAGGACTGAGGGGAGGAGGGACAGGTCCCACAGCTTGCAAGGTGAAGGTGCTGATGTGCGCCTGGGGCCAGGGCCCTGCTACCTCGTAGGCCCTCTGCCAGCTCCTGGGAAGCCACTGCAGAAGCAATCAAATCCTGGGAAAAAAAACCTTCCCTACGTTCCTTGGGACTCAATGTGAGATCCTTTTTGCATCAGCACCTGATATGCCAGGAGCAGGCAGAAGACCGAAGTTTGTGCTGGTGAGGTCACTTCTGCCTGAGTGCTGATAGGCCAGCAGTGGGCACATGGCTTCGATCCTCATTGCGAGGTCACTTCTTTCTCTGGAGCTGACAAGCCACCAGGAGGCTCTTGGGTCATGTAGGTTCTTGTGATGTCACCTCAGTCCCTGGTGGTGATAGGCCAGAACCAGGCACATGGCTTGGATGTTCATTGCGAGGTCACTGCTGCCTGAGGACCTGATCTGCCCAAAGTGGGGACGTGGCTTTGATGCTGATTGTGAGGTCACTTCCTTCTCTGTAGATTATAGGTCATCAGCAGGCTCTCGGTTGCTGTAGGATCATGTGAAGTCACCTCTGTCTCTGCTGCTGATAGGTCAGAACCAGGTTGATGGCCTCCATGTAGACTGTGAGGTCACTTCTGCCTGCATCCCAGATCGGCCAGCAGCAGGAAGGGCATCAGCAAAGCAGCTGTGAGGTCACATCAGCCTGAGCAGCTGAGCAGCAGCAACAGGGCTGTGAAATGGCTGGTGAGGTCACTTCTGTCTCTGGAGATGACAGGCCAGAAACGCGGTGGCCTTGCCGGGCTGTTCCCTGCTGGGCTGAGGCTCTCCAGGGAGGCCTGAGCCGCCCCCAGGCTGCGCTGGGCAGGGGGGGCTTGTGCTGGGCTCCCGCTGCCGTGGATCCAGCAGGGTGCCGGAGTCCACTGAATGGACTCATCACCGAGTTCACGCAGGCAGGGTTCGGTTGGCTTCTCCGGGACGTTTTGGACACCGAAGGCAGGAGACTGCTGTTGCATTTAGAAACACTTATCAGCTGGTCGAAATCATCGCAGGCAGCACAGAGCTACGAAACCACAGTTCCTGCCGTTGCGTGGGGAGTCTGTTGTTCTACACAAGTGCTCTGCCATGAAAAAAAAATATATATATATATATATATAAAAAGTGCATATTTATAAATATATATATACGCACACATATATGTATATACGTATATACATTCTATATATCGTTTAGGTGTCTAGGAACTGCAGAAGACATTCCTGATCGTCATCTATTGTTTTTTTCTTGGGAGAAGAGGTGTTTTCACCACTGGAGAAAGTCATTTAGTCAAATCAGGATAGTCAGGAGAGCTTTGCAGAGCCTTGCGCAGTCTCCTGCGCTGCGCGGTAGGACGAAGACTTAAGAACGTAGCGTGTTCCCGTTAAGTCACCAAACGCCGGAGAAGGTATTTCAGCTCTGCTTTGGAAGCTGCACTAGTGCAAGTGAGGCATACGGACAATTCACGGAAGTTAACAAACATCTCTTGCCTTTCAGATCATATAAATCATATGTTAATAGAAGATGCAGTGTGTAGTGATGAGGAATCACCTTCAGGGCGCTGAGGCTGAATTGTCACGTCAAATGCCTACTAGACAAGAGGAACCATTCCTTAACTGCCACAGGTAAATGTCTGCGTCCTTTGGATTCAAACTGTTGGGTCCTTGTGAACAGCCCTGGCTGTTGTAAGCGTGAGGGGAGGGAGAGGAGAAAGCAAAGAAGAGTTTGTCGGGGAGGAAGGCTTATATCAATACATGGAAGAAGCAGTCCTGAAGATGAAACTCGGTCCTAGAGTTCCAATAAAGCACGTTGTTATTACTGATCAAGTTCAAGGACAGAGCCTCCACCAAAAAGATCCACAGATTCATAGTCATGTTGATTTGAAACACAGTATTCCTTAAGTGACTCAAAACCAAGGCAATATGTTGTCCATCCTTTTAGGTAAAAAAAGAAGAAAAAAAAAAAGTTATGTGATGGTTGCCTCTGTGGTCATCTACCAATAATGTCTAGTCAGTGCCCACATTTGCTGCCAGCACTTTCCCCTGGGGACCAGAACTGCCTGAGTGGTGCTCATCTGATCAGACACCCAGAGAAATGCATCCTGGGAAAGGATGCTTGCTGCTTTGGTCGTGGGGTAGAGGCTTGTCTGCTTATGTGCTTGAGGTACCACCTGCAGGCAATGGCCTTTGATCTTCCCCAGCAAGGAACCTGGTCAGAAGGAGCCTCTGGAAATGAGACAGCAGCTGTGGGCTGGGGAGCTTTTCAGACAGGCGGAAGGTTGCCACCTCTTATAAAACAAACTTTGAAATTATGACTCGTAACCAGGCTGCTTTGACAGTGCCTGCCCTCAGCTTTGCTGCCTGTGTGGTGCTGCTGGTGCTCCAGACTGACTTGGACACCAGGATCCGGGAAGCCCAAAGGACAGCACCAACTACCATTTATATTCCACATGTCCGTGTATGGTGGAAGAATATTGGAGTCTCATTGAAAGCTACATTTACTACAGTATTACAGAACAGTCCAGCATAGGCACCAGTTTTGTAGCTTGCAACACCAGCTGGATGCCGTGCAAACCTCCCCAAAGAGCTCTTCCTATCAGTAGTTCTCCTTTTTCAGTTTCCTGTTCAGTTATGTATCCTTGAAGCACCTCAATGCTGTGCTTTCCCAAGCAAATAGATACTGTTATCACAAGGGCACCCTACCTGAACCTTGTAGAATTTGCTGCAGCAGAAAACACTGAAAACATCTGTCCAGAGTATTTTCTGAGTCAAGAGATTCACTCAGACCCAGCCCTCCCCGCATTCCCCCCCCCCCACAGGCTTTTTAGACAGATGAATAATTTTGCCTGGGAGAATGGCTGTGGCAATTTTGAGATAGTTATTTATATCCTGAGTCAAGTGGATGCAATGTCTGCAAAGTACAAGGCACTCAAGATCTGTTGACCAATAGCATCCCTCCTGACAGTCTGCCATTGCAAAAGATAGGGGTTACAGTGTTCGTAATAGAAATGGATTTAGCATTTCAATGCCTTAACTACAATATCAGTTCTTTCTTCATAAGGGCCAAACCTTAACAAACGAGGAAGCTAAATTGCATCTTGTGTTTTGGTAACTTTGGCAAGACAACTACACCGATTTCCATCAGCAGACTTCAGCAGGAGTACGTCCTCCACTTTCTAGGCTTCTGGGAGTTGGCATTTAAGGAAGGTGCTTAAAAATGAAGCAGGTTACTTTTCTGGTGATGATGTTTTCCTGAATACTGGCAACGCATTCCTCCCTCCTGCTGAGATCCATCTGGAGGGCAGTCCTCAACCTTATGACTGTTCTCCTGATTAGGTGCCATTTGCAAATGTGATGAGAGTTGTGTCCTCCAGGTCACTGATGAACGTGTTAAACAGTACAAGTCCCGGTATAGAGCCCTGCATCCTCCACTTGTCACTGGCTTCCAGGTAAAGCACAACCCATTCACAAAAGCCCTCTGAGCTTGATCATCCAACCAGCTTTTTACCCACCTTGTTGTCTGCCCAGCCTATTGTAATGCCTTACTTGTATAGAAGGATATTCTTGGAGACAGTGTCAAACACCTTGCTAAAATCATGGTAAATGACATGCACTACTCTCCTCTCCTCCACAAGTACAGGTCTTTTATCATGAAGGCAATCAGGTTGCTCAGGAATGATTTACGTTCAGTAAATCCATGCTGACTGCTCCCAGACACCTTCTTCTCCTCCATGTGCCCAGGAGTGTGATGCGAGAGGATTCACTCCATGAAGCACTCCTCACCAAAATGCGGCTGAATGGCCTGCAGCTCCTTGGGTTGTCCTTGTGGCCTTTTTGAGGATGGGCACAACATATTCCTTCTTCTGGTCATTGGGACCTCCATTGATCTCCACAACCTTTTAAAGATGATAGAGAACGGCCTTGAGGTGATAGCGGCCAGCCCTCTCAGTGTCTTCTGATGAAGTCCATCCAGACCCATAGACTTGTAGGGGTTGAATTTTTGCAAGTCATCCCTCACTCAGTCATCACCCACCTGTGGTTGTTTTTTTTTTCCCCTCAGGAGTCCTGACTCTAGGTACAACAGCAAGGGAGTTCTTGTTGGCGAAGACAGAAGCCAAGAAGGCACTGAGCTCTTCAGACCTATCTGCATCTGCTGTTACTAGATCCCTGCCCGATCCAGCAGTGAGCCCACATTTTCCTTCTTATTCTTTTGCTGCAACTGAAGCAGCAGCAGCTCTTCTTCATGCCCTTGACATCCCCTGCAAGTATCTACCCTTGGGCAGCTTTGGCTTCCTGAACACCATCCCTGCTTTGCTGGACAATGTTTCTGAATTTCTCCACTGCAGCGTCTCCCTCCTCCTGCTTCCTCCATGCTGCCTTCTTGCCCTGGAGCTCATTCCTGAGCTCCCAGTGTAGCCAAGCCAATCTCCTGAGATGTCTGCAAGTTTTACTGACTATTGGGATGGACCATTTTTGTGCTTGGCAGGTGCTGAACTTAAAGACCTCCTGGCTTTCCTGAGCTCCTGGGCCCTTCAGAGCTGCCTCCCATGGGATTCCCCCACCAGTCCCCTCAACAGGCCCAAGTCTGCTCCTCTGAAGTCCAGGGTCTGTACTCCGCTACTATCCTTCCTCACTCCGCTCAGGATCTGGGACTCCACTTCTCATGATCACTGTAGGAAAGTATGACACTGACTCTCCCATTCCTGATGAGTTCCCCCCTGTTTGAAATTTCCAGATAAAACAAAGCATCATGAGTACTGGCCCATCTGGCAGCTGTGCTAAGTTGTCCTGATGCCCTCCAGAAACCTCCTGGCCTGCTTGCACTCTACTGTTTGCCCTTCCAGTTCATGCCAGGGGGATTAAAGTCCCCTCAACAAGAACCAGGGCCTGTGATCCACAGATTTGCTCCGGTTGCTGCTCTTAAAGGAGACTGCATCCACCTCCTCACCCTGATTAGGTGGTCTGTAGCTCCCACCATGATGTCAGCCCTACTGTGATGCTCACCCACAAGCACTCACCCAAACCCTTGCCTCTCCCATGCAAGAGCTCCACACATCCGAGCTGCCCCTCCACACAAAGGTCATGCCCCTGCTCATCTTCCCTAACAGTCTCTCCTGGAGAACTTGTACCCTACCAGCACAGCCCTCCAGTCATGTAAGTGGTCCCAACACATCTCAGTTATTCCAATGATGTTGCAGTCCTGTGACAGCTTGTGCTCCTGGCTGTGCCCCAGGCTGCATGCGTTTGCATATATTTGGGTGGTAGAGCCTTAGCTGTGGCTCACAGAGAACGCACTGGTTGTGACGAAATCTGTTACCAATAGCCAAAGACACTGTGTGTGCAATGGCCCCACTTCAGAGCAGAGCCATGCTGGCATGGATAGCAGGTGGCAATGTAATGGTGAAAGGAGGTTCCCAATGAGAGAGCAAAGCCTGCAGTGCCCAAGGCCAGGGAGAAACAGAGCTGAGCTGTGCCAAAATGGCAGGAGAGGGGTTGGCTGCCTGAGCTGACTCTGCGGCACCTTGGTGCCCTGTGACAGAAGTGAAGCAATCTCCAGGCAGGACAAGAGGCCCCTGAAGAAGTCCCTGGGCCCGGGCAGCCTGTGATCCAGCCACCCTGAGGTCACCATTAGCCCATTCCCTGTTCATATCATCTGGGACTGAGAAGAGTTTCAGGGGGAGGAGAGCAAGACAGGTTTTAGTGTGCAGAGACTAGACTGAGACCTTGGTGGGACGTGTGGCCCATTTATATAGCATGCTTGGATGCAGACAGCACAGACTTTGCCTGAAGGCAGTGGTGGGATCCAGTTGTTTCAGCACTGGTAAGAAACCTGAGATATCCTGGGGCACTTCCCCAGCAACCACTGCAAAGGGCCATGGTTTTCCTAGAGGTCCCGTGGTGTATCTGCTAGAGACATGTGGTTGTGCTGGACACTCCAGGCATCCGACATGGCCCTGCAGGCCTATTTCTGTGTCACTGAATCAAGTGCCTGCACTGGATGACATCAACTGTTTGCAATGTCGGGATCTGCATGTGTCTCAGCTTCCTAGTGAGTGGAGCTCTGGTAGCAGTGGACCTCTAGTATCATTGCAGGTGGCCAAGGCAATTTCCTGCCTGGTCCCCACCTCATGCTCTAGAAGGATGTGGGTCCCACAGTTGTTCCATCAGAGCAAGTAGACACTGGCACATGCCTTGGACCACCCCTATCTCTTACAATGTCACCGGGTGTTTGTGTGTGAGCAACTGACTCCCACCCTCCATCTCCAGTGATTATAATGGGAGCATAGACCAAGATCTTGCATGCAGACATCCATGCTGTGCTTGCTTCTGCCTGGGCAAGGGGACTCCCACCTCCTGTGTGCTTTTTGTGGAGCTCACAGGAAGGATCTGAATGCTATTTCAGCCCAGGGCCTTCTAAAGCACCCTGAGAAGCCCAAACTGACTCATCCAAATCAACATGGGACAATGAGCTCCCTTCCTGTCCTCATCTAGGTGTCCTCCCTAGCTAAGAGATGGGAATAGGGGCTTCCTGAGTAGGAAGTTTCCACCTCTTGCAGATAAACATCGTCTGATGAGATAAATTGCAATGCTGGAATCAATCTTCCTTCAGTGCTTAGAGAGCAACTATCAGTGATTATTTTAGTTTATTCCAGCGAACATTTCCCAGGAGGAGGGAGCACAAGGGACAGAGAAATTCATGAGCTCAGCTGGGCCTCTGATCCTGAGCAGGGCCAGGCTCTTCAGACTGAGGGAGCTCATGGCAAGTGGGCAGCACTGCCCAGAGACAGCTGTGTGCAGCAGCAGCTCTTCTGCAAAGAGCAGCAGGGCTGCAGGCACTGCCTGCTGCTGCTGACATGAGAGGTGACAAGGCAGAGAGAAGTGCAAGGCAGTGTGGAGTGGGAGGAGAGAGGAGAGCTCCTTGTGGGGGAAATCTTCACAGCCCTGAACACAGTAAGTCTCTGGCTGCAGGGCAATGCTACTGAGGTTCCTGGAGGGGTCTTCTGAACTCATCCCATCCCATCACTGATAGGATTTTTAGCTTCTCTCTCCTGCCTTCTCCAGTGCAGAGGAGGTGCTTCAGAACAGGCATTCTCTACCACACCATTTCAGGGACAGGGCATCCTACTCCCTTCTCCCAAGGAAGCTGTAGGGGTTTGAAGCCGGGGTGTGCACACAGCTCTGCCCAGTGCTGTAACTCGGAGGAGATTTCCTGTGCCCCAGGGTGCTGCTTTCCTAAATAAGTCACTCTGCTGCCTGTGAGGGTCAGCACTCAGCCTGCCCGGGGAGCTCCCCATGGCACTGCAGGGAGAAGCTCTGGGTGGGAGGAATGACCTCTGTCAGGACAGGTTCATTCTCCCATTGACAGGGTGCTGTGTGGGTCAGGGCTGCTCACAGCTCTAGCTCATGCACAGGACATTTCCGAGGGGACTTTTCAAAAGGAAAGTGAAGGCAGGGATTTCCTGAAAGAGAAACCAATTTCCTGACATGGTGCTTTACATTTCCTACCACCTGGCAAGAAGAAAACAGAAAGGGAGCTGTCAGGCTTGGACAACAGACTGAGACTCATTAACAGTTTCCAGGAGCAGACAACGTGTCTGCTAGGAACTTCTGAAAGTCCCTTCCCCCACCCCTTAGTCTATAGACAGCACCAGCTTCCCCTTTGCTGGCCTCATCAGGGTTTGTCTGACCTGCTCCTTAGCACCTGCAACCATGGGGATGGCCCTGGGCAGTGCCCTGCTACTGGGAGGTTTCTGCAGGGGAGACCTGAGCTCCCTGACGGAGGTGTCGGCACTGCAGGGCCTGACCATGACTTGCTCAACTCCACCCACCCATAATGTTTCTGTTTGCACTTCCCTCTCATTGCCTGCCCATCTCCGCTGCCTGGAGCTGTCCCTGCTGGCAGCTCTTTCTCTGTCCCAATGTCTTTTCCTGGTCGGTGCTCACAGACTCCCTCCCACCCTCTATGTGCTCGTTTCTGCCCTCCACAAACGTCCCCCAGGCAGGGCCCTGTCCAGGGGCATCTCTGTGCTTGCAGGTTCTAAGGAGCAGGTCAGGCAAACCCCCACGAGGCCAAGAAGGTGATGCTGGTGCTGTCTGTAGGCTGAGGTGGGGATGAAGAGACTTGCTGAGGTTTCTCTCAGACCTTTTGGGGGTGTTCAGCTGCAGTTAAGACACCGGCCCTGTGTGTCCTGCATGGTGTTCCCTTCCTGGCAGTGAGAAGCCCCAGTCCCCTTCCAACCTGTGAGGCTCCTGGCAATGCATGTCATCAGGTTGGGGATTGAGCTGACTTTCCTTTTAGGAGAGTCCATCTTTAGGACCCTTGACTGCTTCTTGGGGCTGTGCTGTCAAGCTGCAAGCTGCCTTCCAGAAAAGCACAGCTTCCCTGGAGCATTTCTGTAAGATCTGAGAGTCCCTGGTCTGGTCATGTGAGTCAGAAACCTTGTCACACTCTTCATCACTCTCTCCATCTCGGGGCTGAGAGTGTAGAATTTGGGAATCTTCACTGTGACACTGAACTCCCCTGCTCCCAGCTTAGTCCCATTTCTTTCTTAGAGGAATTTGTGAATGTGGTTGTCCTTCATCTGAGTGAGGTGCAAGTGCGGGGCAGTGAGGGGCAAGACTCATGGACAGACCAGGCCCTGTGACCCTGTTCAAAGTCACAGAAAGTCCTTTTTTTCCTCTTGGTATGCACAAGGGCTCCTGCTGAGAGCAATTGAAATGCCAAAGATTTCTACCCCCTCAAAGAATGCTCCCACTGGGAGATGGAGGCATCTAAAATACATATATATGTGTGTGCGTGTGCATGTGTGTGTGTGCGTGCATATATATATATATATATATATGCATGTATGTATATCCTCAGACTCCTCCAGTGATCATTTTGCAGAGAAAAATGGGTTTCCAAATGTTGAACAGCCCTTCCACATACGCGGTGGACATAATCTGCTGCAGGATGTGTGCATCAGAGCTAGTCACTTCCCATTCTCTCTGCAGTGCCTGCAGGAAGGGCGCACATGGCAAACTGGTGTGAGGACAGGGTCTATCCCATTGGGACAGAGACATCTAGAAAGGGTCAGGTCACCCCCTGCCTTCCCTTGACTGTTTCTCTGCCTTGCTGGAGTGGCAGCTGGTGTGACTGATTCAGATACAGACACCTCTGTTCAAGAGGGCAAGGCTGGGGCAGATGAATCCTTCACAAGGGTCTTCTCTTGCAGACACAGCTGCCACGAGAGCTGTATTCAGCTCTCATCATGGGAAACAGGGAAACTTCCCACTGGTACCTGGACCAAGTCCCCTGCTCCCAGTTCCCAGCGCCCATCCCCAGGTATCCCACCACCTAGCAGGGTCATTTTGACACCTCCATTTACACCCCCCAGCAGAGCAGGACTGACTCCTCTGGAGCCCATGGGCAGAGGCCCCTGCTCCACATGGCACCCTCAGCCACTGTAAACAGAGCTGCAGAGAGGGAACTGAGCAAAGGTAAAGGGCAGAGGAAAGGTGGGGGTTTCTATGAGACACAGAGTAGGTTTGGCTCAGGGAAGCCTCCTCTAACTTGCCCCTGTCTTTTCCTCCTTGGACAGTCCACAAAGCCCCGAGGAAGCAAATGTCCAACAGCAGCTCCTTCAACGAGTTCCTCCTCCTGGCATTTGCGGACACACGGGAGCTGCAGCTCTTGCACTTCTCGCTCTTCCTGGGCATCTACCTGGCTGCCCTCCTGGGCAACGGCCTCATCATCACAGCCATAGCCTGCGACCACCGCCTCCACACCCCCATGTACTTCTTCCTCCTCAACCTCTCCCTCCTCGACATTGGTAACATCTCCACCACTGTCCCCAAATCCACAGCCAATTCCCTTTGGGGCACCAAAGCCATTTCCTACTTGGGATGTGCTGCCCAGGTCTTTTTCTCCTTTTTTTTATTTACAGCAGAGTTTTATCTCCTCACTGTCATGGCCTATGACCGCTATGTTGCCATCTGTAGACCTCTGCACTATGGGACCCTCATGAGCCACAGTGCTTGTGTCAAAATGGCAGCAGCTGCCTGGGCCAGTGCTTTTCTCAATGCTGTGCTGCAAACTGGGAACACATTTTCCATACCACTCTGCCAAGGCAACACAGTGGACCAGTTCTTCTGTGAGATTCCCCAGATCCTCAAGCTCTCCTGCTCAGAATCCTACCTCCAGGAAGTTGGGCTTCTTGTGGTTAGTGGCTCTTTCGTCTTTGGGTGTTTCATTTTTATTGTGCTGTCCTATGTGCAGATCTTCACTGCTGTGCTGAGGATGCCCTCTGAGCAGGGCCGGCACAAAGCCTTTTCCATGTGCATCCCACACCTGGCTGTGGTCTCCCTGTTTTTCAGCACTGGCTCCTTTGCCTACCTGAATCCCCCCTCCCTCTCCTCCCCAGCTCTGGATCTGGTGCTCTCCGTTCTGTACGCAGTGGTGCCTCCAACAATGAACCCTCTAATCTACAGCATGAGGAACAAGGAGCTCAAGGAGGCACTGAAGAAACTGGTTCAGTTGGTGATGTTTCAGCAGCAATAAGATGCCCATCTCTCCTCACAAGTGATTTCCAAGCCATTTCAGGCAACGTTTGTGGCTGGGGCATTCTATCTGTGATAAGCATGTTTGTACACAAATGTCTGAATTCATCTCTCTTCTTCGGAGGCACAAACCCCATCTGTCTGACCCAGAGGCTTTGTGTAAATCTGCTGACCACTGTGTGAGAGCTGGCCTCCCAAGTAGCATCTTTGTAATAAAAGGGGATCTCCTCAGCACAGTGCCTGAAGTTTGGGCTCTTCTTTCCAAGCGGGAGCCAAGAATGTGCTCAGGGATTTGCACTCGAAAAGGCCCTGTTCCCGTGCCTGGGTTTTCCTTGGGCTAAGGACAATGCGCCCATGGAGTGATGTGTTAGGGTGTCCAGTGCTCCTGGAGAGGGTGAGTGGTCAAGTGGTATCTGCTGGGTACTGTCCCACATATCACTAGCTTGCTCACAGATGCCCATCCTTCTGGAAGGGAGTATGGAACCACCCGGAGAGCAGAGGGGATCTCCAGGGCAGCGTGTGCCTGGCATGGGCAGTGAGTGGAGACTCCCAAAACCATGTGGAGTCACCTAAGGGTAAAGGGCCAAACTGAGGAACGTACCAAATCTCAGGAGAGGCAGTGGGCCGGGTCTAATGACACCTCTGACCCCATCCTGAGCTATGTGAAATGCCCTGTGATTGTTCCAAGCATCCTCCACATGCAGAGACCCTGGGGAGGGGTTTGTCAGGTGCAATGATGCTGGGCCAGCTGGGCCTGTCCTGACCAGCAGGGCCATTTTGGAGTCACTCCATGGCCCCACAGCCTGCTCGCCCTGCAGAGCAGCACCGCCAGCCCGGATCCCTGCGGGGAGCACAGGGGAGGGCTGCAGGAATAGCCAGGCAGGCCATCACGGACACACTGACCTGGGGAAAGGCTCTCTGGGGAGCAGGAACATCCCTGGAGAAGAGCAAAGGAGCAATTGTGTGCTTGTGGGGAGGAATAAATGAAAACCTGTTTCTGTGTGTGTCAGCTCAGGGCAGGCTGCTCTGTCACTGGAGCTGCCTGAGGAGCCCCGGGGCCAGGACTCTTGTGCTGTCGTGGGCAGAGGGGCTGCCCAGAGGGGCTGCAGGCAGCCAGGGTTAAGGATCTCCTGGTGATGAGAGCAGTGGAGACACAGAGTGAGTGGCTTCCATTTCCTTGTGCCATTGCTGGCCCCCAGCCTGGCAGCTGATGGGGAGGCTGACACCCCTCTCTGCCCCCCAGGACCTGCTGTGCCCTTCAGAGGGGCTGTGGCTGTGGAGTGAGTGCCTAGAGCTCTGCAGCCCCCTATGGTGGGCACTGCTGCTGGGTGCCCCCACCTTGGGCTGCTCTGCTGGGTGAGCTGGGGAGAGGGCAGGGGAGGTGGGGAGAGCCAGGGAGGGTCTGGTCTGGACTGGAAAGGGCCCAGGAGGGAAAAAATGCCAGCAGGCAGCTACTCTGTGTGAATGGCAGTGTGGGAGCACAGAGCTGTGTGCTTGCAGGGCAAATGCAGGTCTCCTGGGAAAGGCACCAGGACATGGCGGGTGCAGGAGAGAAGAGCCCAGGTGGTTCCCTGTGTTGCATGGACACACTGGGGAAGCTGCCCCAGGGCCATTGTCCGAGACCAGCCCCTCACATCACCCCTTTCCCATGCTGACTGCTCACCCCAGCTGTGGGGTTGTCCATGGCCACCTGTGTCCCCCTGCAGGTTTCTCTATCCCAGTGGAAGGGAAAAGGCCAGCCTTGCATGGCCTCTCTTCTGCACCAGATCCTGGCAGATCCCGGAGCATGGCTGTTTGCTGACCCCCACGTGGGGCACAGCCTGGGCTGCGTAGGTGCTCCCCAGACTCTGGGGGATTATTTAAGAGTCATTTAATAATAGCACAGCCCTCTCCATGTCTGAGGTCTCTGGTGCCAGCTCCTGCTGAGCTCTGGCTTTCCTCACTCCATCCTTGTGTGCACAGACAAGGTCTCGATGTTCCCCCTGGGCAGCCCGTGCTCCTTCCACCCTCTGTGCACATCCACCCCAGCACCCTGAGCATGGGTGCTGCTGCCAGGGCAGAGGTGAAGGATCCCCTGGAGCGGCTCCTCAGGGAGCTCCCCAGGGAAAAGCTGTGCCCAGGCCCAGCCCCAGCCCCAGCGTGGCAGAGGGGAGCTGCCCTCTCCCAACCCAAGGTGGCGGTGCCAGCCCCACCTCAGCGCACTCCTGAAAGCCTCCAGAGCAGCCCTGGAGGGAGCTGGAGCTGACTTGGTCCCGGGGCAGTCTGGTGGCGGGAGGGTTTGACATGGGCACAGTAGCAGCAGTGCTGGGAGCAGGAGAAATTGGGGTGAAGACCCCTGCCCTTGGCTGCACGGCTGGGGCATTGGACGGGTGATGCCTTTGTGGCCAGCCAGGCTCCAGGTGCAGGATGGATGCCCACTCGAGGGTAGGAGCACTGGAATTTTCATGGGCTTCTGGGCAGCTGTGACTGTGGAGAGGGCAAGTGGACAGACCCAGGCACACACAGCGGCAAAGGCCAGGGTGGAAAAGGCAGTGTGGGGCTGGTGAAGTCTCTTCTTCTCCTCCCCGTGGGGAAGAGAGTCCCCAGGCAATGGTGGCCACCACTTTGTCTGATGGGAGGGGAGCACAGGGCAGGGTGGAAGAGGCAGATGGAGCCTCTCAGGGTGCACAACAGGCTTTGCCAAAGGCCAGGGCTGACCCATGGACCATTGGATCTTCCTCATGACGCTCTCCCAGCCAGACTTGTTCTGCCCTGCCCTAGGTACACTCATCCCCCTACCAGCCGTGCCAGAGCAGAGGCTGAGGAGTAAGAATTCATGGACTTGCAGAGGAGTTTTGGTGGGAAAGGACCTCTGGAGGTCTCCAGTCCAAGCTCCCACACAAAGCAGGGCTGGTTGGAGACCTCCAGTCTTGTCTGGCCATCGCTGAACTGTGCCTGACCCCAGTTACCATCCCCAAATCTGCTCTGCTCTTCTTGTCCGGGCACTGTGGGACGGCACGTCTCATCGGTGGGTCCCTGCCCTGCCTGCCTTCCCGGCACCCTCAGCTCCTGGCTCCACTTCCCACGTGGAGCAGCCGCGCTCTTGCTGCTCCCAACAACATCCTTTTTGTAGCAGGAACCCAGTCACAAATGGTTCATAAACAGTTGAGCTGTGACACAGAAAGACCTGTTGTCATAACTGGGCATCATCAAATCAGACCCCAAGTGACTGCTTTTGCTTCTTCATGCAGCTAAGACTCTGCATGCAGTGTTCCCTGGGTAGAGGGTCCAAATCTGAAGCTCTCCTGACACCTTTAAATTGCCTGTCAGGCAAGAGTTGCTGCTATGGATATAGGGTCACCTTTTGTATTTCCAGCCTTCTTTGGGATCTGCTTGGATGCCAGCTTCCCTTGCCAAGGCTTTCTTGACTTTGTTCTGAGGTAGAGATGGGGAGTCAGGTCAGCAGGATGGGGACAGGGACGGGTCAGGACCTGAGAGGTGCAGGGCCAGGCACAGCCATGTCCACAGTGTAACTCAGGCATGGCCCAAGGCCCCCAGCAGGGGCAAGAGGCCCTGCAATGAGGCCAATCACTCTTTGTCTCCCCTGTTCTTGCACCCAGCACATCCCCCTCCCTGTCTGCCTGCAGCCCCTCCATGCCCACCCTGCTGCCCAGCACAGCACGGGAGCCCTGGCCCTGCAGCCCCTCCAGCAGCTCCTGCTGCCTTGGGGACAGAGCTGCCTGCTCCCAGCTGGTGCACAGGGAAACCTGCTTCTCGTTCTCATTTCCTATCTCTGAACACTGCCCTGCTTTTCTCCTGGGACATCCCTGCTCCCCAGAGAGCCTTTCCCCAGGTCACTGTGTCCGTGCTGGCCTGGCTGTTCCTGCAGCCCTGCTCTCTGCTCCCCAGCCTGGCGGTGCTGCTCTGCAGAGTGAGTGGCTGTGGGGTCATGAGGTCATGGGGTGACTCCTGGCTCAGCTCTGGCCATGCTGGTCGTGGCAGGAAGCAGACCCAGCTGGACAGGGATCAACATCACTGCTGATACTGCTGGCACCTGTCTGTGCTCATGGATGGTGCTCAGAGTGACCCAGGGCATTTGCAATGGCAGGAGATGTATTTGGGCATGTGCTAGCTCCAGCCTGTGGTGTTTCACTGAGGGTGCAGGAATCACTCTCCCGTGCCCCTTCCCTGACCCTCCTGGGTTCCCACTGCCTCTCTGGGGATTGCAGAGTCCTCATTTCCCCATGCGTACCTGGATTTAGTGCTTTAACTTCTGGTCACTCCATCATGGACTGTCTCTCACTTTGTGAGGCTCCACTCACTGCCCACCCCTGGCACATGCTGTCCCTGGAGATCCCCTGAGCTCTCCTGGGGCTCAGATTTCCCTCCAGAAGGATGAGCATCTCTCATCAGCACTGTCACCTGTGGGACAGCCCAGGGCAGGCAATTCAGACACCATTCCTCATCTTCACTGATCACCAACAGATGAACCCTGGATCCAGGTTGCAGTCCCTAACAGATCATTGAGGGACCCTGAGCTCATCCCCTGGATCCCATGGAGTTCACAAGCAGAGCAGCAGGCCCTTTTGTGGTGCAATCCCTTTGGAGTATTTTTCACTCCAGCTTCTGAAGAAAGGCCAGACTTCAGGCATGTCACAAGGGAGATCCTTCTTTATTATTGAAATGTTATTCTGGAGGCCAGGTGTGGCATAAGGATGCCCAGTGCCTGGTCCTGCCTGTACTTCCAGGACACATGCACATGGAAACACAACCCTACCACCACCAGGTTATGAGAACTCCTGGGCCATATCCACAGGATAGAGCACAGAAAGACAGCATGGAAATGAACAGGAGGAACAACTCTAAAAAGAGAAAGTCCTACTGCTGTGCGGGGACGTGTCTCCAGGAAAGCTGCAGCCCCCACGGGAAGGCTGCAGTGAGGAAATGCCTGCTGTGGCAATGGGTGGATGATACTGTCAAGCACAGGGTCTGTCCCCACAAGCTGCTGCCTGACTCCCCTCCCCTCCACTCCCCCTCCACTTGTAGTGTTGGAGCGCTGGAGAGGGAAGGGACCAGCCCACGGTGACACTTGCCTGCCACCCTCAAAGGAGAGGGGTTTGAGATCACACCCTGACTGTGGCCAGGGGTGCTGAGCTGTCCTAATGGACACGGGACCCATGGCCTCACCCCACCTGTACTAGTCTGAGCCTGACTCTGTGCCCCTGAGATCCCTTGGTGTCAGTGCCAAAAGAGACCCTGCAAAGGGAAACTCTCTGCATTTCCATGGGGGCATCTCAGGGAGCTCAGATTAGTGAGCTTTGAGATTCCCCCATGTCTGCTGATGAAGGGGGAAGCCTGGCTTCCTGCTTCAACATGGCCTCTGCATCAGATTCAAATGAGAGATTACTGAGAAGTGGCACAAACCAAAACCTTTTTTTTTCTTCTTTTTACAAGAATGTACCAGAGAAAAGTAAGAAAAAAGAGAAATGAATAACACAGAGTCTTGATGCCAGATGCCCTGTAAATGATGAGTGCACGCACATGGGACAGTTATTAGTGCTGATCATGGACCCATTGGATAAGTATCCTCAGGGCATCTTTGAGCTCCTTGTTCCTCATGCTGTAGATGAGGGGGTTCACTGCTGGAGGCACCACTGAGTACAGAACAGTCACCACCAGATTCAGAGCTGGGGAGGAGAGGGAGGGGGGCTTCAGGTAGGCAAACAGGCCAGTGCTAATAAACAGAGAGACCACAGCCAGGTGAGGGATGCATGTGGAAAAGGCTTTGTGTCGTCCCTGCTCAGAGGGGATCCTCAGCACAGCAGTGAAGATCTTCACGTAGGACAGCACAATGAAAATAAAACACCCAGAGAATAAACAGGCACTAACCATAAGAAGCCCAACTTCCCTGAGGTAGGAGTCTGAGCAGGAGAGCTTGAGGATCTGGGGAACTTCACAGAAGAACTGCTCTACAGCGTTGCCTGGGCAGAGTGGTATTGAAAATGTGTTAGCAGTGTGCAGCACAGCATTGAGAAAACCACTGGCCCAGGCAGCTGCTGCCATTTGGACACAAGCTCTGCTGCTCATGATGGTCCCGTAGTGCAGGGGTCTGCAGATGGCAACATAGCGGTCATAAGCCATGACAGTAAGGAGAGAATACTCTGCTGAAATTAAGGAAAAGAAGAAAAAGTCCTGGGCAGCACATCCTGAGTAGGAAATGGCCCTGGTGTCCCTCACAGAATTGGCCATGGATTTGGGGACAGTGGTGGAGATGTTGCCAAGGTCAAGGAGGGAGAGGTTGAGGAGGAAGAAGTACATGGGGGTGTGGAGGTGGTGGTCACAGGCTATGGCTGTGATGATGAGGCCGTTGCCCAGGAGGGCAGCCAGGTAGATGCCCAGGAAGAGCGAGAAGTGCAAGAGCTGCAGCTCCCGCGTGTCCGCAAATGCCAGGAGGAGAAACTCATTGAGGGAGCTGCTGTTGGACATTGGCTCCTTCCAGGAACGGGGGACTGTCTGGGGAAGAAGAGACATTGAAATGTTAGGACAGACTTCTGTGAGCAAAGCTTTCTCATAAAACCCTCTCAAACACTCACTCATTACCTCTACCCAACTAAGCAGCACTGTCATCGAGCTCTGTCACTTGAGCTCTGTATTATGCCAGCTGGGTTTGCTGTGAGGAGCAGAGGACTCTGCCTGTGGGCTCCAGAAGAGTCAGCCCTGACCTACAGCACTGTGTACATGAGAACAGGGGTGACTAAACTTTTAAACTTCTGACAGTTCCAGTCAGATTTAATCCATTCATAATGCTGAAGGGATTTTCAGCATCTTCACTCCCACTTCTAAATAATGTGGGGTCATTAGGAGTTTTAAGGCTTCTTTTGTTTGTTTTAGCTGACCCTGTCACACCTGAGGAGCATTCCTGGAGGTAGAAATCCTCAGCATTGCTGCTGCACTCAGAGTGAGCAGCTGTGACTCCTCAGAGGCAAAAGGATTCACTCTGGCTTGAGTGCAGACGGAGCAGAGCTGGCCTGTCCATCTGCCTTGTTCCCAGCTGCCCTGTGCTCGCACCTCGGAGGTGGAGGACAGTTGCACTCCTGTTACCCGAAAAAGAAACAACACCGCGGAGAGCAGAGGAATGCACTTGCAAAGTGCCCATCGGCACTCTTTCTGAGGGGATGTGAGGCAGGTCTCAGCCCTCCCCTTCTAGCCAGCAACACATCGGCCTCCTTCCAGCTGCCCACACCAGCCTCCCACCAGCATGTCTCAGCGTGGCCTCAGGATCTAGGTGGCTTCTGCCTGGGGCACCTCGATAACACGCAGCTGCAATGGGAGAGCTGTGTCCTTGTGGAGGGCAGCTTGCAGCCCAGCCAGACACCCCAGGGAAATGCCTGAATGTCCTAAGGATGGGGTGTCCTGGCAAGAGAGTTGGCTCATTCCCAGCTCCCCACACTGCATTGCCCAAAGCCCCACAGGTTAGAGGGGCACTTGGGCAACTCACTGTCAAGGATACGTCTGCAGGGCAGCACCCACAGGGTCTCAGTGTCTGAACTGCATCAGAATCCCCCCTGCCCAGAGAATCCAAGGGGAAGGACAAGGGCAGCACAGGCAGGTGGGAAACATGCAGCAATAGCATGATATTTGTGGTGAGGGAGGCAGGACCAGGGAGGGACAGAGGGACGCTCAGGAGTGTCTCCTCTCCTGCATGTCTGGCTGCCGAGGAAACAACTCCTGCCCTGGACCCCCCAGCCTTGAGAGCAGAGGGCTGTGCTGCCTGGGGGAGGAGAGGAGGCGTTGGAGTTGACAGTTTCCTCTCACACTCTGACCATGACTCTGCTGCCTGGATCCATCCCTGTAGGGAGCTGTTTCTCTGTCCCCACGTCTCTCCCCTCTCAGTGCTCACACACCCCATCCCACCTGCTGTGAGCTCAGCTCTGCCCTGCAGAAACCTCCCTGGGGGCAGGACGCTGTCCAGGGCACCTCCGTGTCTGCAGGTGCTATGGAGCAGGTGAGACAAACCTTGCTGAGGCTGGAAAGGTGATGCTGGCTCTGTCCTTAGGCTGAGGGGTGGATGGAGGCATTTGCTGAGTCCCTCCCAGAACTGCTCCTCTCGCAATGTCACTGTTCTGGAGCCTCCGCCCCCTGTCTAAACCTGACAGATCCAATCCCATTTCACCCCACCCAAAGAGAATCAGACTGAAAGCACAGACTCATGACAGCTCCTTCCCTTTCATGTATCCCCTGCCTTGACCTTCCTTTTGGAAAGTCTCCTTCAGAAATGTCCTGGGAGTGACCTGGAGCTGCGAGCAGCCCTGACGCACGCAGCACCCTCTCAAAGGAAGAATGAACCTGCCCTGCCAGTGGTCGCTCCTCCCACTCAGAGCTTCTCCCCACATTGTCGTGGGGAGCTCCCTGGGCAGGTTGAGTGCTGACCCTCGCAGGCAGCAGGGTCACTGCCCCAGGCACACAGCACCATAGGGCACAGGAACACTGCTCTGAATCACAGCCCTGGGTGAACCTGTGTGCACACCCAGGCTTCACCCCCCTGCAGGATCCCTGGGAGAAGGTAGCAGGATGCCCTGTCCCTGTGACGGTGTGGCAGGGAATGCCTGCTCTGAAGCATCTCCCCCTCCTCTGCAAAGGAGAAGCCGGGAGAGACTTCCTTAAAAATGTAATGGTGAGACTGGAATGATTTCAAGACCTTTCCAGGAACCTCAGTAGCATTGCCCTGCAGCCAGAGACTTACCGTGTCAGGGGCTGTGAAGATTTCTCCCACAAGGAGCTCTCCTCTCTCCTCCCACTCCACACTGCCTTGCACTTCTCTCTGCCTTCTCTCCTCTCATGTCAGCAGCAGCAGGCAGTGCCCGGAGCCCTGCTGCTCTTTGCAGCGGAGCTGCTCCTGCACACAGCTGTCTCTGGGCAGTGCTGCCCAGTTGCCATAAACTCCCTCCATCCCTGGATCCTGGCCCCACTCAGGAGCAGAGGCCCAGCTGAGCTCATGAATTTCTCTGTCCCTTGTGCTCCATCCTCCTGGGAAATGTTCACTGAAGTAGACTAAAATAATCACTGATGGTCCCTCTCTAAGCACTGAAGGAAGACTGATTCCATCATTGCAATTTGTCTCATCAGAGGATGGTTATCTATGAAAAGTGGAAATGTCCCACTCAGGAAGCCCCTAGTCCCAGCTCTTAGCTAGGCAGCAAACCTAGATGGGCAGAAGAATAGAGTTACTTTTCCCAGAGTTTAGGGAATAATTCAGATGTGTCACTTTGGGCTTCTCAGGCTGCTTTAGAAGGCCCTGGAATGGCATAGGATTCAGATTCTCCTGCGAGCTCCACTAAAAACACACAGGAGGTGGGATTCCCCTTGCCCAGGCAGAAGTGAGCACAGCATGGATGTCTGCATGCGAGATCTTGGTCTATGCGTGACCATGCCGGTCTTCTGCTCCATCCTCCTGGGAAATGTTCACTGAGGTAGACTAAAATAATCAGCTATTGTCCTTTGCTAAAGAGTGGAGAGACACTGATTCCAGCATTGCAATTTATTTCATCAGAGGATGGCTATCTATGAAAGGTGGAAATATCCCACTCTGGAAGCTCCTATTCCCATCCCTTAAGTAGGCAGGACACCTAGGTGGGGACAAGAAGGGAGTTCATTGACACATGGTTCAGGTGTTGATTCAGATGACTTGGTTTGGGCCTCTCAGGATGCTTTAGAAGTCCCTGGGCTGGTGTGGGATTCAGATCCTTCTCATGAGCTCCATAAAAAACACAGAGGAGTTGCGATTCCCCTTGCCCAGGCAGAAGTGAGCACAGCATGGATGTCTGCATGCAAGATCTTGGTCTATCTTCAATGGAGATGGAGGGTGGGAGTCAGTTGCTCACACACAAACACCTGATGACATTGGAAGAGACAGAGGTGGACCAAGGCATGTGCCAGAGTCTGCTTGCTCTGATGGAGCAGCTATGACACCCACATCCTTCTAGAGCATGAGTTGGCGGCCAGGTGGAGAATTGCCTTGGCCATCTCAAATGACACTAGATGCCTCCTACTACTAGGGCTCCACTCACTATGAAGCTGAGACATAGGAAGATCCCAAAGTTACAAACAGCTAATGCAATTCAGTGCAGACACTTTATTTAATGACATAGAAATAGGCCTGCAGGGCCATGTCGGATGCCTGGGGTGTCCAGCACATCCACATGTCTCTAGAGATACAACATGGGACCTCTAGGAAAACCATGGCCCTTTGGGGTGGTTGCTGGGCAAGTGACCCAGGGCATCTTGGGGTTCCTACCAGTGCCCAAACAACTGGATCCCACCACTGCCTTTAGGCCAAGTTTTCCGATCTACAGCCAAGACTGCTTCATAAATGGGAGAGGTACATCACACCAAGGTCTCTGCTCTAGTCTCTGCACCCTTAAAACCTTCTAGCTTTCCTCCCCCTGAAACTCTTCTCACCCACAAGAGGATATGAACCAGGAGAGCGCAGCTAACAGAGGCAGCGAACAGACGCAGCAGTTTGCGCAGCAGTGGTTGGGCTCTGACTAGAACTTGAGGATCTTGTTGGAAGTTGTGGGCTTTCTGAGGACCCCCGAGGACCTAGAAGGTGATCGCTGTGAACAGGAAAGGGGAAGCTAGGCAAGGACAACTGCAGGAGGCCTTGACTTCTCCTGGGAAAAGCTCGTGGGAAAAGCTCCAGCTAGGAGTGGCTGCTGCTAACGAGCTCTCTGGGTTGCCCCTGACCAGAGGGGGTTGGGGCCTTTGATCCCAGTGGCCCTTGATTGGGCGGTCAAGCACCCTGTCAGTGCTAGGGAGAGGCCTATATAAGAGCCAGGGCTAGAGCGCAGCTCCCAGAGCACAGCTAACAGAGGCAGCGAACAGACGCAGCAGTTTGCGCAGCAGTTCGCGCAGAAGGGCGCGCGAAGGGACGCGCGAAGGGACCTTTGTTTCTGTTCCCTGTGGTGTACGCTTCCTCAAGTATGGTCATGACACGCCGCAGAGTGCGTTCCCCAGCGGCTGTTGGAGTTGCTGTGTCAGAGGCTTGGACCCAGACTGACCCTCTGACAGTAAATGCAGCTCTACAGGTCTCAGGCTGCAGGGAGTGCTTGGGGCCTCTCCGGGAGGCCTGGGCTGGCAGCCAGCTCTCCTGCAGGAGGTGTGCTGCTGTTGACGAGTTGTGTCGTTAGGTAAGGGAGTTACGGGAGGAGGTCAGTAGGCTGCGCAGCATCCGAGAAGCAGAGCAAGAGATAGACAGGGTATTCTCGGAGACTGTGCAGCTCCAGGAGTCCCAACCCCCTGCAGCAGTGGAGTTGCCAGAGGGCTCTGTGCCGTGTGAAATGGTACATCATAACATCGTAGAAGAAGGCTGGAAACTGGTCACTGCTTGTGGGAGGAGAAAGGCTCCTACTCCTCCTGAAGACTTGCAGCTGAAGAACAGGTTTAGTGCCCTCCAGGATGAGGAGGAGATGGGGATGGCTGCCAGGGAAGTACCTGGGACAACAGACCCTGTGCCCTGCCGGAACACCCGGAAAAAGCGGTGGGTGATTGTTGTGGGGGACTCCCTGCTACAGGGGATGGAGGCATCTATCTGCTGACCTGACCTCTTGTCTAGAGAGGTTTGTGGCCTGCCAGGGGCTCGTGTGAGAGATGTCATGCAAAGACTGCCAAGGCTTGTCCACGCTTCGGACTATTACCCACTGCTGCTCTTTCATGTGGGCGCCAATGACACCAAGGGCAAACTGGAGACCATCAAGCAGGATTTCAGAGCTCTGGGGATGGTGGTCAAGGGTCTGGGAGCCCAGGTCATCTTCTCCTCAATCCTGACAGTGAGGGGGATGAATGAGAGGAGGAGACGGACTTTCCAGGTTAACGACTGGCTGCGTGGCTGGTGTTGGCAACAGGGTTTTGGTTTCTACGACCATGGGACCCTGTTTGAAGATCGACAACTGATGGCGAGAGATGGGATCCACCTCACGAGGCGGGGCACGCGGGTCTTTGCCAACAGGTTGGCCAATGTCGTAAGGAGGGCTTTAAACTAGGAAAGATGGGGGAAGGGGAGAGTTATAGTGACAGGGTAGTTGGCAAAAGACTGCTCAAGTCGGGATGCCTCCAACAGGTGAATGCAGCCAGGGAAGTGCACATGGGATGTGGCTATGGAGGACCCTCTTTTACCCCTCCTCAGAAACCTGCATGCTCGATCACCTCCCTGAAATGCCTGTACACCAATGCACGCAGCATGGGGAACAAACAGGAAGAACTACAGATCTGTGTGCGGTCGCAGGGCCATGACCTCATTGCCATTACAGAGACATGGTGGGATAGCTCGCATGACTGGAGTGCTGTCATGGATGGCTACGTGCTTTTTAGGAAAGACAGGCCAGGAAGGCGAGGTGGTGGAGTTGCTCTTGATGTGAGAGAGCAACTGGAATGTATTGAGCTGTGCCTAGGGGTGGATGAAGAGCGAGTCGAGAGCTTATGGGTAAGGATAAAAGGGCAGGCTAGCATGGGTGACACTGTTGTGGGTGTTTACTACAGGCCACCTGATCAGGATGAGGAAGTCGATGAGGCCTTCTACAGACAGCTGGAAGTAGCCTCACGATCCCAGGCCCTGGTTCTCATGGGGGACTTCAACCACCCCGATATCTGCTGGAAAGACAACACAGCTAGGCACAAACAGTCCCGGAGGTTCCTGCAGAGCATTGGTGACAACTTCTTGACACAGGTGGTGGAGCAGCCAACAAGGAGAGGTGTGCTGCTGGACCTCGTACTAACAAACAAAGAAGGACTGGTGGAAGATGTGAAGGTTGGGGGCTGCCTTGGCTGCAGTGACCATGAGATGGTGGAGTTCAGGATCCTGCGAGGAGGCAGCAGGGCACCAAGTAGGATCGCAACCCTGGACTTCAGGAGAGCAAACTTTGGCCTCTTCAGGGACCTGCTTGGAGGAATCCCATGGGTGAGGGCCCTAGAAGGAAGGAGTGTTCAAGAGAGCTGGTTAATATTCAAACATCACTTCCTCCAAGCTCAAGAGCGGTGCATCCCTATGAGTAGGAAGTCAAGCAAAGGAGGCAGGAGACCTGCATGGATGAGCAAGGAGCTCCTGGCAAAACTCAACCAGAAGAAGGAAGTATACAGAAAGTGGAAAGGGGGACAGGCCACTTGGGAGGAATATAGGAACGTTGTCAGAGTATGCAGGGATGCGATGAGGAAGGCTAAGGCCCGTTTGGAATTAAATCTGGTGAGAGATGTCAAGGACAGCAAGAAGGGCTTCTTCAAATACATCAGCAGCAAGAGGAAGACTAGGGAAAATGTGGGCCCACTGCTGAATGGGGTGGGTGCCCTGGTGACGAAGGATGCAGAGAAGGCAGAGTTACTGAATGCCTTCTTTGCTTCAGTCTTTACTGCTCAGGCCAGCCCTCAGGAACCCCAGACCCTGGAGGCAAGAGAGAAAGTCTGGAGAGAGGAAGACTTTCCTTTGGTGGAGGAGGAGTGGGTTAGAGATCATTTAAGCAAACTTGACACCCACAAATCCATGGGCCCTGATGGGGTGCACCCACGAGTGCTGAGGGAGCTGGCGGATGTCATTGCTAAGCCACTCTCCATCATCTTTGAAAGGTCATGGAGGACAGGAGAGGTGCCTGAGGACTGGAAGAAAGCCAATGTCACCCCAGTCTTTAAAAAGGGCAAGAAGGAGGACCCAGGCAACTACAGGCCAGTCAGCCTCACCTCCATCCCTGGAAAGGTGATGGAGCAGATCATCCTGGAAGACATCTCCACGCATGTGGAGGAAAAGAAGGTGATCAGGAGTAGTCAGCATGGCTTCACCAAGGGGAAATCATGCCTAACCAATCTGATAGCCTTCTATGACGGAATGACTGGCTGGGCAGATGAGGGGAGAGCAGTGGATGTTGTCTGCCTAGACTTCAGCAAGGCTTTTGACACTGTCTCCCATAACATCCTCATAGGGAAGCTCAGGAAGTGTGGGTTAGATGAGTGGACAGTGAGGTGGACTGAGAACTGGCTGAATGGCAGAGCTCAGAGAGTTGTGATCAGTGGCACAGAGTCTAGTTGGAGGCCTGTAGCTAGCGGTGTCCCCCAGGGGTCAGTACTGGGTCCAGTCTTGTTCAACTTCTTCATCAATGACCTGGATGAAGGCACAGAGTGCACCCTCAGCAAGTTTGCTGACGATACAGAACTGGGAGGAGTGGCCGATACACCAGAGGGCTGTGCTGCCATTCAAAGAGACTTGGACAGGCTGGAGAGGTGGGCGGAGAGGAACCTCATGAAGTTCAACAAAGGCAAGGGCAGGGTCCTGCACCAGGGGAGGAATAACCCCATGCAGCAGTACAGGTTGGGGGTTGACCTGCTGGAAAGCAGCTCTGCTGAGAAGCACCTGGGAGTGCTGGTGGACACCAAGTTAAGCATGAGGCAGCAATGTGCCCTTGTGGCCAAGAAGGCCAATGGTATCCTGGGGTGCATCAGGAAGAGTGTTGCCAGCAGGTGGAGGGAGGTGATTCTCCCCCTCTACTCAGCCCTGCTGAGGCCCCATCTGGAGTACTGCGTCCTGTTCTGGGCTCCCCAGTACAAGAGGGATGTGGCACTACTGGAGCAAGTCCAGCAAAGGGCTACAAAGATGATTAGGGGATTGGAGCATCTCTCTTCTGAGGAAAGGCTGAGAGAGCTGGGCCTGTTCAGCCTGGAGAAGAGAAGTTTGAGAGGGGATCTTATCAATTTATACAAATATCTGAAGGGAGGGTGTCAAGAGGATGGGACCAGAATCTTTTCAGTGGTGCCCAGTGACAGGACGTGAGGCCACGGGCACAAACTGAAACACAGGCAGTTCCATCTGAATATGAGGAAATACTTTTTCACTGTGAGGGTGACAGAGCACTGGAACAGGTTGCCCAGAGAGGTTGTGGAGTCTCCTTCTCTGGAGATATTCCAAACCCACCTGGACGCGATCCTGTGCAACATGGTCTAGGTGACCCTGCTTGAGCAGGGGTGTTGGACTAGATGATCTCCAGAGGTCCCTTCCAACCTCAGCAATTCTGTGATTCTGTGATTTGGTGGGCACTGCCCTCTCCTCACCAACCGTGGCGGTGCCAGCCCCACCTCAGCCCTCTCCTGAATGGCTCCAGTGCAGCCCTGAATGGAGCTGGAGCTGCCTCCGGCCCGGGGCAGTCTGACGGCAGGAGGGTTTGACATGGGCACAGCAGCAGCAGTGCTGGGAGCAGGGGGAGGAGCAGGGAAATTGGAGCGAAGACCCCTGCCCTCATCTGCAAGGCCGGGATACTGGACGGGCGATGCCTTTGTGGCCAACCAGGCTTCTGGGGCAGGGTGGATGCCAGCTCGAGGATAGGAGCACCCGAATTTTCATGGGCTTCAGTGCAGCCGTGACTGTGGTGAAGGCAAGTGGACAGAGCCAGGCACACACAACTGAAAAGCCCGAGGGTGGAAAAGGCAGTGTGGGGCTGGTGAAGGACCACCTTCTCCTCCCCGTGGGGAAGAGAGTCCCCAGGCAATGGTGGCCACTGCTTTGTCTGATGGGAGGGGAGCACAGGGCAGGGTGGAAGAGGCAGATGGAGCCTCTTGGGGTGCACAAGGGTGTTTTCCAAAGGCCAGGGCTGAGCCAGGGACCTCTGGATCTTCCCCCGATGCTCTCCCAGCCGGGGTCATTCTGCCCTGCCCCAGGTGCTCTCATCCCCCTGCCAGCCATGCCAGAGCAGAGGATGAGGAGCAAGAATTCATGGAATCGCAGAGGAGTTTTGGTGGGAAAGGACCTCTGGAGCTCTCCAGTCCAAGCTCCCACACAAACCATGGCTAGCTGGAGACCTCCATTCTTGTCTGGCCATCGCTGAACTGTGCCTGACCCTGGTTACCATCCCCAAAGCTGCTCTGTTCTTCTTGTCCAGGCACTGTGGGACGGCACGTCTCAACGGTGGGTTCCTGCCCTGCCTGCCTTGCAGGCACCCTCAGCTCCCGGCTCCACTTCCCGTATGGAGCAGCCCCACTCTTGCTGCTCCTGACAACATCCTCTTTCTAGCAGGAACCCAGTCACAAATGGTTCATAAACAGTCAAGCTGTGACACAGAAAGACCTGTTGTCATGACTGGCCATCATCAAATCAGACCCCTAGTGACTGCTTTCGCTTCTTCATGCAGCTAAGACTCTGCATGCAGTGTTCCCTGGGTAGAGGGTCCAAATCTGAAGCTCTCCTGACACCTTTAAGTTGCCTGTCAGGCAAGAGTTGCTGCTATGGATATAGGGTCACCTTCTGCATTTACAGCCTTCTTTGGGATCTCCTTGGATGCCAGCTTCCCTTGCCAAGGCTTTCTTGGCTGCAGTCGGAGGCAGGTCCGAGGTAGAGATGGGGAATCAGGTCAGCAGGATGGGGACAGGAACAGGTCATGACCCGAGAGGTGCAGGGCCAGGCACAGCCATGTCCACAGTGTAACTCAGGCACGGTCCAAGGCCCCCAGTAGGGGCGAGAGGCCCCACAATGAGGCCCATCACTCTCTGTCTGCCCTGCTCTGTGCCCAGCACATCCCCCTCCCTCTCTGCCTGCAGCCCCTCCATGCCCACCCTGCTGCTCAGCACAGCATGAGAGCCCTGGTCCTGCAGCCCCTCTGGCAGCTCCTGCTGCCTTGGGGACAGAGCTGCCTGCCACCAGCTGGGGCACAGTGAAGCCTGCTTCTCGGTCTCATTTCCTATCTCTGAATGCTGCCCTGCTTCTCTCCTGGGACATCCCTGCTCCCCAGAGAGCCTTTCCCCAGGTCAGTGTGTCCAGGCTGGCCTGTCCTGTGCTCCTCACAGGGTCCCAGGCTGGCGGTGCTGCTCTGCATATCGAGTGACCGTGTGGTCATGAGGCCACAGGGTGACTCCTAACTCAGCTCTGGCCATACTGACCCAGCCAGACAGGGATCACCACCACTGATACTGCTGGCACCCGTCTCTGCTCATGGATGGTGCTCAGAGTGACCCCAGGGCATTTGCAATGACAGGAGATGTGTTTGGGCGTGCACTAGCTCCAGCCTGTGGTGTTTCACTGAGGGTGCAGGAATCACTCTCCCGTGCCCCTTCCCTGGGCCTCCTGGGTCCACACTGCCTCTCTGGGGATTGCAGAGACCTCGTTTCCCCATGCCTACCTGGATTTAGTGCTCTACCTTCTGGTCACTCCACCACCGTGGACTGTCACTCATTTAAAGAGGCTCCACTCACTGCCCTTCTCAGGCACATGCTGTCCCTGGAGATCCCCTGAGCTCTCCCACTGGTTCACATTCCCCTCCAGAAGGATGGGCATCTCTCATCAGCACTGTCACCTGTGGGACAGCCTCGGGCAGAAAATTCAGAGACCATTCCCCATCTCCACTGGCACTGGTCACCAACAGATGAGCCCTGGATCCAGCCCTCAGTCCCTAACAGATCACATGGAGACTCTGAACTTGTCCCCTAGAGCCCATGGAGTTCACAAGCAGAGCAGTAGACCCTTTTGTGGTGCAATTTCTTTGGGCATATTTTTGACTCCATCTTCTGAAGAAAGGCCAGACTTGGAAAGGCCTTGAAAAGAGAAAGTCCTGCTGTTGTTGGTGGGCGTGTCTCTAAGAAAGCTGCAGCCCTCACGCAAAGGCTGCAAGGAAATGCCTGCTGTGGAAGTGGGGGAATGGTCCTGAGAAGCAGAGGGTCTGTTCCCACAGGCTTTGTCCAGAATCTCCTCCCCTCCACTCCCACTTTGCTTTGAGTGTTGGAGCTCTGTAGAGGGAAGGGACCAGCCCACAGGGACAGCCAGCTATCACCCTCGCAGGAGAGGGGTGTGAGATCACACCCTGACTGTGGCCGGGGATGCTGAGCTCTCCTAATGGGCACAGGACGCACAGTCTGGCCATGCCTGTACTCGTCTGAGCCTGACTCTGTGCCGCTGAGCTCCCTTAGTGTCAGTGCCAAAAGAGACCCTGCAAAGGGAAACTCTCCTCATTGCACTGGGGGCATCCGAGGGAGCTCAGACTAGCGGGCTCTGAGGTTCCCCCATGTCTGCTGATGAAGAGGGAAGCCTGCCTTCCTGCTTCAACACGGCCTCTGGGTCAGATTCAAATGAGAAATTCCTGAAGAGGCTTGACACGAACCTGAAATATATTTTAATAACAAAAGAGAAAAACAAGAAAGAAAGAAATGCACAGCACACAGCCTTGATGCCAGATACCCTGAGGAGTGGCTGCACAATGGACAGTTATTGACGCTGACAATGTACCCATTGAACGAGTTTCTTCAGCGCATCTTTGAGCTCCTTGTTCCTCATGCTGTAGATGAGAGGGTTCAGTGTTGGAGGCACAACTGCGTACAGAACAGCCACCACCAGATCCAGAGCTGGGGAGGAGATGGAGGCGGGCCTCAGGTAGCCAAAGATGACAGTGGTGAGAAACAGGGAGACCACGGCCAGGTGAGGAATACACGTGGAAAAGGCTTTGTGTCGGCCCTGCTCAGAGGGCATCCTCAGCACAGCAGTGAAGATCTGCACGTAGGACAGCGCAATGAAAACGAAGCACCCAAAGAATAAACAGGCACTAACCACAGTAAGCCAAATTTCCCTGAGGTAGGAGTCTGAGCAGGAGAGCTTGAGGATCTGGGGAACTTCACAGAAGAACTGCTCCACAACATTGCCCTGGCAGAGTGGTACGGAAAATGTGTTAGCAGTGTGCAGGGCAGCATAGAGAAAACCACTGGTCCAGGCAGCTGCTGCCATTTTGACACAGGCTCTGCTGCCCATGAGTGTACCGTAGTGCAGGGGTTTGCAGATGGCAACATAACGGTCATAGGCCATGACAGTGAGGAGATAATACTCTGCTGAGCATAAAAAAAAGAAGAAAAAGACCTGGGCAGCACATCCCAAGTAGGAAATGGCCTTCGTACTCCAGAGGGAATTGGCCATGGATTTGGGGACAGTGGTGGAGATGGAGCCAAGATCCAGAACAGAGAGGTTGAGGAGGAAGAAGTACATGGGAGTGTGGAGGCGATGGTTGCAGGCTACAGCTGTGATGATGAGGCCGTTGCCCAGGAGGGCAGCCAGGTAGACGCCCAGGCAGAGCGAGAAGTGCAAGAGCTGCAGCTCCTGTGTGTCTGCAAATGTCAGGAGGAGGAACTCGTTGAGGGAGCTGCCGTTAGACATTTGCTCCTTTGAAGCACAAGGTGTCTGTCTAAGGAAGAAGAGATATTGACAAGTTAGGGCAGACATCTCTGAGCAAAGCTTTCTCATAACCTCCCCCAAACACACACATTACCTCTCCCCATCTCAGCAGCACCGTCATTGAGCTCCATGGCTTGAGCTCCGGATTGTATTGGCTGAGTTTGCCATGAGGAGCAGGGGCCTCTGCCTGTGGGCTCCAGAGGAGTCAGCCCTGACCTACAGGACTGTGGACATGGGAACAGGGGTGACTATATTTTTATATTCCCAGTTCCAGTCACATTTCATCCACTCATAATGTTGAAGGCATTTTCAGCATCTTCACTACCACTTCTAAATAATGTGGGGTCATTAAGAGTTTTAAGGCTTCTTTTGTTTCCTTTAGCTGACCCTGTCACACCTGAGGAGGATTCCTGCAGGTAGAAATCCTCAGCATTGATGCTGCACTCAGAGTGAGCAGCTGTGACTCCTCAGAGGCAAAAGGATTGACTCTGGCTTGAGTGCAGAGGGAGCAGAGCTGGCCTGTCCATCTGCCTTCTTCCCAGCTGCCCTGCGCTCACACCTTGGAGGTGGAGGACAGTTGCACTCGTGTTACCCAAAAAAGAAACAACACCGCGGAGAGCAGAGGAATGCACTTGCAAAGTGCCCATCAGCACTCTTTCTGAGGGTTCTTTGAGGCAGGTCTCAGCCCTCCCCTTCTAGCCAGCAACACATCGGCCTCCTTCCAGCTGCCCACATCCAGACCCCCAGCAGCATGTCCCAGTGTGGCCTCAGGATCTAGGTGTCTTCATCCTGGGGCACCTAGATAACACGCAGCTGCAATGGGAGAGCTGTGTCCTTGTGGAGGGCAGCTTGCAGCCCAGCCAGACACCTCAGGAAAATGGCAGAATGTCCTAAGGATGGGGTGTCCTGACGAGAGAGTTGGCTCATTCCCAGCCCCCCACACTGCATTGCCCAGAGTCCCACAGGTTAGAGGGGCACTTCACTGTCAAGGACACGACTGCATGGTAGGACCTGCAGGGTCTCAGTGTCTGAACTGCATTAGAAACCCCCCTGCCCAGAGAATCCAAGGGGAAGCACAAGGGCAGCATGGGCAGGCAGGAAACATGGAGCACTACCATGATATTTGTGGTGAGGGAGGCAGGGCCAGGGAGGGACAGAGGGGCACTCAGCAGTGTCTCCTCTCCTGCATGTCCGGCTGCCAAGCAAACGACTCGTGCCCTGGACTCCCCAGCCTTGAGAGCAGAGGGCTGTGCTGGCTGGGAGAGGAGAGGAGATGTTGGAGTTGACGGTTTCCTCTCACACTTGGAGCATGACTCTGCTGTCTGGAGCCGTCCCTGCGGGGACCTGTTTCTCTGTCCCCACGTCTCTCCCCTCTCAGTGCTCACACACCCCATCCCACCTGCTGGGTGCTCAGCTCTGCCCTGCAGAAACCTCCCAGGGGCAGGACGCTGCCCAGGGCACCTCCGTGTTTGCCGTTGCTATGGAGCAGGGGAGACAAACCTTGGTGAGGCTGGAAAGGTGATGCTGTTTCTGTCCTTAGGCAGAGGGGTGGATGAAGGCATTTGCTGAGTCCCTCCTGGAACTGCTCCTCTCTCAGTGTCACTGTCTCAGTCCCCTGTCTAAAGCTGACAGATCCAATCCCATTTCACCGCACCCAAAGAGAATCAAACTGAAAGCACAGACTCATGACAGCTCCTTGCCTTTCATGTATCTGCTGCCTTGACCTTCCTTTTGGAACGTTACCTTCAGAAATATCCTGGGAGTGAGCTGGAGCTGCAGGCAGACCTGACCCATGCAGCACCCTCTCAAAGGGAGAATGAACCTGCCCCACCAGGGATCACTCCTTCCACCCAGAGTTTCTCCCCACAGCACTGCGGGGAACTCCTTGGCCAGGCTGAGCGCTGACCCTTGCAGGCAGCAGAGTCACTGTCCCAGGCACACAGCACCCTGGGGGGCAGGAACACTGCTCCAAATTACAGCCCTGGACAGACCTGTGTGCACACCCCGTCTGCACACCCCTGCAGCTGTCCCCAAGAAAAAGGAGCAGGATGTCCTGTCCCTTTAATGATGTGGAGGCAAATCCCTGTTCTGAAGCATCTCTGCCGCCTCTGCAAAGGAAAAACCAGGAGAAACATCCTTAAAAAACAGATGTAGGATGAGATGTGTAGGGTTTAGGAGACCCCTCCAGGAACCTCAGTAGCATTGCCCTGCAGCCAGAGACTTACTGCGTTCAGGGCTGTGAAGATTTCTCCCACAAGGAGCTCTCCTCTCTCCTCCCACTCCACACTGCCTTGCACTTCTCTCTGCCTTGTCTCCTCTCATGTCAGCAGCAGCAGGCAGTGCCCAGAGCCCTGCTGCTCTTTGCAGAGGAGCTGCTCCTGCACACAGCTGTCTCTTGGCAGTGCTGCCCACTTGCCATAAGCTCCCTCCATCCCAGGAGCCTGGCCCTGCTCAGGAGCAGAGGCCCAGCTGAAGGTGTGACTTCCTCTGTCCCTTGTGCTCCCTCCTCCTGGGAAATGTTCCCTGAAGTCGACTAAAATAATCACCTGTTCTCCTTTTCTGAAGAGTGCAGAGAGTCTGATTCCAGCATTGCAATTTATTTCATCAGAGGATGGCTATCTCGGAAAGGTGGAACTGTCCCACTCTGGAAGCTCCTATTCCCATCTCTTAACTAGGCAGGACACCTAGATGGGGACAAGAAGGGAGCTCATTGACACATGGTTCAGGTGTTGATTCAGATGAGTCAATCAGGGCATCTCATTCTGGTTTGGAAGGCCCTGGGCTGGAGGGGGATTCAGATCCATCCCATGAGCTCCACAAACACACCGGAGTTGGGATTCCCCTTGCTGGAATTGAAGTGAGCACAACATAGAGGTCTGCATGGGAGCTCCTTGTCTAAGCTGCCATTGTAATCACTGGAGATGGAGGATGAGAGTCAGTTGCTCACACACAAACACCTGGGGACACTTGAAGAGACAGAGGTGGTCCCAGGCATGTGCCAGTGTCTGCTTGCTCTGATGGAGTGACTGTGAGACCTGCATCCTTCTGGAGCATGATGTGGGGGCCAGGTGGGGAATTGCCTTGGCCATCTGAAATGATATTAGATGCCTACTACAAGTAGAGCCCCACTCCCTATGAAGCTGAGACATAGGAAGATCCCAATGTTACAAACAGCTATTGTAGTTCAGTGCAGACACTTGATCTAATGACATAGAAATAGGCCTGCAGGGCCATTTCAGACGCCTGGGGTGTCCAGCACAACTGCATGTCTGTAGCAGATACAACATGGGACCTATGGGAAAACCAGGCCCCTTTGCAGTGATTGCTGGGCAAGTGTCCAAGGGCATCTTGCCCTTCCTACATGTGTCCAAACAAATGAATCCCAATACTGCCTTTAGGGAAAGTCCATCCTGTCTGCATCCAAGAGTGATTCATAAATGGGAGGCACATCACACCAAGGTCTCTGCTCTAGTCTCTGCACTCTCAAACCCTTCTCACTTTTCTCCTCCTGAACCTCTTCTCACCCTGCCAGATGATATGAACAGGGACTAGGCTAATGATGACCTCAGGGTGGCTGGATCACAGGCTGCCCAGGCCCAAGGACTTCTTCAGTGGCACCTTGTCCTTCCTGGGGATTGGTTGAAGAAATCTGTTGCAGGCCCAACGGTGCTGCAGAGTCAGCTCAGGCAGCCAACCCCTCTCTTGGCATTCCTGCACAGCTCAGCTCTGTTTCTGCCTGGCCTTGGGCACTGCAGGCTTTGCTCTCTTAGTGGGAACCTCCTTTCACCATTACAGTGGAGCACAATGCCTAGTGCAGCACAACAATACGGTTAGGTAAATCATTCCTGACCCACCTGATGGCCTTCTGTGAGAAAAGGCCTGCACTTGTGGAGGAGAAGAGAGTAGTGGATGTCCAGTGGACATCCAGATGGGCAGAAAGCTGGTTGGATGATGGCGCTCAGAAGGGTTTCATGAATGGGTCATGCTCGACAGGGAAAGCCAGGTAAAGGTGGGGTATGCAGGGGTATACCCTGCACCCTGTCCTGTTTGAAAGGCTCCTCAGCGGGGCAGAACAACACATGCATCTGGACAGGCAGAGACCTGACTGGCAGAGGAGAGACCCTGAGGAGAAGGCCTGGACATTACGAGGGGTGCCATATGAGCCAGTGGTGCATGCTCACCACAAATGAAGCCAGCTGCATACAGGATTGCATTAGGAAGAGTGTGACCACCCAGGCCAGGGCAGTTCTTATCCCCCTGCACTCAGCACTGGTGTGGCCACATGTCTGGAACAGTGTGTCCCAGTGCGGTACGCCCAGTGCTGGAGGAATGGGGAGCAACTGGAGAGGGTTCAGAGGAGGTCTTCCAAGCTGGCGTTGGGGGTCTGAAGCACATGGCCTGCATGGAGAGGTTGAGGGACCTGGGCTGCTTTAGCCTGCTGAAGTGGAGGCTAAGGCAAATACAGTAGTCACCTGTAACAGTGTAGTTTCAGAGATGATGGGGCTTTTCTTGGTAGTAGGAAGCCACATGAGAAGGAGAAAGAGCCACAAACTGCATCTTGAGAGGTTCAGACTGCACTTCAGGTAAGAAGAATGTCATGCATAGGGTAGTGCTGTGGTGCAGCTGGTCACCCAGAGGGACTATGTGATCAGCCCCTTGCCTTTTGTTTCAAGGAACAGCCAGCAAGGACAGCAGGACATCAGTAAAGGTGGGGAGATCCTGCAGTGAGAGCAAGGAGGGGAAGCAGATTGGGTGTGTACAGGCTGCAGGGGAACAGGTGCAGATTTGGGACAGCATAGGAGAGTCTGTGGTGGAGATGACAGATGGCAATGACAAGGCTGAAAGCCTCCAAAAGAACTGAGGTCTTTGTCCCATTTGCTATGGCTAGCATATCTGCCACTGAGGACTACGAGAAGATGGTGTTTCCTTTACAGCACTGTGGCCTTGCTGCCTCCTCGCCTCCACAGAGCCCAGGAGGTGCTGTATTGTTGTCCCGCACTTGGCATTGTGCACCCCCCCACCCTGACACTGCCCCCAGGAAGAGCCCTGTGCAACATGTGAGGGAAAGCATCACCCTATCCAGGGACTGGCTGTGGGGCTTGGCCATTCTGCTTGATAACACACATCAAGGTTGTCTTGGCATCACAGCCATGCTCACATTGCCTTTGCCTACCTGCAATCAGCGCCTCCAACCTTCAGCTTTAATCAGCCACCAGGGAACTTTTGTTGATAATGTCCCTCAGTGGGACTCATTAACGCTCCAAGAAACTTGGGGATTTGCTTCCGACATAAACTTCTTGAGAGGTTTCTTCAGTCTCCTGTCAGCATTGGAGGTTCATGGACTCAGCACCAAATACAGCCGAGGGGTCATTAAAATGCAAAAACTCCTAAGGAGCCATGCCTCTCCCCATAATTTTCTTCACTTCATCAATCCTTCTGTGGTTAATTGGAAAGTCTGCAGGAGTGTATTGAGATTAGGCAGACTTCAATGAGCACCTGAAAAAGAAAGATGTCTGCTTCTTAAGCTTTCTTTATTCTTCAGCTTTCAAAATAAGCGATACCCACCTTCTCCAACTGATATTGATCCAGAGTGTCTCCTAATGAATCTGGACATGTAGGCAAAGCAGTATTTTTGATAGGAGACATGTATGGAGAACCTTCCTCCCCAGCTCCCCAGCCCTGCCATTTCTCTCATCAGTCACTGGGGACTTCAGATCACTCTTGTGAAAATCGAACCTTTTGCCACTCAAGTCTGTAGCTGAATGGTACAGCTCATGTGCACCAATTCCCTCCCGCTTGCCTTAGAGAACTAGCTGCAAACAGGCACAGAAGGATTTGTATTAACTGCGATCAAACAAAAATAAACTTGATCCAGTGTCATAAGAAATAGAATACACTCCTCAACTGTATGTCAAGTCCAAGTTGCCTCCACTGAGGTGCACAGTCTACAAGGAATAACATTCCTTGAAATGTTCTTGACAAATAGATAGGAAAGGCTGGATAGACACACAGTGAGGGAATTGGTTGAAGAGAGAATTATACTGCTGAAAGACGAGGCAAGCTTCAGACTCCCTCAAGCTCAAAGCAGCAGCTAGAGAGTTGAGAAGTATCTAAATTATAAAGAGCAAGGGGAGGAGGAAGACTGGAAAACTATGGAAAGTGCATAAGCCAGTGGTTAAATCCACAGCATAACAGACAGAGCAGTGGTAATGCAAGTTAGGGGGCAGATCAACATTTCTTCTCCTGAGATTCATGCCCTTCCTCAAAATTTCCATTATGTCATCATGGGAAAACACTGACATTTTATTAAAATTACTCAGTCATTGCAGCTGATGCAAGTGGGCTCATATATATATATTTTTTTTCTAATGTTGAAAACAGTTCTTCACCTTTCCAGGCAGAGCTCAGCTGTCTAAGCATAAAAATGCAGTGGCACTTGGAGAAGTCCCAGTGTTTCTGAGGGACCTGCCTGGGCCTTGCAGCTCTCACAGGGGACCTGTGGGACACTGGAGCCCCCCAGAGCTGCAGAGAGAGGCTGGGGAGAGGGGACCAGGGCACCTGCAATGGCACCAGCCGCCCATGACTATGTGACTGCATCCCACCCCAGCTCTGAAAATCACTTTCCTTTTCAGACAAAAAGATAATGCGGAATCTCCCCAGAACACCAGCGTACTAAAACACAACAAATCAAGAAAGACAATAAGAGCACAAAAAAACCCGAAAAGCTGGAAAATATAACACAGCATTTCTTTGCTTGCAATCTTTGTCCGAATTTCTTTCTTGTTTCATTTTTAATGTCATTTTCTAAACTTTTCTGTTACAATCAGGCCTGCACCACTAAACAGGATATTTTTGTGTCTCACACAGAGCCTGGTGCTCAGAAAACCACACCCTGCCCAGGGCTGTCCGTGCCACCCCTCACTCTTTGCACAGAGCACATCGCACTCTGAGGCGTCGGGTTCTCTTGACTGGTGAGGAAAGCAGGGTGACCAGCTTCATCTCTTTTCGGGTGGCCAAATTTGCACAAATCTCAACATACCTGTGTTACCGTGATGTTTTAAAGGAGTCCCTAAAACACCTAGCCACACTCCCTTTTCATTCACTGCACGGTCAATGAAGTGTGACTTCATTCTGGGGGACAACAGGGAGGAGGTTGATCTCACACCGTGCCAGACCCAGTTGTCTGGACTTCCCTTTCTAGTCAATGGAGGGAACTAAGTTGTCTCAACTGAGTTGTTTTGAGATACCTTTCCTAACGACAAGCTAAGGTCATGCAGGAGTCGCCTCCAAAATTTCCAGCACCACATGGCAACACAGCTACCCCAGGGCATCTCAGGCAGCAATAGCCTCTCTCTGTGGTCAAATGAATCAAGCCCCCAAAGTGGATTCTAGTCAGAAGTTGAAATCTTCTCAGAAAATAACTCAGTGCAATAATTGACAAAAATCCTCTTTTCCAAAGCTTCACACATTTTTTACCATTGCCAAATAAGTTTTCATTCTTAATAATTGGCAGCACCATGTTCACGCTCTACAGTAACCATGGCTATGAAGCATGGCAGGGACCAGGGTCCCAGATAAAGCTCTCCGGATGATGTGTTTTAAGGGCACCTTTACTCTTTTCTGGCCTATCATCTCTATTTTAAGCACCACAGACCAAGAAACCTTGCTGAGGACTTTTAAAAGCAAAGACCCTGCTTTGGTGCCTCAAGGAGGAAGGCTGTGTCCTGTCCCATATTGTCCTACATCCTGCTTCTACAAAAAGAGCGACCCAGAGGAGAAATCAGTTTTGGATCTCAACCTGTGTCCGCACTTTGTGCTGTTTCATCCCACATGACTTTGATCCTGTCTTTAAAAAATGCCAAACACCAAACCAACCCCAAAGGCCAAGATTCCCACACAGGTCTGCCCAGTGCAGAGACCTGACAGTGCAGGGGCGCAGACGTGTCCTCTCCACGGCTCCCTTTCAGATATTTCACAGCCTTTGGCACCATCTGAAGATGTTCCTGAAGGATATGTCAGCAAGTTTTGGAAAATAACTGGAGTGGTGGGAACTTATTGCTTTCCAGAAGATGAGGGGAAGTCTCTCAGCTCTCTCCCTGGCTGTGCTATCTCCATGGCGGTGACCTACTGAGCCCCCAGATGACACGAGCTGAGGTCACAGTGGGATGTGCTGCATCACAGGGAGGTCTCCCCGGTGCCCTGGTGGTGCCCTCACTTCTCTGCGTCGCCCAGGAGCTGCTGGGCACTGCTCACGTGCTCCCCACTGCTGCTCCACAGCAAGGATGGGGGACAGGAGGCAGCAGGGCCATGTTGGGGCCCCTCGCCAACAGGCAGAGGAGAAGGGACATGTTGGAGAGGAATTTGGGTGACGAGATGGGAAGACCGTCCCTCCTCCCCAGCTGGAGAGGCAATCCAAGGGCAAGAGGGCAAGCAAGATGGAGAACCGCTGGATCAAGACCATCAGCCTGCACCGTGGTTCCCTGTTCCCAACACTCCTATGGCTCCCCAGCAAGGGGAAGGGCTTTAGGAGCTCCTTGCTGAGGAGCACAGCGACTGTTAATTGCAAAAATGGCTGTGGATCCTAACCTGTGGGGTGGCTGAACAGGGTGGGGGCTGCCATAAGAGCCCTGCCTGAGGGTCCCGTCTGGCTCAGGGGACAATGTGGGGCTCCTCAGCCCTCCAGAGCGACATGCCGGGGCCCAGCACAGCCCCACAGAGAGCAGACCCTTCCTGGCCGTGGCCCAGCCCTGCCAGGCGCAGTGTGAGGGCTGCTGAGCCCTGGGGCTGCCGCAGGCAGGAGGCTGGGGCAGGAGGGGCGAGAAGACACTGCCCTGCCCTGCCTGTCCCCCCCCCGCCCTGCCCTGCCTTGGGGGCAGCAGGACGCTGCCCACGGGCTCCAGCGCCCCAGCCATGCCCAGGGCCCCCACGCTGGCACCAGTGCCGGCACCAGCACAGGCCCTGCAGCTGCCCCCCTGCGCCCGGCACAGCCCCTAGGCGCAGGGCAGCCAGGAACCCTGCGTGCCCCCTGAGGCAAAGCCCAGCCCCGGTGGGGCAGCGGCCTGCCCCTAGGACCCCGGCCCACACGGGGCCGCGCTGCCCCCAGGCCACGCAAAGCCCCTTGCTACCCCGCACTGCCGCCCACAACATAGCACCCCACCGTAGGGGAGGGGGAGGGGGCTGCCCACAGGGTCACACAGGGCCGCAGCGTTGCCATGCCATCACCCCCAGTGCTGCCCTCCTATTGGCCGGCAAGGGGAGGAGGGCGGGTATCTGTTTGACTGACAGCTCTGTCAGCCAGTCAGAGTTCAGCATGTGGAAAAACAGCCGTGAAAGGGGAGTGGGAGCCAAGCTCCCGGGAGTGAGCGGGCAAGAGAAGGTGTGAGCGGGGCTGGTGGGGCTGTGGGCGCCTTCAGCTGCCTGTGGGTGCCCTCCCGCCGGGGCGGGGGCAGCGGTGCTGGCAACGGGGCTGCTTTCCTGCAGGAGCTGCAGCAAGGGCTGGTGGGGCCGTGAGCACGGCACAGAGCAACCGGGGACAGAGTGGGCAGCTGCCCTGCAGCCAGATGTGGCAGCCTGCCCCGAGCAGCTGGGCCGGGGTGGCTGCTGGGGTTGGGGGGCAGGAAGCTTTGCCCCTGCCGGGGGTCGGAGACCCATTTGGAAGCGTTTCATGAGCTGCTGCTGCCACCGCAGCCCCCAGGTGCTGCTCGGAGCTGCGTTTGGGAGCTGCTGGGCAAAGTGTGAGCAGGCTGCTGGTGTCCTCACGAGGGGCCCTTCCCAGTGGTCTCGTTTGTTGTGAAAACAGCATTTCTGAGTGGCTCTGAGAGTCCTGGAGGTGGGAAGTGAGCAGGCCTCGGGCTGTGAGTGGCTGTTCAGAGGAAGTGCCTGTTGCAAGGCCTTGGAGGCCTAGAAGGGAATGGAAGGGCTGGAGAGTTGGGCTTTGTGTGTTGTGGGGCGCTTGGGGGTGCCCTGTGTGCTGCCATGTGTGGAGCTGTGGCTGTGTGTCGCTGATGCAGAGGCGCGTGTTGGCTGCCAACCCTCTGTGAGGTGTGGGGGTAGCGGCATGTCACCATGCGGGATGCCCTGTGGAGGAGCCAGGTGGTGGCCCCAGTGTTTTGCTGCTCAGCATGGTTGGTTGTGGCTGGAGAGAGCAGTGCTCTGCTCCCAGAGCCCAGCCCGCCATCACGGTGTCCTTCTGGGAGAGCTAGGTGAGGACTTTTGGTGACCGTGTTGCCTCCTTGGAGCATCGTGGTGCGAGGCAGGGCTGCTCGCAGTGTGGTGGTTTCTGTCAGCTGAGGTTCAGGCTTGCAGTTTCGGAAGGTCTTGATGCTTCTGTGAGTCTTTGGGATTTTACTGCCTGCCCTGGAGAAAGTCCTCTTCTCCCTCCTTAAAGGCTTTCTGTTGCATCTGGACCCTCATTGCATCTTCCCATCTCAGACCCTAATCCATTCCGATCCCTCAGAGAGATGGGTAGTTAATCAAAGCAGTCAGAGCCATTTCTCCACTTTGTGCCTGCGCAGACCCTTGCAGACAGGGGAGATGCCACCTCATGAGAAGTCAGGCCTCTGAGGGCGATGGGTGGCTCCGAGACACCTGTCCTTGGTGAGCGGTGGAGGCGGCATCTCCAAAGACGCTGGTGCCTTTGGCAAGAGTCTCAGTCTAGCAGATTCCTTGAAGCTGCAATGGGGGAGACATGTGGAAGTAGGGATTCAACGCCCTGCTCAAGGCAGGTGCCAGTAGATGAGGTGTCTTGGGTCCTTTTCCAGGGAAGTTTTGATCAGGCTCTCACCAATACAGCTCAGCACGGAGGGGAGACATTTGCCCCTGCCTGTTGAGACTCTGTAAGGCCAGCAGAACTGACAGTTACACTCCGATTCTTTCTTTCTTTCTAGGTTGCTCCACTCCTGGAGGCTCCCAGTGCAGTCCTGGAGCTCCTGAGGGTGGAGGCAGGATGCCAGGGTGTGTCCCTGTGCCTGTCAACATCTTTGCCAGCGTCGTGAGCCCTCTGTGAAAGCAGCTGCAAGTGGATGAGAAGAGGCTACGTATGGATGCAAAGGCTTCCATAAATGCGCCTGGCTTCCCTGTGTGACTTGGGGTGTGGGTTCACCTCCTGGTACCTCTGCTGTGCTGCAAATTCCTCCTCCCACAACTGCTGTTGCTGCCAGCCTGCTCAGCAAATGCTACTGTACCCCCTCCTTATCCTAGGAGGTTGTGATGCCATATAGGACGAGTGCAAGACCCTTATAATAAATGTCCGCATGTCTTGAGTGCCTTTGTGTGAGTGCCACAAAGCCTCCGTAGCTTGACCTGAGGAAGTCTGACAGCTTTTGGGCTCGTGGCTCTGCGAGGGGTGAAGATGTGCCCAGGGCCAGGTTGCCCATGGCACCCAGCCCTCAGTGCTCTGTGAAGGCAGCTGTGGAGCCCGGACTGCTGCTGCAGAGGCTGCGCAGCCAGGACAGCTGGCATTTCAGCAGCCGTCCAGTGTGGGGCTGTCTCATTGCTTGGGCCTCATGTCAAAGCCTCTGCACCCTGTTTCCCTTCCCCGGGGCTCCTTGTCCAAGTAAGTAAAGGAAAGGACCCAAGGTGTCGCGGTCCGTGGGAGTGACGGGAAAGAATCATACACACACAGAATGCAGATTCAATTCCAACTTTATTCAGCAATTTGCCCATCTTATATATGTTTGTGCAGTCGTACACTTTGCTAGGCCAATCACCATGCAGATTATGTCACAGGTAGCCAATCATTGCACCGATCACGCACGCAGCGGTCATGCCTTGTACCTTGCTGCTTGTTTAGCAAAGCTGTCTAGCCCTTAACCTTGGTTCCCACTGGCTTCTGCTAGCTTATCTGTACTTTCTCAGGATGTATCATTCCCAGCTGCACCAGTGTCCTTGGTAAAACTACTTCAAAGCACGTAGCAGTGGCTATAGCCTGAGGCCTAAGGCTTCAGCAAATTTAGCTACTAATGCTAAGCAAGTTGTACTAAGCAATTAATCCTAAACAGTGTTAGTTCCATGCTCTATATCTCATATAGATTATTGTTCTGAAACACCGCAAGGGCCCCAACAATCCACATGTCTCTAGTAGTTCCAGCATGGGACCTACAGGAAGGCATGCCTTTTAGGAGTGGTTGCTGGGCAAGTGCCCCACGGCATATTGGGTTTCCTACCTGTGCCCAAACAAATGAATCCCACCACTGCCTTTAGGCACAGTCTGTACTGTCTACATCCAAGCATGCTGCACAAATGGGAGGCACATCACACCAAGGGCTCCACTCCAGTATCTGCACTCTCAGACTCTTGCTTTCTGCCCTCTGAACCTTTTCTCCGCCCCCAGATGATGTGAACAGGGACTGGGCTAATGATGACCTCAGGGTGGCTGGATCACAGGCTACCCAGGCCCAGGGACATCTTCAGTGGCACCTTGTCCTTCCTGGAGATCAGCTCACTTCTGTCACAGACCCCAAGGTGCTGCAGAGTCAGCTTAGGCAGTAAATCCCTCTCCTGCCATTCCTGTGTGGCCCAGCTCTGTTTCTGCCTGGCCTTGGGCACTGCAGTCTTTGCTCTCTTAGTGGGAACCTCCTTTCACCATTACATTGCCACCTGCTATCCATGCTAGAATATCACCACTTGCAATCAAAGCCTTTGCATACATGAGGTCCTTGCTAAAATGTTTCCCTATGACAAATCTTCAGTCGGCACCTCAGCTGAGGTGCTGAAGCCAAAATACCTGCAAACATATGCAGCCTGTCAGAGGACTGCCCCATGGTTGGAATAACTGAGATGTGGTGGGATCACACACATGACTGCAGTCCTTCAATGGCAGGGTTCAAGTTCTTCAGGAGACACCACCAGGGAAGATGAGGAGGGGGATGCCCTCTGTGAGAAGGGGTGGTTTGGATGTATGGAGCTCTTCCATGGGATGGGCAAAGGGAGGCAACTCTGAAGGGCAGAGGAGCTCAGGAAAGACAGCAGGTCATTAAGCACCCATCAAGCACAAGAATGCTCCGTAACGTACATTTTGTAAAATTAGTAGACATCTCTGGACCCCAGCTTGGCTAAACAGGGAGCTCCCACATGAGCTCCAGGGCAATAAGGCAGCATACGGAAAGGGGAAGAAGGCCGAGGCTGCAAAGGAGGAATTTAGAAATGTTGTCCAGCAAAGTAAGGATGGTGTTAAGGAAGCCATAGGTCCCATGGGATAGAGACACTTGCAGGGGATGTGAAGGACAGGAAGAAGAGCTGCTTCTGCTTCAGTGACAGTAAGGGAATAAACAAGGAAATGTGGGCTCACAGCTGACTGGGGCAGGGATTCTAGCAAAAGCGGATGTAGATAGGTCTGGGGAAGTCAAGCCCTCCCTGGCTTCAGCCTTCACCAGCACATTGTCCTGAGCTGTTGTGCCTAGAGTCAGGACTGCTGAGGAGAAAACCAGCCTGCAGTGCCCAAGTCTCTAGAGCTCAACCCCTACAAGTCTATGGGATTGGATGGCTGGCATCAGAGCTGGCTGCTGTGACAGCAGGGCTGCTTGCTGTCATCTTTGAAAGGTTGTGGAGATCAGGGGAGGTCCCAATGAACAGCAGAAGGAATATGTTGTGCCCATCTTCAAAAACGGCCACAAGGACAGCCTGGGGAGCTGCAGGCCATTCAGCCTCACATTGGTGAGGAGTGTGTCATGGAGCCAGTCCTCTCAGATCACAGTTCTGGGCAATTCATGAAGGTGCCTGGGAACAGTCAGCATGGATTTACCCAACGTAAATCATTCCTGACCCACCTGATTGCCTTCTGTGATAAAAGACGTGCACTTGTGGAGGAGAGAAGAGTAGTGGATATCCAGTAGACATCCAGATGGGCAAAAAGATGGTCGGATGATGGAGCTCAGAGGGTTTTCATGAATGGGTCATGCTTTATGGGGAAGCCAGGCAAACGTGGGGTATGCAAGGGGTATACCCCACATCCTGCCTTATTTGAAAGGCTTATCAGCGGGGAAACAACCCGTGCATCAGGACAGGCAGAGACCTGACTGGCAGAGGAGGGACCCCAAGGTGAAGGTCCTGGACATAATGGGGGATGCCATATGAGCATGTGGTGCATGCTCACCACAGACGAGGCCACCTGCATACACTACTGCATTAGGAAGAGCATGGCCACCCAGACAAGGGCAGTTCTTATCCCCCTCCACTCAGCACTGGTGTGGCAACATCCGGAATAGCGTCTCCCAGTGTGGGCTGCCCAGTGCTGCAGGAATGGGGAGCAACTGGATAGGGTCCAGAGGAGGTCTGCCCAGATGAGGTTGGGGGCCTGAAGCACATGGCCCATGCAGAGAGGCTGAGGGACCTGGACTTCTTTAGCCTGCTGAAGTTTCTAAGACCAATACAGTAGTCACCTGTGACTGCTTGAAGGGTGGTTTCAGAGATGAGGGAGCTTTTCTTGAAAGTGGGAAAGAGCATGTGAAGGAGAAAAGGCCACTAAGTGTATCTTGAGAGGTTCAGACTGGACTTCAGGTAGCAAGAACATCACTCATAGGGTAGTGCTGTGATGCAACTGGACACCCAGAGGGACTGCGTGATCAGTCCCTGGCTTTGTGTTTCAAGGAGCCGCCAACAAGGACAGAGGGATTTCAGTAAAGGTGAGGAGATCGTGCAGTGAGAGCAAGGTGGGGAAGCAGGTTGGGTGTGTACAGGCTGCAGGGAAAGAGGCACAGGTTTGTGACAGCTTAGGACAGCCTATGTTGGAGATGACCAAGGGCGCTGTGAAGGCTGAAAACCTCCAAAAGAACTGAGGTCTTTTTCCCTTTCGCTACGGCTGGTGCGTCTGCCACCGAGGCCTACAAGAAGATGATGTTTCCTTACAGCACTGTGGCCTTGTTGCCTTCTCACCCCTGGGGATCCCAGGAGGTGCTGTAATGTTGTCCTGCACTTGGCATTTTGCACCCTCACCTCACACTGGCCCCGGGAAGAGGCCTGAGCAATACTTGATGGAAAGCATCACCCTATCCAGGAGTGGGGTGTCAGTGCCTGGCTGGTCTGCTTGATAACACGCATCATGGCTGACTTGGCATCACAGCCACCCTCACATTGCCTTTGCCTACCTGCAATCAGGGCCTCCAACTTTCAGCTCTAATCAGCCCCTGGGGAGCCTTTGTTGGTAAGGGCCCTCAGTGGGACCCATTAACGCTCCAAGAAATTTGGGGATTTTCTTCTGACTTTCTTGAGAGGTTTGTTCAGCCTCAGCACCTGAGGTTCATGGGCTCAGTACCAAATACAGCCGAGGGGTCATTAATATGCAAAAAACCCTAAGGAGCCAGGCCTCTTTCCATAATTTTCTTCAATTCTTGTGTGGCTAATTGGGAGGTTTCAGGAGTGTATTTAAAAGAGGAAGATTTCAATGAGCAGAAAAAAGAAAAAAAAAAGGATTTCTGTTTTTAAATTTTTCCTTCTTTTTCAGCTTACAAACTAGAGTGATATCCACATTCTCCAACTGATATTGATCCCGAGTGTCTCCTAAGGAAGTCGGGACATATAGAAAAAGCAGCATCCTTGACGTCAGATATCCATGGAGAACCTTCCTCCCCACCTCCCCAGCCCTGCCATTTCCCTCATCAGCCACTGGGGACTTCACATCACTCTTGTGAAAATCAAACCTTTTGCCACTCAAGGCTGTAGCTGAATGTTACAGCTCATGTGCACCAATTCCCACCTGCTTTCCTTCGAGAACTAGCTGCAAGCAGACACAGAAGACTTTGTCTTAATTGCAAAGAAACAAAAATAAACTTGATCCAGTGTCATAAGAAAGAAAACACAATATTCAACTGTGCACATGCCCAGAGAGTCTGATGCGAAGATGACTTTAGAAATGACCAATTAAGCAGGACATGTGGAAATATGTGAAAGGTTACTGAGATTAAATCCACAGCATAAGAGACAGAACAGTGGTAATGCAAGTTAATGGGCAGATCGATATTTCTTCTCCTGAGACTAAAACCCTTCCTGAAGATTTCCACTCTTTCATCATAGGAAAACATTGACATTAAAATTAGCCAATCATTTGAACTGATGAAAGTGTGCTCCTATTTTTGAAATGTTGAAAACAGTTCTTCACCCTTACAGGCAGAGCTCAGGGGTCCAACCACAAGCACCCAGGGGCCCTTGGAGAGGCCCCGGTGTCTCTGAGGCACCTGCCTGGGCCTGGCAGCTCTCACAGGGGACCTGCAGGAGACCGGAGCCCCTCTGAGCTGGAGAGGGAGGCTGGGCAGAGGGGACCAGAGCACCTGCAATGGCACCAGCTGCCTGTGACCCTGTGACTGCATCCCACCCCAGCTCTGAAAAGCTCTTTCCTTTTTTAAAAAGAAGAAAAAACAAAACATTCCCCTAAAAGACCACTATATTAAGAAAAATAAATCAAGAAAGATAATCGGAGCACAAAAAAAAAATTAAAAGATGGAAAGTTTAACAAAAATATTTCTTTGCTTTCAATCTATTTGTTAATTTCTTTCGTGTTTCAATTTTACTGTCATTTTCTAAACATTTCTGTTATAATAGGGCCTGCACCACTAAACAAAATATTTTTGTGTCTCACACAGAGCCCCAACAGCTCAGAAAACCACTCCCTGCCCATGACTGTCCATGCCACTCCTCACTCTTTGTGCAGAGCATGTCACAATCTGAGGTGTCGGGTGCTCTTGACTGGTGAGGAAAGCAGCGTGACCAGCTTCATCTATTTTTGGGTGGGCAAATTTGCACAAATTTCAACATACTTGTGTTACCATGCTGTTTTAAAGGAGTCCCTAAAACATCTTGCCACACTCCCTTTTCATTGTGCACAGAGGCATTCATGTTATGGCAGAAGGCAATTGGGTTGGTCAGGCATGCTTTCCATTTCCCCTTGGTGAACGCATGCTGCCTCTTCCAGGCCTTCTCCTTCCTATGCTTGGAGATGGTTTCCAGGAGGATTTGCTCCATCACCTTCCCAGGAACTGAGATGAAGAGGACCAGCCTGTCATTCCCCAGACCCTCCCTCTTGCCCTCCTGGAAAATGGCTGAGATGTCTGCCTTTTCCCAGTCATCAGGAACCTCCATGATTGCCCAGCTGCATTGTCCTCTACCATGGGTGAGGCTTTGCTACCACAGATGCTGCCAAAGGACTTGGGGGCCAGGGAGGCCTGGCAGTAGACAAGACCAGGAAAAGAAGAGGTAAAGAGGCAATGAGCTCCTCAGCCTTTCCCTTCTCTTTGTCACTATGTCCCCTGCCCGACTGAGCAGGGAGACCACATTTTCCTTGGATGGCTGCCCTGTGCTGCCGACATCCTTGCAGAAGCCCTTCAGGTTACCCTCCCCATCCTTTCCTAGATCCAGCTCCAGCTCCAGCTCCAGCTGAGATTTTGCTTGCCTAACTCCATCCCAAAAAAGATGAAATCCTCTCTGCTGCAGTCCTGGGTGGTGACTCTGTTGTTCCTCCTACATCTCCACCATCTCACGGTCACTGCAGTGACAGACAACCTCCACATTCACATCCCCATCCATCCTGAGCTTCAGGCAAGAAACCAAGGGGAGGATGGCACCATCTACTTAGAGGCACAAACTACAGAGGTACAGAAATCACACCACAGAAAAGCTTGCTGTTCTCCCCTCACCGCTGAGGGGATCCAGGCAATGGCCTTTCAGGTGGTTAAAGGTGGATGCAATGAATTTCCATTGTAATGTAGATATGCCTGAGGCAGTGCCTCCCAGGCTGCCCTTACAGTCAACAGGGAGGAGGAGGTGGTGTTCACCTGCCTTCTTTTAGATGGTCACATAAAGCACAAAGGACTCCTGTCCCAGAGACATTTGCTCTGTGCTTGAAATGGGGCCTGAGATCATAGGTGTTCAGGATAATTCAGCTTGAAGGGACACAGGAGGCCTGTAGTGCAATGTGCTGCTCAAAGCAGGGACAGATAGAGGGTCAGAAACCAAAAAAATACTCCTGTCCAAGGATTTTGGGGGTGATAGAGAAGGAGAAGACAGTAGAGGGTTGACAGGGTGATGTCATGGACAAAATGGTTTTTCCCCTTCTTCGGTGAATGAAATCCTCAGCTCTCCAGAGAGAACAAGCTGGGACACGAACTTTGCCACTAACATGGAGGTGGAGAATCTCCTGAGTCCCTTACAGACAGAGGCTGCTCCAAAGGCCACCACCCCAATGGCACCAAACCCCCAGGCATGCCTGCCTTCTTGCTGGGCACCCTCCAGCCCCAGGCAGGAGGTGTGCGGGGAACAGAGTGGGGTGTGCAGCCTGCAGCCCTGGCCACCCAGCAGGTGTGGTGGGACCCTGCTCCTCTAGATGAGACTGGGCTCTCCTGCATTTCCCCCGTGTGAAGCCCTCATCCCTTCCAGCTGGGAATACAGCCCAGCAAAGAGGGCCAACACAGGAAACACAATCTCTGTTCCACGGAGTAAAGAGAGAAGGGAGGTCAGAGGGGGATCTGCTCATGCCCTGGGCAGTGATTCCCTCCCTGCACCCAGGACAACCCTGCTGATGCCCTGTAACCTGTGAGTCCAGAAGATGGGACTGCAATCTGCTCTGGCTCTAAAGATTTCTCAGCCCTTCAGACCCAGGATGCAAAGCACCGGTCTGGGGACACCTCAGCAGTCGAAGTGTTTGAATGCCTGGTGTGTTCCTGAGAACGTTTCTGTAGTTTCTCAGCACTGGTTTGACTCCTGTTGCCCATGGAGCAGAGACTCCTTTTGAGGATGAACTCGCTCACTGTGTCACTCTGAGGACAGGCTTGACCAGGCAGTACAAATGCCAGCAAGGCCTCAACCCCACAACAGTGTCCCTTGACCCTCACTCTACCTCCCAGCCCCTTCCTCCCGGAGAATTTGGGTTAGGAGGGACCACCAGAGATCTCCAGGAACACGATCTGAGCTGGGCTAATGTGACAGTTAGATCAGGTTGGTAGGTGCTTTCTCCAGGAGTTTTTTTTTTTTTTTTTTTTTTTTTTAAGGTTTCCTGCCCCCTGCCCCAGTGCTACTCAACTACCATGGTTATTTCTATATTTTTTCCGTCAACTCATTTGAAATTTCCCTTACCGCATCTTCTCCTTGTTGTCTCTTGTCCTTTCCTCCCCTTGGTCCCTAGCCAGACCATCCCACCTACTCTGACTGAGGACAAACACAGCCTCACCTCCAAGCACACCCTTGCTGAGATCTCCTGGGACTGCGCAGGCATGCCATGGTGGCCAGCTCTAAGAAGAGGTATGTGCTGCAGGTCCCTACATGTTATCAGATGAGAGCATATGGAGACATAATATGGCCCAGGGCAGAGCCTTTGAGCCTATGCCAGGGTAGAGCCAGGGGCAGCAGGCATGAGAAGAGAAGACCTCCAGCAGCTCCTCTCCACACCTGGGCAGGCAGTGATGCACGTGCATCCTGAGAGAGGATGGTGACACAGGATGGGGGGCACCATAAGCTGCATTGCTGGGCACCGACCATCTGTGCTGGGTCTGGGAGTCCTGGCAGGTGGTGCTGGTGGCTGTAGCCCTTGAGAAATGCCCAATCGTGCTAGCAGCAGTGAGTCATGCCATGACCCTCAGGAGCTTCTGGAGTGTTGTGGCTCTCGTCAGCACCTCATCCCTCCACTGGCCCAGCCCTGCTGCCCTGCATGTGGCCCCACGGCCCCACTGTGCAGGCACTGCACAGGACAGGGTGTGTTCTGGGGTGGGGAAATATCCCCCCACCATGGTCCCCATGACAGCCCTTGGTGCCCCATCCCCCCCGCCCTCCTGCCTGGCAGCCTCCCCCAGCCCCTGCCGAGCCCTGTCCCTGTCCCCCCAGGGTTAGCAGAAGGCCATGCTCCAGGGTCTGATGAGGTCTGAGCCCACAGAGAGGCCAGGCAGGGCTGGACATTGCCTCCATGCACCTGTTGAGCCCAAGAAAGAGATGGAGTTGGTGACATTCAAAGATTACCCCTCACCGGGACCATTGGGAATGGCCAGTGATGGAAATAGCTGGTACGAGAGGCTGGGGGTGTGAGGAGTTTCCTGGGGCAGTTTCTCCTCTCTGCTCATGCAGCAACAAGCTGGTCTGCATCTTTGCACTGCAGCACCCTGCTTGAGGCTTTCATGGAAGGAGGATGGTTGACAGGCACAGGAGATGGCCCCAGGACCTCCTCTGCATGCTCTCTGACAGCCCTGCAGAGGACCCATTCCAGGGTTTGTCCTCCCAGGGCTCACAGCTGGACATCTGGTCCTCCAGCTGGGCATGGAGCCTTCTCTGGGGGAGACTTTTGGGGTAAGGATCAGCATGCAGGGTGGGTGAGATTGTCTCAAGGATATGTGCTGGGGACAGAGCGTGACAGACAGCAGCTTTGGAGGAAGAGCCCAGCCTTCAGGCACTGCACCTGCAAGAACCAACTTTATTACAGAGCTACTGTGATGGGGTCAGCTCTGACCCACTGTTGGACACAATTTTATATGGGCACCAGGTGAGACAGAGCAGTCTCAGTGAAGGTGGAATGAATCCAAGCCTTTGTGTAGCAACATGGTGACAAATAATAATAGCAACAGTAACAGTAGTCATAATACAAATAAAGTGAACAAATAAAGCTCAGTCCTGGTACGGGACAGAGTGGGAGTCATTTGTGGAGAGCAATGGCAATGTTACCACTGCTGAAAAATGTCCATGAAATCACTTTCCTCAGGGCATCTTTGAGCTCCTTGTTCCTCATGCTGTAGATGAGAGGGTTCAGTGTTGGAGGCACCACCGTGTACAGAACAGTCACCACCAGATTCAGAACTGGGGAGGAGAGGGAGGGGGGCTTCAGGTAGGCAATTGCGTCAGTGCTGACAAAGAGGGAGACCACGGCGAGGTGAGGGAGGCACGTGGAAAAGGCTTTGTGCCGGCCCTGCTCAGAGGGCATCCTCAGCACAACAGTGAAGATCTGCACGTAGGACAGCACAATGGAAACAAAACACCCAAAGGCTAAACAGGCAATAAGCAAAATAAGCCCAACTTCCCTGAGGTAGGAGTCTGAGCAGGAGAGCTTGAGGATCTGGGGTATTTCACAGAAGAACTGGTCCACTGTGTTGCCTTGGCAGAGTGGTATGGAAAATGTGTTCGCAGTGTGCAGGAGAGCATTGAGAAAGCCACTGCCCCATGCAGCTGCTGCCATTTTGACACAAGCTCTGTTGCCCATGAGCGTCCCATAGTGCAGGGGTTTGCAGATGGCAATGTAGCGGTCATAGGCCATGACTGTGAGGAGAGAATACTCCACTGAAAACAGGAAGACAACCAGGAAGACCTGGGCAGCACATCCTGAGTAGGAAATGGCCCTGGTGTCCCTCACAGAATTGGCCATGGATTTGGGGACAGTGGTGGAGATGGAGCCAAGGTCGAGGAGGGAGAGGTTGAGGAGGAAGAAGTACATGGGAGTGTGGAGGCGGTGGTCGCAGGCTACGGCTGTGATGATGAGGCCGTTGCCCAAGAGGGCAGCCAGGTAGATGCCCAGGAAGAGCGAGAAGTGCAAGAGCTGCAGCTCCCGTGTGTCCGCAAATGCCAGGAGGAGGAACTCGTTGAGGGAGCTGCTGTTGGACATTTTGCTATCTCTGGGCATGGGGGACTGTGCAAAGAAGAAAAGACATTGAGAAGTTAGCAGAGACTTTTCAAGCCAAGAAACCCCCAAATGTTGCAGTTCTCTCTTTGAGCTGGAGGATGATCACACTCATCTGTTGCCCTAGAAGGAAGCCAGCCCCTGCTGAGAGCACGCGAGTCCAGTTTCAAAGTGCAGATCTCAGAATTTTTCACCCTTTCTCAGGGCACATGACGGAGCTCTCCAGACTCAAATTCTAGTCAAGGACACACAGGGGTCTTTTCTGCTGCCCATATATAGCCTCCCACCACCATCTCTATACTTTCACCATCTCTGCAGCTTCTTCATTTGTCTCTCAGATAACACAGAAATGGTATAAGAAAGCTGTGCTTTTCTAGAGGGCAGCTTGCAGGCTGCCAGGATACCAAAGGGAAATGCTCAAAGGACCATTAAGACTGAAGATGGGCTCTCCTTAAAGGAGAGTCAGCTCATTTCCCAGCCCCACAGACTGCATTTTCTGGAGCTCCACAGGTGAAAAGGAGACTGGGGCCACCTCACTCCCATGCAGATCCGTCTGTTCCGCAACTTGCAGCATCAGTGTCTGAACTGCAGCTGAAAACACCCAACCCCAGAAAGCCCCCAAACAAGAACAGGAGCAGCATGGACAGGAGGGGAAACAAGGAGCAGCACCATGATCCTGCTGCCAAGGGAAGCAAGGAGAGAGACAGAGAGGCATTCTGGAAAGTCTTCCCCTTACCCAGCTGGGCATGCCAACTCACAGACAGTGCCATCGCAGGGCAGTCACTCTCTGCCTCTTTGTCAGGTAGCATGAAATGGGCCCATAGCAGGAGAGATGTCCCTATCCTCTGTCAGAGGTCTGGCTGCAGAGGAGGTGGCTCATGCCCTGCAGTTCCCTCTCATTCCCTGCCCATCTCTGCTGCATGGAGCTGTCCCTGCTGGCAGCTCTTTCTCTGTCACAACATCTTCTCCCGGTCAGTGCTCACAGACCCCATCCCACGTGCTGTGTGCTCAGTTCTGCCCTACAGAAACCTCCCAGATCAGGGCACTCTCTAGGGGCATCTCTGTGCATGCACGTCCTAAGGAGCAGGTCACATAAACTCCTATGAAGCCACAAAGGTGATGTTGATGCTGTCTGTAGGCTAAGGTGGGGATGAAGCGGCTTCCTGAGGTTTCTCACTGACCTATTAATCTCTCACAGAGAAGGTTTAAGAGTCCCAGTTACTTGCCAAAACAGAAAACTTGTTCCTTCATTCTCCCTGCCAAAATTAGGAAACTGAAAGTGCAGACACCTAAAGGAAAGCTCACAGAATCACAGAATCGCTGCTGTTGGAAGGGACCTCTGCAGATCATCTAGTCCAACCCCCCTGCTCAAGCAGGGTCACCTAGAGCACATTGCACAGGATTGCATCCAGGCGGGTTTTGAAAATCTCCAGAGAAGGAGACTCCACAACCTCTCTGGGCAACCTGTTCCAGTGCGCTGTCACCCTCACAGTGAAAAAGTATTTCCTCATGTTCAGATGGCTCCTTCCCATTCTAGTAGCCCTTCTCCTGATCTCCTCTTGAAAAGACCCCTTGCATATCTCCTGCACATGAGCTAGAGCTGTGAGCAGCCCTGACCCATGCAGCACCCTCTCAGCAGGAGAATGAACCTGCCCTGCCGGGGGTCGCTCCTCTCACCCAGAGTTTCTCCCCATAGTGCTGTGGGGAGCTCCCCGGGCAGGCTGAGGGCTGACCCTCGCAGGTGCCAGAGTCACTGCCCCAGGCACACAGCACCCTGGGGTGCAGGGACACTGCTCTGAATCACAGCCCTGCACAGACCTGGGTGTGCTCCCTGGCTTCACACTCCAAAAGCCACCCCTGGCAGAATGGAGCTGCACACCCTGTCCCTGTGACAGTGTGGCAGGGAGTGCCTGCTCTGAAGCATCTCCTCCTCTGCCTATGCACTGGAGGAGCCAGGAGAGTGATCCTTAAAAAGCTTGTCAGTTATGGGATGGAATGGAATGTGTTTAGAAGACCCCTCCAGGAACATCAGTAGCATTGCCCTGCAGCCAGAGACTTACCGTGTCAAGGGCTGTGAAGATTTCTCCCAAAAGGAGCTCTCCTCTCTCCTCCCACTCCACACTGCCTTGCACTTCTCTCTGTCTTGTCACTTCTCATGGCAGCAGCAGCAGGCAGTGCCCGGAGCCCTGCTACTCTTTGCAGAGGAGCTGCTCCTGCACACAGCTGTCTCTCAGCAGTGATGCCAGGTTGCCATGAGCTCCCTCCATCCCCGGAGCCTGGCCCCACTCAGGAGCAGAGGCCCAGCTGAGCTCATGAATTTCTCTGTCCCTTGTGCTCCCTCCTCCTGGGAAATGTTCACTCCAATAAACTAAAATAATCATGGATGGTCCCTCTCTAAGCACTGAAGGAAGACTCATTCCAGCATTACAGATTGTTTCACCAGAGCATGGTTATCTGCAAGAGGTGGAAACGTCCTATTCTGGAAGCCCCTTTCCCATCTCTTAACTAGGCAGGACACGTAGAAAGGAGCAAGAAGGGAGCTGATTGACACCTGGTTCAGGTGCTGACTCAGATGAGTCAATCTGGGCATCTCATTCTGATTTGGAAGCCCCTGGAATGCAGTGGGATTCAGCAAACTCCTGTGAACTCCACAAACACACAGCAGGTGGGACTCCCCTTGCCCAAGCTGAAGGGAGCATAACATAGATGTCTGCATGGGAGCTCCTTCTCTAAGCTCCCATTGTAATCAACTGAGATGGAGGGTGGGAGTCCGGTGCCCACACACAAACACCTGGTGACATTGGAAGAGACAGAGGTGGTCCCAGGCATGTGCCAGTGTCTGCTTGCTCTGATGGAGCAACTGGGAGACCCACATCCTTCTAGAGCCTGAGGTGGGGGCCAGCTGGAGAATTTCTTTGGCCATCTCAAATGACACTAGATGCCCACTACCGTTAGAGCACCCCTCACTATGATGCTGAGACACATGGAGATGCCTACAGTGCAAACTGCTAACGTAATTCCGTGCAGACATGTGATGTAATGACATAGAAACAGGCTGGCAAGGCCATGTCAGATGCCTGGGGTTTCTAGCACAACTGCATGGATGGGGCCTATGGGAAAACCATGCCCCTTTGGAGTGGCTGCTGGGCAGACAACCCAGGTTATCTCAGGCTTTCCTATCTGTGCCCAAACAAATGAATCCCACCACTGCCTTTAGGCAAAGTCCATCCCGACTGCATCCAAGTGTGCTGCATAAACAGGAGGCACATCACACCAAGGTCTCTGCTCTAGTCTCTACACTCTCAAACACTTCTTGCTCTTCTCTGCATGAAACTCTTCTCACCACCAGATGATGTGAAGAGGCACTGGGCTAATGATGACCTCAGGGTGCCACATCACAGGAAGTTCAGGCCCAGGGACTTCTTCAGGGGCACCTTGTCCTGCCTGGAGATTGCTTCACCTCTGTCATAGGCCCCAAGGTGCTACAAGCCCTTTCCTGCCATTCCTGCACAGCCCAGCTCTGTTTCTCGCTGGCCTTGGGCACTGCAGGCTTTGCTCTCTCAGTAGGAACCTCCTTGCACCATTACATTGCCACCTGCTATCCATGCCAGCAAGGCTCTGCTCTGAAGTGAGGCCGTTGTACACACAGTGTCCTTGGCTCTTGGTAACAGGTTTCACCACAACCAGTCTGCTCTCTGTGCCACAGCTGATGCTCTGCAACACTAATATATGCAAATGTATGCAGCCTGGGGGAGAGACAGGAGCAGATGGAGATGTACAAGCTTTAACAGGTGTGAAACTTCATTGGAATGACTGAGTTGTGGGGGGATCACTCACACGACTGGGGGGCAATGGTTGTAGGGTACCATCTCTTCAGGAGAGACTGTTAGAGAAGATGAGGAGAGAGGATGTCTTTAGTGGGAAGGGGCAGCTCGGATGTGTGGTAAATGTCCTTTACCTAGACTTCAGCAAGATATTTGACACTGTCTCCCACAATATTCTTGCATGCACATTAAAACTTTACAGTCTAGAAGAGCAGAAAAGCGGATGGGTAAAAAGCTGCTTGGATGACCAGAGGCTCAGAGGGCAGTAGTGAATGAGTAATATTCTTCCCGGAGGGCGGGGGGAAGTGGAACACCACAGGGTCTCTCCAGGAACTTGTCCTCTTTATCATCTGCATTAGTTACATGGAAGAGGCAACACTCATCATGCTTGTAGATGACCCCTAACTGGAGGTGGGGGTGGGGGGGGGTCAATCATATGCTTGAGGGCTGCCATTCAGAGGGAGCTAAACAGGCAGGAGGAATGGGCTGTCAGGAACCTCATGGAATTCAACAAGGACAAATGCCAGGGCTTGCACCTGCGATAAACCAACACCCCACAGTGTTACAGGCTGGGGCCTGAGGGCCTGGGGAACAGCTCTGTGGAAAAGGACGTGAGGGTGCTGGGGGACAGGAGGCAAAACATGAGGCAGCAGTGTTCCCTGGCAGCAAAGAAGGCCAGAAGCATCGTGGGCTGTATGAGCAGGAGCACAGGCAGGAGGTCGAGGGAAATGGTGATCGCTGTCTAGTCAGTATTCATTAAACCACATGTAGAACACCGCATCCAGGTTTGGGTTCCCAGAAAAAAGAAAGAGGTTGATAACTAGGAGCGAGTTTGGCCGAGGGCCTTTGCAGTACTTGAAGAACTGGAGCACTTGCTCTGTGAGGAAATGGGGCTGGTACACTGTGGAGAAGAGATGGCTTTGGAGGGATCTCATAGCACCCTTCCAATGGCTATGAGGAGGTCCTCAAGAAGATGGAGCCAGGCTCTTCACCAGGGTGCAAGAGACAATGGGCATAATTTGGAAGAAGAGACGTTAGTGCAGGAGATAAGGGAAAGCTTTTCCACTACAAGGATGGTAAAGCTTTGGAAGTGGTTGCCCAGACAGGCTGTGCAGTTTCCTCCCTTGCAGGTTTCCAAGACCAGACTGCATGAAGCCCAGAGCAACCTGGCCTGACACCAGAGCTGATCCTGCCGTGAGTGAGGAGATTGGCCTACAGAACTCCTGAGGTCCCTTCCACCCTGAAGGAGTCCATGATTATTTCCACTATCAATCTTCTCTTGTGGATGTCAGGGAAAGCACGCAGGTGCCCTGTGACAGTGGAAGCAGGCCAGCTTTCTTGTCCTCCTGCAGTCAGAATTCTTCAGATGCAGGGCTTCTTGGCAGGAATCTCCAAGACAGACACAATCAGTCCTGGGCTTCACTTTTAACAGGCTTGCTTTTTTTCTTCCATGTCTTCTAAGTCTGTCCCTTTTACCACCCTGATCCTGTCCTATACAACCCACCCCACCCCTACTCATCCTTAACTCATTGGCACTGGTTTGGTTAGTTTCGTTCGTTACCTGTTTTTTTTTTGTTTTTTTTTTTTTTAATTTGGACAACAGATACCTCATGAAGATTTCCAGGAGAAGTATAAAGTCCTGTGCATAGGTGGAAATAAACACATTCATGAGGAGAGGTTAAGGGGCCTTGTTTTCTTTATGCTGCTGAAGTGGAGGCAAAGGGCAGTAGAGTAGGAGCCTGTGACTGCTTGAAGGGTGGTTTCACAGATGATGGAGCTTTTCTTAGTAGCAGGAAACAGCATGCGAAGGGGAAAGATCCACAAAGTGCATCTTGAGAGGTTCAGACTGCACTTCAGGTCAAAAGAATGTCACTCCTAGGGTAGTGCTGTGGTGCAACAGGTCACCCAGAGGGAGTCTGTGATCAGCCCCTGCCTTTGTGTTTCAAGGAAAAGCAAGCAAGGACAGGAAGACATTAGGAGAGGCAGGGAGATTGCGGGGTGAGAGCAAGGTGGGGAAGCAGCTTGGGTGTGTACAGTCTGCAGGGAAACAGGCACAGGCATGGGAAAACATAGGACAGCCTGTGGTGGAGATGGCCGAGGGCACTGCCAAGGCTGAAAGCTCCCAACACAGCTAGGTCTTTGTCCTTTTGGCTATGGCTGGTGTCTCTGCCACTGAGGCCCCCCCAAGAAGACACTGTTTCCTTAAAGCACTGTGGCCTTGCTGCCTCCTAGTCCCTTGGGAGCCCAAAAGGTGCCATATCATGGTCCTGAACTTAGCGTTGTACACCCCATGTGCACTCTGCCCACAAGAAGAGCCCTGAGCAATGTGTGAGGGAAAGCATCACCCTACCCAGGGACTGGCTGTCAGGGCCTGGTCACTCTGCTTGATAACACACATCAAGGTTGACTTGGCATCACAGCCACCCTCACATTGCCTTTGCCTACCTGCAATCAGGGCCTCCAACTTTCAGCTCTAATCAGCCCCTGGGGAGCCTTTCTTGGTAATGGCCCTCAGTGGGACTCATTATCTTTCCAAGAAAGTTGTGATTTGCTTCTTGAGAGGTTGCTTCAGTCTCTTCTCTGCATCTGAGGTTCACGGGCTTACCACCAAATACACCCGAGGGGTCATTAAAATGAAAAAAAATCCCTAGAGGAGCCATGCCTCTTGCCATAATTTTCTTCAGCTCTTCAATTCTTGTTTCGCTAATTGGAAAGTTTGCAGCAGTGTATTTAGAAGAGAAAGAGGTCAATGAGCACCTGAAAAAGAAAGATGTCTGCTTCTTAAGCTTTCTTGACTCTTCACTTTTCAGAATAAGTCATACCCACATTCTCCAAATCATACTGAGCCACATGTATATATAGATGTATATGTTATTCTTCATGAGATGTTTCCTGCCAACACTCTGAATGGAGAAACTTGGTTCTGAGGAACTACTGTATTCCAATGGACATGTCTCCTCTCTATTCTTCTGCCTCTCTGTCCTCTTTTCCTCTGCCTAGTGTGTCTTTACAGAGGCCTCATGGTTCCTCTGCCCTCCAGGGAAGTCTCCTGCGGGGTCCTGCCAAGCAGATCCTGAATGAGCTGAAACACCTACCAGAATGTCACCCACACTGCTGTGTCCTCTTAGCCTTACCACAAGGTCTCAACTGCCTCATCACCTGCTCCAAGGCAAAGCCCTGTGCACTCCAGCCACCCCTTTGCACAGAGCACTCCTGCACCTTTTCACCATCCCAGCATGCCTTCCCCAGGAGCCCAGTTTCACCCTGACACGTGAGCTGTCCCACCACGTGTGTGTAATTCCACGGGGATAGGGGAGAAGGAGGTGCCAGCAAAGGGGACATGGCTGGGATGTTGAATGTGGGGCCCAGAAGAGAGGACGACTCAGAAGAGGGGCAGGGGAGAAAATCATAGAAGTGACACATGTGCAGTGTTGATGGTGAGGTCACTTCTTGTACAGGAACCTCATGGGCTGGGTTCTGGTAGAGCCATTCTGAGGACAAGAAGACAATCACACCACCTCTCATCCCACCACCAGAGATGATATACGGACAGGAGGATGGGGAGAGGCAGGCAAAGGGGACATGGCTGCAGTGCTGATTGTGAGGTCACTTCCACTGCAGCTGCCTGATTGGCCCTCAGCAGATGTGCTGGCCAGCAGGCTTTGGGATGTCACCCAGCACCTCAGAGAGCCCACCCAGCAGAAATGACTGCCCTGAGGAGGGGAGGGGGTGACACAGGTGACAGGGACCCGTCTGGGTGCTGACTGCGAGGGCACCTCTGCTGCAGACACCCCACCAGTCCACAGCTGGCAGGCAGGCACGGCTCATGGCCACCCTGCTCAGGACTAGCCCTCTGCAGCAGACCTGCCACCAAGCAGCACACAGATCCTCACCTAGGTCTCCTCCGAGCACAGCGTGCTGCCCCTGCAGGCCAGATACACCATGGACGTTATCTGGAGGCTTCCTTTGGCAGATCAACATTTCTAAAGTGGCACATGATGTATTATTACCAGCCAGAGGGTTTTTTATAGTGTGATACCAAGAAGGAGTCATTCTGCAGGCTCCAATGTACACTTTGATGATGGGTGGGTGAGCTGAACTGTGCAAGGCCTGCTGGGACAGCCCTGCACCACCCTACAAGGAACTGACCCTCACTTCCTTTTATCCACACCTCACTGCCAAGAGGGGACCTTTCTCCAAATCAGCCTCAGATCCACACTTGTGATTTCATCTCAGAGGGGCTTCACTTGCAAAGAAGAGTCCACAAGTGAGCTAATGCCCAGGCTGTGCCTGAGCTGATGAGGCAGGAGCTCCAGAACCTGCAGGCCTCAAGCAGCTCAGGGACACAGTGCAAAAGGTGCTCAGCTGAGTTGGACACCTCAACTGTCAGGTCAGAAATGACTGCCTTAGAGAAGAGAGGAGCATGTGGAAAGGTGAGGGACATCATTCTGAGGGGCTGGCAAGTTATTTGCATAAAACAACTTCAGTTTTGCAAGCTGATTCTCAGCTACGACCCGTGAACTATTTCCTGCTGACTTGCAGGCAAGTGCTTGAGCATCACTACTCACTGTAGTCACTGCACATCGGGGAGAAGTGTTTTCAAAGGCCAATTATTTTCTGAAGAACTACTTTGTCTTTGGAAGTTTCCCTTATTTTGCCCATTTCAAAAGCTAATGACTGTGGTACTGCCGCTTGAAAGGGCACCTCTGAGTGTTCCACTGTGGAAGACCATTTCCTTTTTAACTGTGTGGGTGAAAAAACTCCCACATGATCTAAACTGCTCTCTGTGGCCTCCTGCTGGATGTCAGCTCATGGATGTCTTGTGTCACAGCCCAGGGCAGTTCACAGGGTGCAGGGGAGAGCCCCAAAACAGCGAGGCCTTCAGCAGGAAGAGCTCAAGACCCTCTCTAGAATTCACTGGATTGGAGGGGGGTTAATTGGATGGTTAAGTAAGGGCTAATTGGGGGATACTACTGCGTTATAAGCAGAGTTTCTAGGGTCCTGCCACATGAGAAGAAAAGAGTGTCTGCACCAATTATGGATATCGGTAGTATCCCCCATTAGCCTTTGCTAATAGGAGAGGGAGGCAACTTCTATGCCTCTAGCCTAAAAAATCTTGTGGTCGGACAGATCCCAGAACGGTTAACATCAAGAATATCCAAGAAGGAACCCTTTCTGAAAGATGACCTCCTATACTCCAAAGACTCTAAGCTGCATATTTCTATGTATTTCACAGCATATGTGGGATATCTGGCTGCACATCCTGGCAAGAGCTTTGGAAACGCAAGGCCTCAACCTCAGCGCACAGAAGGCAGCAGGCTGCCAGCATCCCTGGCTCACACCACCAGGGCAGCCTGGGTCCTGCCAGCCAAGGCACCTCCTCACCTTGCAGCGCTCCCAATCGCTCCATCCTGGCGGCGCTCCCCATGCACAGCACTGCTTTCTCCAGACAGCTCTTCCTGAGTGCAGCACAGAGACCCTGAGGCCATTGTCTGTCCCCACCTCAGGCGTACCCCACCACTGTGTCCCGCTGCACACCCGTCCTGCACCTCATAAAGGGTTGCCAGCCAACATGCAGCTGTGCATCATCAGGGACATACTGGGGTCAGGACCTGACAAAGCAGCATCCAAGCGACACCCAGGGGCCCCAAAACACACTAAAGGCACCTCTCCAGACCTTCCATTTGCTTCTAGTCCTCCAAGGCCTTGCAACAGGCATTTCCGCTAAACAGCCACACACAGCCCTGCTCAGGGTCACTTCCCACCTCCAGGAAGAAGACCCACAGTGCTCTCACAGGGCCTCAGCAGGCCAGCTCTCGCCTCTCGCTTTTGCCTCACATGCCCTCAAGGCACTCACCCAACCGGCCTCCCTACTGAGGGGCCCTTTGGGCCTTCAGTGGAGGAGGACCAGTCCCTTTGGCACCACTCCCCCTCTCTTGGGCCTTGCTCAGCGGGTTCACAAAGGAGCACATGGAGGCACAAAAATCAAGGGGCAGCTCTAAAAGCGCTCGGGCAGAAAATGCCAAGAGTCAAGTGCTTCAAGCACACGGGGTCCACATTGCCTTCCCCAAAAGCCGGGAGCCTCATTGGAGGATGAGTGTGTGGAGGATGGGATGCTCCCTTGGCTCCAGCTACTCGCAGCAATGCATCTAGGGCTAAGTGGGGCTCCTCACACCCACCAAAAGATCTGGCAAAAAACAGCGCCTTTCCTGTGTCAGCAGTGGCAGCACCTAACAACACCACACCTAGCACACTCATGCTTGCACGTGGGCTGCTCTCTCATTGCCCTGCTGCAGCACAGGAAGGCCACACTCCTGCAGGATGGTGGAAGAACTTGCAGAGATGGCAACTGGGAGGAAGAGAGACCTGGGCTGCACATCCTTTGCAGAGCACTCCAGCTCCCCAGCCTGGCAGCACTCTCCACACACAGCACTGCTCTCTGCAGAAACCTCCTCCTGCGTGCAGCACACAGACACTGGGGCCACCTCCATCCCCACCACAGGCCATTCCCCACCACTGTGACACTCCACACCACCACCTCATGCCTCACAAAGGGTTGCCAGCCAACATACAACTATGCATCAGGAACACACAGGGCACACGACCAGACATGGCAGCAGCCAGGGCACCCCAGAGGGCACCTAATCACACCAAGACCAACTCCCCAGCCCTTCCAGTTGCTTCTAGGCCTCCAAGGTCTTGCAGGAGGGACTTCCTCTGAACAGCCAGTCACAGCCCGGGTCCTCTTCAGTTCCGATGTCAAGGAATCAGAGGGCAGAGATGCTGTTCAGACCTTGAAGGAAAATCTCAAAACCCCTGGGGTTTGGATGGGGAAGAATTTCTACAGCACATGAACACTGGAAATCAGAGATTACTAACACCACTGCTCACACCAGTGCTAGATTCATTTAGCAGCCTACAAACTTGAGCTGGACTCCCTGGCCACCCACAGAAGGTTGTAAGAATTGCAAAGTCAAACTCCATGTCTACCTTTACCAGAGAACATCATCCTCATTTGAAATGTAGCACTACAAACTCATGATGACGGAGTGGAATAATGTTTGTGTCACATGATGTGGAACATTACCATCTACTGCTTGATTTATTAGTTGCATTTCTGTATTGCTGTAGAGCTCTGCAGGTGTCAGTCTCTCCTCTGGGCACACTCAGCAAACCCAGAAGTGACCTCAGCACCAACATCCAAGCCATGCGCCTTCTCCTGCCCTATCAGCTGCTCAGGTATAGCGACCTCACAAGCGCCTACCCCCAGCATGTGCCTGCTGCTGGCCTATGGGCTTCAGAGTCACAAGTTTCCTCAAGGTAACTTCCCCAGCCATTTGCTACTGCTGGCCCGTCAGGTACTCTGACAAAAGAGACCTCCCAATCAACATCCATCTGCCTGCTGCTGGCCTATCAGGGACTCAGAGTTAGATGACCTCACAGTCAGCTTCACAGCAATGTGTCTGTCACTGGCCTATAAACCTCTGAGACAGAGGTTACCTATCAGCTGTTCAGGCAGAAGTGATCTCCAAAGCACATGTCCCAGCCGGGGACCTGCTGCTGCCCCATCAACTGCTCAGCTGGAAGTGACCTCACAGTAACCTTTCTAGACACAGCTTTCCTGCTATCCAATCAGTTCATCACTCAGAAGTGACCTCACAACCAACATCCAAGCCTTGTTCCTGCTGCTGGCCCATCAGGTCCTTGGGCAGAAGTGACCTCATCCTCACCAGCTGAGCCACGTGCCTCCTGCTGGCCTGTCAGCTGCTGACACAGAACTGATTTGACCCTGGGGATTTCCTGGCACAGCTCTCGCACACAGCCGTGACCTCCCTGCCCACACCCCGGACACGCGCCTGCTGCCACCTGCAGCTGCCCCTGCCCTGCCTCAAGGCTGAGGCAGCTCCTGAGTGGCCTCCCTGCCTCACCCCGGGGCCTCACAGCCACCAGTGCAGCCCCGCCCTCCTGCCCTGGCCGGCCAATAGGAGGGCAGCACTGGGGGCGATGCCATGGCAACGCTGCGGCCTTGTGTGACCCTGCAAGCAGCACCCTCCCCTCCCCTGCGGTGGGGCGCCATGTTGTGGGTGGCAGCGTGGGGCAGCTCAGGGCATTACGGGGCCTGGGGTCAGCATGACACCATATGGCTGGGCAGTGCGGGGCTCTGGGGCACAGCCACTGCCCTGCTGGGGCTGGGCTCTGCAGCAGGGACTTATGGGGTGGCAATGGCACCCCCACCTGTTCCCAAGCTGCTCCCCCAAATGGGCTGTCTTTTGGGTGCAGAGGTCTGACCTCAGTTTACAGGACAGGGGCTGTGGCCATCTGAGGACAACATCTCTGAGCCCAAAACATGCTCTGCCAAGTGGGAAGCATAAATGGATCCACAGGGAAGGAACAGAGGATCTCCCAAACAAGTAGACACCTTGGGGTTGTTACAAGGTGAAGGATCCATTTCCAACATGGGCATTCCCAGCAGGCTCTTGAGAGCCCCACAGGAGCTGTAGGACACCCCAGCCTCTGGGACACAGGATCCCTTTCCTGCCAGAGCCAGATCCCAAAGGGGGAACCCACTCCCAGGATAACCTGGACCTTGATTTCCCCCTGCCATGAGGGGATGGAGCTGGCCCCAGAGGAGCCTTGGGGCTCAGGGCAGCCACAGCTGCAGGACCCAGGAGTCCTGGCTGCCACATTGTCCTCTGAGCCAGGCGGGACCCTCAGGCAGGGCTCTTGTGGCAGCCCCCAGCCCTGTCAAGTCACACCCACAGCCCGGGATCCACAAGCATTTTTGCAGTTAATAGTCTCTGGGTGACACCTTGGGAAGGAGCTCCCGAAGCCCTTACCCTTGTTGGAGAGCCCCAGGAGCACTGGGAACAAGGAACTGCAGTCCAGGCTGATGGTGTCGGTCCAGCAGTTCCCCATCTCGCTTGCCCTCTTCTCCTCAGCTCACCTGTCCATTAGAGGAAAAAGGATTCTCTTCCCGTCTCTTCACCCAAAACTTCTCTCCAATGTATCCCTTTTCTTCTGCCTGTCAGCGACTGGCCCCAATGTGGCCGGGCTGTCTCCTCTTCCCTCTCCTTGCCATGGAGCGGTTCCAAAGGGCAGTGGTGGGGAGCACGTGAGCAGTGCCCAGCAGCGCCCAGGCCTCACAGGAAAGTGAGGACACTGCTGTGGCACCAGGGAGACCTCCCTGTGATGCAGAACATGCCACTGTGACCTCAGCTCGTGTCATCTGGGAGCTCAGTCAGTCACCGCCATGGAGATGGCACAGACCAAGAGAGAGCAGAGCGATGGAGAGGTGGGCAGAGAGGAACCTCATGAAGTTCAACAAAGGCAAGTGCAGGGTCCTGCACCTAGGGAGGAATAACCCCATGCAGCAGTACAGGTTGGGGGTTGACCTGCTGGAAAGCAGCTCTGCTGAGAAGGACCTGGGAATGCTGGTGGACACCAAGTAAAGCATGAGGCAGCAATGTGCCCTTGTGGCCAAGAAGGCCAATGGTATGCTGGGGTGCATGAGGAAGAGCGTTGCCAGCAGGTGGAGGGAGGTGATTCTCCCCCTCTACTCAGCTCTGCTGAGGCCACATCCAGAGTACTGTGTCCAGTTCTGGGCTCCCCAGTACAAGAGGGATGTGGCACTGGTGGAGCAAGTCCAGCGAAGGGCTACAAAGATGATTAGGGGACTGGAACATCTCTCTTATGAGGAAAGACTGAGGGAGCTGGGCCTGTTTAGCCTGGAGAAGAGAAGGCTGAGAGGAGATCTTATCAATGTGTACAAGTATCTGAAGGGAGGGTGTCAAGAGGATGGAGCCAGACTCTTTTCAGTGGTGCCCAGTGACAGGACACGAGACAATGGGCACCAACTGGAACACAGACACTTCCATCTGAATATGAGGAAAAAATTTCTTTCCTGTGAGGGTGACAGAGCACTGGAAGAGGTTGCCCAGAGAGGTAGTGGAGTCTCCATCTCTGGAGATATTCAAAACCCACCTGGACACGATCCTGTGCAACATGGTCTAGGTGACCCTGCTTGAGCAGGGGGCTTGGACTAGATGATCTCCAGAGGTCCCTTCCAACCTCAACCATTCTGTGATTCTGTGAAATCCATGCTGACTGTTCCCAGACACCTTCATGATGTGCCCAGAACTGTGATCTCAGAGGACTGGCTCCATGACACACTCCTCACCAACGTGAGGCTGAATGGCCTGCAGCTCCCCAGGCTGTCCTTGCAGCTGTTTTTGAAGATGGGCACAACATATTCCTACTTTTGGTCATTGGGACCTCCCCTGATCTCCACAACCTTTCAAAGATGAAGCGAGCAGCCCTGCTGTCACAGCAGCCAGCCCTGATGCCAGCCATCCAATCCCATAGACTTGTAGGAGTTGAGTTCTGGAGACTTGGGCACTGCAGGCTGGTTTTCTCCTCAGCAGTCCTGACTCTAGGCACAACAGCTCAGGAGACCTTCTTGTTGAAGACTGAAGCCAGGGAGGACTTGACTTCCCCAGACCTATCTATATCCGCTTTTGCTAGAATCCCTGCCCCAGTCAGCAGTGAGCCCACATTTCCTTGTTTATTCTTTTACTGTCACTGAAGCAGCAGCAGCTCTTCTTCCTGTCCTTCACATCCCCTGCAAGTGGGAGAGGAGCTTTGGCTTCCTTAACACCATCCTTACTTTGCTGGACAATATTTCTAAATTCCTCTTTTGCAGCATCTCCCTTCTTCCCCTTTCTGTATGCTGCCTTATTGCCCTGGAGCTCACGTGGGAGCTCCCTGTTTATCCATGCTGGGGTCCAGAGGTGTCTGCTAATTCTACAAACTGTTCATAGGGAGCATTCTTGTGCTTGACGGGTGCTTAATGACCTGCTGGCTTTCCTGAGCTCCTCTGCTCTTCAGAGCTGCCTCCCTTTGTCCATCCCATGGAAGAGCTCCGTACATCCAACCTACCCCTTCTCCCATAGGACATCCCCCTCCTCATCTTCCCTGGTGGTATCTCCTGAAGAACTTGAACCCTGCCTTTGAAGGACTGCAGTCATGCAAGTGATCCCACCACATCTCAGTTATTCCAACCATGTGGCAGTCCCATGACAGGCTGCATATGTTTGCATATATTTTGGTTTCAGCATCTCAGCTGCGGTGCCGACTGAAGATTTGTCACAGGGAAAACTTTTAGCAAGGAGTTGATGTATACAAAGGCTTTGACTGCAAGTGGTGACATGCTGGCATAGATAGCAGGTGGCAATGTAATGATGAAAGGAGGTTTCCACTAAGAGAGCAAACACTGCGGTGCCCAAGGCCAGCGAGAAACAGAGCTGGGCCACGCAGGAATGGCAGAAGAGGGGTTTGCTGCCTGAGCTGACTCTGCAGCACTTTGGTGCCTGTGACAGACTGGAATGAATCTCCAGGAAGGACAAGGTGCCACTGAAGAAGTCCCTGAGCCTGGGCAGCCTGTGATCCAGCCACCCTAAGGATATCATTAACACAGTTCCTGTTCATATTACCTGGGGGTGAGAAGAGGTTCAGAGGGTGGAGAACAAGAAGGTTTTGAGAGTGCAGATGCTGGAGTGGAGCCCTTGGTGTAATATGCCTCCCATTTATGCAGCATGCTTGGATGTAGATGGGAAGGACTTTGCCTAAAGGCAGTGGTTTGTGGCTAGATGTTTAGGGACTCCTTCAAGACGTCACTGCTACACAGGTACGTGGAGATTGGTGCAATTTCGGCCATCGATAAATAGAGCGTTTTCACTGAAGCTGATCAGGCTGCTTCCCTCTATCAGTTGTGAGAGCTCGACACCTCATGGTGTGACTTGCTGTGTGCAAAGACTGAGGAGCGGCAAGGAAGATCCTGGGCAGGGAGTGGTTTGAGGGCAGTGGACTTGTGCGAGACACAGAACTATCCTTTTTAATAGTGTAGGCCTTATTATAGAAGAAATCTTTAGAAAATGACAATAAAAAAGAAACAAGAAAGATATTAGATAATTATCTAAAATTAAAAAAAAGACTTGTTAGACTTTTCAGCATTACAAACTTCTTTGTGTTCTTATTTTTCTTATTATCATTATGTTCTTATTTTCTTCTTTTTCTAATTATCTTTTTTGTTTGGTTCTTTTTTGATACACTGGTCTTTTGGGGAGATTCTTTTCTTTCTTTTTTGAAAGGAAAAGTGATTTTCAGAGCTGGGGTTGGATGCACTCACAGGGTCATGGATGGCTGTTGCCATTGCAGGTGCCCTGGTCCCCTCTGCCCAGCCTCCCTCTGCAGCTCCAAGGGGCTCCGGTTTCCCGCAGGTCCCCTGCGAGAGCTGCCAGGCCCAGGCAGGTCCCTCAGAGACACTGGGGCCTCTCCAAGGGCCACTGGGTGCTTGTGGTTGGACACCTGAGCTCTGCCTGGAAAGGTGAAGAAGTGTTTTTAGCATTTCAAAAATAGGAGCACACTTTCATCAGCTCAAATGATTGGCTCATTTTAATGTCAATGTTTTCCTATGATGAAAGAGTAGAAATCTTATGGAAGGGTATTAAAATGGGGAGAAGAAATATCGATCTGCCCTTGACCTTGTGTTTCCACTGCTCTTTCTATCATGCTGTGGATGTAATCTCAGTGATCTCTCACATATTTCCACATGGCCTGATTAAATTTTTCATTTCTGAAGTCATCTTTGCATTGGACTCTCTGGACATATGAACTTTCCATAGTTTCCCAGATTTCCTCCTCCCCTTGATCTTTATCATACAGGTACCTCTCAACTCTCCAGTTGCTGCTCTGAGCTTCTGGGAGTCTAAAGCTTGCCTCGTCTTTCAGCAGTCTCCTTGTCTCTTTAGCCAGCTCCTTTGTTGTGTTTCTTGTCTATCCTTTCCTATCTATCTGGAAAACATTTCAAGGAAGGTTATGCCTTGTGGACAGTGGACCTCACTGGAGGTAGCTTGGACTTGACGTACAGCTGACGAGTTGTTTTTTTGTATCTTTTATTAAACTGTTCCAAATTATAATTTGTTTGCTTGCAATTAAGAAAAAAAACCTTCTGTGTCTGTTTGCAGCTAGTTCTCAAAGGAAAGCAGGTGGGAATTGTTGCACATGAGCTGTACCATTCAGCTACAGCCTTGAGTGGCAGAAGGTTCCATTTTCACAAGAGTGATGTGAAGTCCCCAGTGGCTGATGAGGGCAATGGCAGGGCTGGAGAGCTGGGGAGGAAGGTTCTCCATACAGGTCTCCTATCAAAAATACTGCTTTGCCTACAGGTCCCGACTTCATTAGGAGACACTGTGGATCAGTATAAATTGGGGAATGTGGGAATGACTTATTCTGAGGACTGAAGAATAAAGAAAGCTTAAGAAGCAGATATCATTCTTTTTCAGGTGCTCATTGAAATCTTCCTCTTTTAAATACTCTCCTGAAACTTTCCAATTAGCGACACAAGAATTGAAGAGCTGAAGAAAATTATGGCAAGAGGCATGGCTCCTTCGGGTTTTTTTTGCATTTTAATGACCCCTCGAGCCCATGAACCTCAGATGCTGAGAAGAGGCTGAAGAAACCTCTCAAGAAGCAAATCATAGGTTTCTTGGAGCATTAATGGGTCCCACTGAGGGCCATTACCAACAAAGTCTCCCCAGGGGCTGATTAGAGCCAAAAGTTGGAGGCCCTGATTGCAGGTAGGCAATGGGATTGTCAGGGCGGCTCTGATGCCAAGTCAACCTTGATGCCTGTTATCAAGCGGAGTGACCAGGCACTGGCAGCCAGTCCCTGGGAAGTGTGATGCTTTCCATCACACATTGCTCAGGGCTCTTCCTGGGAGCAGTGTGAGGGTGGGGGTGCACAAGGCTAAGTGCAGGACCATGATACAGCACCTCCTGGGCTCCCAAGGGATAAGGAGGCAGCAAGGCCACAGTGCTTTATGGAAACAGCATCTTCTCATGGGCCTTGGTGTCAGAGACACTAGCCATAGCCAAAAGGACAAAGACCTAGCTGTGTTGGGATCTTGCAGCCCTGGCAGTGCCCTGGGCTGTCTCCACCACAGGCTGTCCTATGCTTTCCCAAGCCTGTGCCTGTTTTCCCTGCAGACTGTACACACCCAAGCTGCTTCCCCACCTTGCTCACTCTCCTGATGTCTTCCTGTCCTCCCTTGCTTTTCCTTGAACCACCAAGCCAGGGGCTGATCACAGACTGCCTCTGGGTGACCTGTTGTACCATAGCACTACCCTATGAATGACATTCTTTTGACCTGAAGTCCAGTCTGAATCTCTCAAGATGCAGTTTGTGGCTCTTTCCCATTCTCATGCTGTTTTCCTCTACTAAGAAAAGCTCCATCATCTCTGAAACCACCCTTCAAGCAGTCACAGGCTCCTACTCTACTGCCCCTTGCTTCCACTTCATCAGCATGAAGAAAACCAGGTCCCTCAACCTCTCCTCATGGACAGGTTTATTCCCACCTAGGCAAAGGACTTGATGCTTCTCTTGTAAATCTTCGTGATGTATCTGTTGTCCAAATCACCCGAGTTTCTCAAGATCCTTTGCGGCCAAAGCTCCTCTGCGTCAAAACAAAATTCAAACAAACAAACAAACAAATAAACCAAAGCAGTGCCAAAGAGTTAAGTGTGAGTAGGGGTGGGGTGGGCTGTTTGGGAAGGGCACAGGTAGGGAAGCCTGAGATAACCTGTGTTGTCTGCCCAGCAACCACTCCAAAGGGGCATGGTTTTCCCATAGGTCCCAGGTGGTTTTGCTAGAAGCTGCAGGCATGTGACATGGCCCTGACAACCTCTTTCTATGTCATTAAATCTCATGTCTGCACTGAGTTACATTAGCAGTTTGCACTGCAGGCATCTCCATGTGTCTCAGCATCATAGTGAGGGGTGCTCTAACAGTAGTGGGCATCTAGTGTCATCTGAGATGGCCAAGAAAATTCCCCACCTGGCCCCCACCTCGGGCTCTAGAAGGATGTGTGTCTCTCAGTTGCTCCATCAGAACAAGCAGACACTGGCACATGCCTTGGATAACCTCTGTCTCTTCCAATGTCACCAGGTGTCTGTGTGTGAGCAACTGACTCCCACCCTCCATCTCCAGTGATTATAACCGGAGCTTAGACAAGGAGTTTGTGTGCAGACATCTGTTATGCTCACTTCAGCTTAGGCAAGGGGAATCCCACCTGCTGTGTGTTTGTGGAGTTCACAGGATTTTGGTGAATCCCACTGCATTCCAGGGGCTTCTAAATGGGTTTGAGATGCCCAGATTGACTCATCTGAGTCAGCACCTGAACCAGGTGTCAATCAGCTCCCTTCTTGCTCCTTTCTACGTGTCCTGCGTAGTTAAGAGATGGGAATCGGGGCTTCCAGAATGGGACGTTTCCACCTCTTGCAGATAACCCTCCTCTGATGAAACAATCTGTAATGCTGGAATGAGTCTTCCTTCAGTGCTTAGAGAGGGATCATCAGTGATTATTTCAGTTTATTGGAGTGAACATTTCCCAGGAGGAGGGAGCACAAGGGACAGAGAAATTCATGTTTTCAGCTGGGCCTCTGCTCCTGAGTGGGGCCAGGCTCCTGGGATGGAGGGAGATTATGGCAACTGGGCAGCACTGCCCAGAAACAGCTGTGTGCAGGAGCAGCTCCTCTGCAAAGAGCAGCAGGGCTCCAGGCACTGCCTGCTGCTGCTGACATGAAAGGTGACAAGGCAGAGAGAAGTGGAAGGCAGTGTGGAGTGGGAGGACAGAGGAAATCTCATTGTGGGAGAAATCTTCATAGCCCTTGACACTGTAAGTCTCTGGTTGCAGGGCAATGCTACTGAGCTTCCTGCAGGGGTCTTCTGAACCCCTCCCATCCCATAACTGATAGGCTTTTTAAGGATCGCTCTCCCGGCACATTCAGTGCATAGGCAGAAGAGAAGATGCTTCAGAACAGGGATCCTCTGCCACAGCATCACAGGGACAGGGCGTGCAGCTCCCTTCTGCCAGGGGTGGCTGCAGGAGTGTGAAGCCAGGGAGGACACACAGGTCTGTGCAGTGCTGTGTTTCAGAGCAGTGTTGCTGTGCCCCAGGGTGCTGTGTGCCCAGGGCAGTGACTCTGCTGCCGGCGAGGGTCAGCCCTCAGCCTGCCCAGGGAGCTCCCCACAGCACTGTGGGGAGAAACTCTGGGTGAGAGGAGTGACCCTCAGCAGGGCAGGTTCATTCTCCCCTGCTGAGAGGGTGCTGCGTGTGTCAGGGCTGCTCACAGCTCTAGCTCATGCGCAGGAGATGTGCAAGGGGTCTTTTCAAGAGGAGATCAAGACAAGGGCTGCTTGAAAGGGAAGGAGCTTTCCTTCAGGTGTCTGCACTTTCAGGTTCCTAATTTTGACAGGGAGAATGAAGGAACGAGGTTTCTGTTTTGGCAAGGAAGTGGGAGTCCTAAATCTTCACTCTCAGAGATTAACAGGTCTGTGAGAAACCTCAGGAAGCCACTTAATCCCCACCTTAGCCTACAGACAGCATCAACATCACCTTTGTGACCTCATAGGAGTTTATGTGACCTGTTCTTTAGGACGTGCATGCACAGAGATGCCCCTAGACAGTGCCCTGATGCGGGAGGTTTCTGTAGGGCAGAACTGAGCACACAGAGGGTGGGATGGGGTCTGTGAGCGCTGACCGGGAGAAGATGTTGTGACAGAGGAAGAGCTGGCAGCAGGGACAGCTCCAGGAAGCAGGGATGGGCAGGGAATGAGAGAGAACTCCAGGGCATGAGCCACCCCCTCTGCAGCCAGACTTCTGACAGAGGAGAGGGGCATCTCTCCTGCTATGGGCCCATTTCGGGCTGCCTGACAAAGGGTCTGAGAGCGACTGTGCTGCAATGTCACCATCTGCGAGGTGGCATGCCCAGCTGGGTAAGGGGAAGGCTTTCCAGAATGCCTCCCTGTCTCTCTCCTTGCCTCCCTTGGCAGCAGGATCATGGTGTTGCTCCTTGTTTCCCCTCCTGTCCATGCTGCTCCTGTTCTTGCTCTTGGGCTTTCTGGGATTGGATGTTTTCAGCTGGAGGTCAGACATTGATGCTGCGAGTTGTGGAACAGAGGGGTCTGCGTGGGAATGCGGTTGTCCCAGCCCCCTTCTGACTTCTGGAGCTCCAGGAAATGCAGTCAGTGGGGCCGGGAAATGAGCTGACTCTCCCTTAGGGAGAGCCCATCTCCAGTCCTAACAGTCCTTTGACCGTTTCCTTATAGTGTCCTGGCAGCCTGCGTGCTGCCCTCTAGAAAGGCACTGCTGTCTCATAGCACCTCTGTGATATCTGAGAGACAAATAAGGAAGGTGCAGAGATGCTGAGAGTATGGAGATGGCGGTGGGAGGCAGCTGAAAAGAGTCCTGTGTGTCCTTGGCTACAAGGGGAGTGTGGAGAGCTCCCTCAGGTGCCCGGAGAAAGGGTGAGAAGTTTGGAGCTGTGCACTTTGAAACTGGACTCGTGTGCTCTCAGCAGGGGCTGGTTTCTTTCTAGGGCAACATGTGAGTGTGATCATCCTCCAGCTCAAAGAGGTGGAAGCACTGGCCAGCTGGGAACGAGACTCTTAGACAGACTAGCTGTCCTCACTCTGCAACAAGGGACAGTGCATCTTTTTTTCTCAGGACTCATAGTGGAAATGCCAAGGATTTCTACCTTTGAGAAAAACTCCCCAGCGGTAAAAAGACCATCTGAAAGAAAATAAAAAGTCCCTGAAACTCTCTTCCTCAAACCTCATTCTTTAGAATTCACAGTGAAGATGCTGAAAAGCCCTTCTACACGATGAGTGGATTTCACCTGACCAAAATTTGACTGTCAGAACTAATCATCCCCATTCTGTGCCCGCAGCTTTACAGAAGGATTGAATCCTGTTCGGCCCATGGGATCTCTGCTCCTCACAGCACACTCAGCCAGTGCAAAGCAGAGCTCCAGCACGGGAGCTGCACAAAACTCCTCTCAGGAAAGAGAGAGGCAATGTGGGGGCTTGAATGAGGACTGCAACATTTGGGGGTTTCTTTGCTTGAAAAGTCTCTCCTAACTTCTCAATGTCTTTTCTTCTTTGCATAGTTCCCCATGCCTGGAGATAGAAAAATGTCTAACAGCAGCTCCCTCAATGAGTTCCTCCTCCTGGCATTTGCGGACACACGGGAGCTGCAGCTCTTGCACTTCTCGCTCTTCCTGGGCATCTACCTGGCTGCCCTCCTGGGCAACGGCCTCATCATCGCAGCCGTAGCCTGCGACCACCACCTCCACACCCCCATGTACTTCTTCCTCCTCAACCTCTCTGTTCTGGACCTTGGCACCATCTCCACCACTGTCCCCAAATCCATGGCCAATTCTCTGAGGGACACCAGGGCCATTTCCTACTTAGGATGTGCTGCTCAAGTCTTTCTGTTTGTCTTCTTGTTAGGAGGAGAGTATTCTCTTCTCACAGTCATGGCCTATGACCGCTTTGTTGCCATCTGCAGACCCCTGCACTATGGGACCATCATGGGCAGCAGAGCTTGTGTCAAAATGGCAGCAGCTGCCTGGGGCACTAGTTTTCTCCATGCTCTCTTTCACACTGCTAACACATTTTCCATACCACTCTGCCAAGGCAACACAGTGGACCAGTTCTTCTGTGAAGTTCCCCAGATCCTCAAGCTCTCCTGCTCAGACGCCTACCTCAGGGAAGTTGGGCTTATTGTGGTTAGTTTTTGTCTAGCTTTCGGGTGTTTCATTTTCATTGTGCTGTCCTATGTACAGATCTTCAATGCTGTGTTGAGGATGCCCTCTGAGCAGGGCCAGCGTAAAGCCTTTTCCACGTGCCTCCCTCACCTGGCCGTGGTCTCCCTGTTTGTCAGCACTGACGCATTTGCCTACCTGAAGCCCCCCTCCCTCTCTTCCCCAACTCTGAATCTGGTGGTGAGTGTTCTGTACGCAGTGGTGCCTCCAGCAGTGAACCCCCTCATCTACAGCATGAGGAACAAGGAGCTCAAGGATGCCCTGAGGAAAGTGATTTCTTGGACATTTTTCAGCAGTAGTAACATTGCCATTGCTCTCCACAAATGACTTCGCCTGTGTCCTGTACTAGGACTGAGCTTTGTTTGTTCACTTTATTTTTATTATGACTATTATTACTGTTGTTATTATTATTTGTCACCATGTTGCTACACAAATGGTTGGATTCATTCCAACTTTCCTGAGACTGCTCTGTCTCACCTGGTGCCCCTATAAAGTTGTGTCCAACACTGGGTCAGAGCTGACTCCATCACGGTATCTGTTTAATAAAGTAGGTTCTTGCAGGTGCAGTGCCTGAAGACTGGGCTCTTCCTCCAAAGCTGCTGTCTGTCAGGCCCTGTCCCCAGCACATTTCCTTGAGACAATGTCCCCCACCCCGTATGCTGATCGTTACCCCAAAAGTTACCCCCAAACAAGGCTCCATGCCCAGCTGCAGGACTGGATGTCCAGCTGTAATCCCTGGGAGGATGAGCCCTCTTCTGGCTCCTCTGCAGGGCTGGCAGCAAGCATGCAGGGGAGGTCCTGGGGCCATCTCCTGGACCTGTAGACCATCCTCCTCCCATGGGGGCCCTCAAACAGGGTCTGTCAGAATACAGATCCAGCCCAGCCTGTCACTGTATGAACAAGGAGGTGAAACTGTCCCAGGAAACTCCTCACACACCCAGCCTCTCATACCCGCTATTTCCAGCACCAACCATTCCCCGTGGTCCTGGTGAGGGGTGATCTTTGTATGTGACCAGCTCTGTCTGCCTGCTGGCCTCAGCAGCAGGAAATGGCCAGCCGTGCCTGGCCTCTCTGTGGGCTCAGACCTCAGCAGACCCTGGAGCACGGCCTTCTGCTAATCCCAAGGGGACAGGATCAGGGCTGAGCAGGGGCTGGGGAATGGTGGGAGGCTGCCAGGCAGGAGGGCGAAAGGGGACGGGGCACCAAGGGCTGTCATGGGGACCATGATGGTGGGATATTTCCCCACCCTAGAATGCACCCTGTCCTGTGCAGTGCCTGCACTGTGGGGCCATGGGGACACATGCAGGGCAGCAGGGCTGGTCCAGTGAAGGCATGAGGTGCTGATGGAAGCCACGACACTCCAGAAGCTCCGAACAGCCATGGAGGGGACTCACTGCTGTTAGCAGGATAAGAGTTTTCTCTAGGGCTGCAGCCACCAGCACCACCTGCCAGGACTCCCAGACCCAGCACAGATGGTCAGTGCCCAGCACTGCAGCTCACAGTGCCCACCGTCCTGTGTCACTGTCCTCTCTCAGGAGCACTGTCGAGTGCATCACTCCCTGTCCAGGTGTGGAGAGGAGCTGCTGGAGGTCTTCTCACCCCTGATGCTCCCAGTTCTGCCCTCGTGTCAGCCCACAGGCTCTTCCTGGGTCATGTTATGCCTCCATACACTCTCCTCTGAGACTACATAGGGACCTGCAGTGCATAGCTGTGCTTGGAGATGGCCATCTTGGCCTGCCTATGTGGTCCCAGGAGATCCCAGGAAGGCTGTGCTTGGAGATGAGGCTGTGACTGTCCTCAGTCAAAGTTGGTGGGATGGTCTGGGTGGGGGCCAAGGGGAGGAAAGGACAAGAGACAACAAGCAGAAGATGCAGTAAGGGAAATTTCAAAAGAGTTGAAGGAAGAAACAAAGAAATAACCATGGTAGTTGAGCAGCACTGGGGCAGGGGCCAGGAGATTTTTCAAAATTCTCCTCGAGAAAGCACCTAGCAACCTGATCTAAGTGTCAAGTTAGCCCAGCTCAGAGCAGATCGTGGTCCTGGAGATCTCTGGTGCTCCCTCCCAACCCAAATCCTCTAGGAGGAAGGGGCTGGAAGGTAGAGTCCTGGGCAAGGGACCCTGTGGTGGGTTTGAGGCCTTGCTGGCATTTGGATTGCCTGGTCAAGCCTGTCCTCAGAATGACATAGTGAGCGAGTTGATCCTCAGAAGGAGTCTCTGCTCCATGGACAACAGGAGTCAAACCAGTGCCGGGAGACTGCAGAGACGTTCTCAGGAACACACCAGGCATTCAGACCCTTCGACTGCTGAGGTGTCCCCAGACCGGTGCTTTGCATCCAGGGTCTTAAGGGCTGAGAAATCTTTAGAGCCAGAGCAGATCGGAGTCCCATCTCCTGGGTTCACAGGTTACAGGGCATCAGCAGGGCTGTCCTGGCTTCAGGGAGGGAATCAGTGCCCAGGGCAAGAGCAGATCCCCCTCTGCCCTCCCCTCTCTCTTCACACCCTGGAACAGAGATCTTGTTTCCCATGTTGTCCCTCTCTGCCGGGCTGTATTCCTAGCTGGAGGGGACGCAGGCTCCACACTGGGGAAATGCAGGAGAGCCCAGTGTCATCTAGAGAAGCAGGGTCCCACCACACCTGCTGGGTGGCCAGGCCTGCAGGCTGCAGACCCCCACTCTCTTCCCCGCAAACCTCCTGCCTGTTGCTGCAGGGTGCCCAGCAAGAAGGCAGGCATGCCTGGGGGTCTGGTGTCATTGGGGTGGTGGCCTTTGGACCAGCCTCTGTCTGCAAGGGACTCAGGAGCTTCTCCACCTCCATGTTAGTGGCAAAGTTCATGTCCCAGCTTGTTCTCTCTGGAGAGCTGAGGATTTCATTCTCTGGAGAAGGGGAGAAAGGAAAGCCTTTTGTCCATGGGGCTTGTACCACCCCGTCAATCCCCTATTGACTTCTCCTTCACTATCACCCCCAGAAGTCCTTTGGCAGGGGCATTTTTTGCTTTCTGACCCTCTATCTGGCTCTGCTTTGAGCAGCACGTTGCACTACAGGCCTCCTGTGGTCCCTTCAACCTGAATTATCCTGAACGCCTATGATCTCAGGCGCCATTTCAAGCACAGAGCAAATGTCTCTGGGACAGGAGTCCTTTGTGCTTTATGTGACCACCAAAAAGAAGGCAGGTGAACATCTCTTCCTCCCTGTTGCCTGTAAGGGCAGCCTGGGAGGCACTGCCTCAGGCATAGCTACATTACTGTGGAAATTCTTTGCATCCACCTTTAACCACCTGAAAGGCCATTGCCTGGATCCCCTCAGGGGTGAGGGGAGAAGAACAAGCTTTTCTGCGGTGTGATTTCTGTACCTCTGTAGTTTGTGCCTCTAAGTAGATGGTGCCATCCTCCCCTTGGTTTCTTACCTGAAGCTCAGGCTGGATGGGGATGTGAATGTGGAGGTTGTCTGTCACTGCAGTGACTGTGAGATGGTGGAGAGGTAAGAGGAATAACAGAGTCACCACCCTGGATTGCAGCAGAGAGGGTTTCATCCTCTTTAGGATGGAGTTAGACAAACGAAATCTCAGCTGGAGCTGGAGCTGGAGCTGGAGCTAGAGCTAGGAAAGGATGGGGAGGATAACCTGAAGGGCTTCTGTAAGAACGCTGGCAGCACAAGGCAGGCAGCCAATGAAAATGTGTTCTCCCTGCTCAGTGGGGCAGGGGATGTAGTGACAAAGAGGGGCGAAAGGCTGAGGAGCTCATTGTCTCTTTTACCTTTTCTTTTCCTGGTCTTGTCTACTGCCAGGCCTCCCTGGCCCCCAAGTCCTTTGGCAGCATCTGTGTTAGCAAAGCCTCACCCCTGGTAGAGGACAATGCAGCTGGGGAGGACTTTTGCCCAGTGGTCACACACAAGTCCATGGGACAAGACAGGAAGCACCCCAGGGTGCAGGGAGATAGCTGGAGCCACTGCATTGCTGCTCCCAATTGTCTAGGAAACGTCAGGGTAATCAGGGAGGTTCCTGATGACTGGGAAAAGGCAGACATCGCACCCATTTTGGAGGAGGGCAAGTGGGAGGATCTGGGTAATGACAGGCTGGTCCTCTTCATCTCAGTCCCTGGGAAGGTGATGCAGCAAATCGTCCCGGAAACCATCTCCAAGTGTATGAAGGAGAAGGCCTGGAAGAGGCAGTATGCATTGACCAAGGGGAAATGGAAACCATGCCTGACCAACCTCATTGCCTTCTACCATCAGATGAAAGCCCGTGTGCACAAGGGGGATTTTGCAGGGATTTTGTGAACCTTCACTTTAGCAAAGCCTTTGGCACAGTTCCCCATAGTCTCCTTATAGGCAAATTGTTGAGCTCTGCCCTGGATCAACGGACCATAAGGCAGGTGGAAGATTGGCTGGACCATCAGGCTGAAACGCTGTCATCAGTGGTACAAGTTCCAAGTGGCAGCCGGTTACTAGTGACATCCCTCAGTGATCAACATGTGGGGCAGGACTCTTTAACACCTTGATGAATAGCCTGCACAGTGGATGGAGCGCACTCTCAGCACCCTTGTGGCCAATGCATAAGTGGGGGGAGCCCCTGGGCAACCTCATCTAGTTCCCTCTGCATTGACCAGGGCAGCTGGGACTAGGTGACGTTCAGAGGTCTCCCCAACCCTAAGTACTGTGATTCACTGAACCGTTCCCTGGAGAGCTCTGTAAAGAGAGAAGACGGCAAGGAAGAAGAAAGGCCAGAGAGGCAGAAGAAGAGAGATGAAACATAACAATTCCTCCAAATGAAGCTTCTCCATTCAGAGTGTTGGTAGCAAATGTATTTTGATGAATAATATGTGTATATATTCATGTGCACTCGCATCGACAGTCTAATTCCTGTAGTGCATGAACATGGTGCTTCCAAGTCATAAGAAAGAAAAAAATATCTGGCAATGGTAAAAACTGTGTGAAGTTTTGGAAAAGGATTTCTTGTCAACTGTTGCAGTGAGTTATTTTTTGGGAAGATCTCAGCTCATGACTAGGATCTCCTTTTGGGGCTTGATTCATCTGACCACAGGGAGAGGCTATTGCTGCCTGAGATGCCCTGGGGTAGCCGTGTTGCCATGTGGTGCTCAAAATTTTGGAGACTGCTCCTGTGGGATCTTAGCTTGTCATTAGGAAAGGTATCTCAAAACAGCTCAGCTGAGACAACTTAGTTCCCTCTTTGGACGAGAAAGGGAAGTGCAGAGACCTGGATTTGACAGAGACATCTGCACTGATGGGGTCTGGCCTGGGGTGAGATCAGCCTCCTCCTTGTTGTCAATGAGCTGCCTTCTTGCCCTGTTCTGTGTGTCCTGCCTAGATAAGAGATGGGAATCGGGGCTTCCAGAGCTGGACATTTCTACCACTCGTAGATGAACATCCTCTCAGAAAACCATCCTCTGATGAAACAAGTGACAATGCTGTAACTGGTCACTCTATACCATTTAGAGAGGGACCATCAGTGATTATTTTAGTTAGTTTCAGTAAACATTTCCCAGGAGGAGGGAGCACAAGGGACAGAGAAAGTCATGTTTTCAGCTGGGCCTCTGCTCCTGAGTGAGGCCAGGCTCCGGGGATGGAGGGAGCTCATGGCAACCAGGCAGCACTGCCCAGAGACAGCTGTGTGCAGGAGCAGCTCCTCTGCAAAGAGCAGCAGGGCTCTGGGCACTGCCTGCTGCTGCTGACATGAGAGGAGACAAGGCAGAGAGAAGTGCAAGGCAGTGTGGAGTGGAAGGAGAGAGGAGAGCTCCTTGTGGGACAAATCTTCACAGCCCTGAACACAGTAAGTCTCTGGCTGCAGGGCAATGCTACTGAGGTTCCTGGAGGGGTCTTCTGAACCCATCCCATCCCATGACTGTTTTTTGAAAGGATAACTCTCCTTTGCAGAGGAGGGGGAGATGCTTCAGAGCAGGCATTCCCTGCCATGCTGTCAGAGGGACAGGGCTTGCTGCTACTTTCTCCCAAGGATGGTGCAGTGCTGTGAAGCTGGGATATGCACCCAGGTCTGCGCAGGGCTGTGATTCAGAGCAGTGTCCCCGCACCGCAGAGGAAGGTGCAAAAAAGGCTACTTGAAAGGGAAGGAGCTTTCCTTCCAGGGCTTCCAGGTTCCTAATGTTGGCAGGGAGAAAAAAGGAAAGAGTTTTGTGGTTTGGCAAGGACCTGGGACTCACTGACCTTCCGTCTCAGAGATCAGTAGGTCTGTGAGAAAGCTCAGCAAACCCTTTCAGCCCGACCTCCACCTACAGCAGCACCAGCAGCACCTTTATGGAATTATCAGGGTTTATGTGACCTGCTGCTTAGGACCTGTGAGCACAGAGATGCCCTGGACAGTGCCCTGATCCGGGAGGTTTCTGTAGGGCAGAACTGTGCACAGAGAGGGTGGGACAGGGTCTGTGAGTATGGACAGGGAAAAGATGTTGGGAGAGAGAAAGCTGCAGGCAGCAGGGATAGCCTCAGGCAGTAGAGATGGGCAGAGAGTGAGAGGGAAGTGCCAACAGAATCGTCATGGGAGGATGGATTTGGGCAAGTCATGGTCAGTGGTCAGTCCCTCCGATGCAGGCACTTCCTCTGAGCAAGCTCCCTGTGTCTCCTCTCCCCGCCAGCAGAGCCTCTGCCCTGACAGCCATGGGGTCCAGGGCATGAGCTGCCTTCTCTGCAGTCAGCCCTCCAGCAGAGGAGAGGTGCCTGACAAAGGGACTGAGAGTGACTGCCCTGCGATGTCACTGCCTGCGAGGTGGCATGCCCAGCTGGTAAGGTGAAGGCTTTCCTGAGTTCCCATCTGTCTCTCTCTTCTTGCCTCCCTTGGCAGAAGGATCTTGGTTCTGCTCCTTGTTTCCCCTCCTCTCCATGCTGCTCCTGGTCTTGCTCTTGGGCTCTCTGGGGTGGGAAGTGTAAGCTGCAGTTCAGACATGGATGCTACAAGTTGTGGAACAGAGGGTTCTGCATGGGAATGAGATTGCCCCAGCCCCTTTCTGACTTGTGGACCTCCAGAAAATGCAGTCCATGGGGCTGGGAACTGAGCTGACTCTCCTGTAAGGCAAGCCCATCTCCAGTCCTAAGAGTCTTTTCACTGTTTCCTTATAGCGTCCTGGCAGACTGCGTGCTGCCCTCTAGAAAGGCACTGCTGTCTCATAGCACCTCTGTGATATCTGAGAGCCCCATGAGGAAGGTGCAGAGATGCTGAGAGTATGGAGCTGGTGGTGGGAGGCTGTATGTGGGCATCTGAAAGGAGCCCTGTGTGTCCTTGGCTAGAAGGGGAGTGTGGAGAGCTCCCTGAGGTGCCCAGAGAAAGGGTGAGAAGTTTGGAGATGTGCACTTTGAAACTGGACTGGTCTACTCTCAGCAGGGTCTGTTTTCTTTCTAGGGCAACATATGAGTGTGATCATCCTCCACCTCAAAGAGGTTGTGAGCACAGGAGAGCTGGGAAGGAGACTAATAGACAGACTAGCTGTCCTCACTGTGCAACAAGGGACAGTGAATCTGTTTTTCTCAGGACTCAGTGGAAATGCCAAGGATTTCTACCTTTGAGGAAGACTCCCCAGGGGTGACAAGGACATCTCAAAGAAAATAAAAAATCCCTGAAACTCTCTTCCTTAAACCTCATTCTTTAGAATTCAGGGTGAAGATGCTGAAAAGCCCTTCTACATGATGAGTGGATTTCAACTGACAGAAAGTGTAAATCCCGAGCGGGTCACCCCTGATCCCCCGTGCCCACTGCTTTACAGTAGGACTGACTCCTCTGGAGCCCAAGGGCAGAGGACCCTGCTCCTCATAGAATGCTCAGCCAGTGCAAAGCGGAGCTCAAGGAAGGGACCTGCACAAAGATCGTCTCAGTAAAGAGAGAGGCAATGTGGGGGCTTGTATGAGAACTGCAACATTTGGGGGTTTCTTTGCTTGAAAAGTCTCTCCTAACTTCTCAATGTCTGTTCTTCTTTGCACAGTCCCCCATGCCCGGAGATAGTAAAATGTCCAACAGCAGCACCTTCAACGAGTTCCTCCTCCTGGCATTTGCAGACACACGGGAGCTGCAGCTCTTGCACTTCTCACTCTTCCTGGGCATCTACCTGGCTGCCCTCCTGGGCAATGGCCTCATCATCACAGCTGTAGCCTGTGACCACCGCCTCCACACCCCCATGTACTTCTTCCTCCTCAACCTCTCCCTCCTTGACATTGGCACCATCTCCACCACTGTCCCCAAATCCATGGCCAATTCCCTGTGGAACACCAGGGCCATTTCCTACTCAGGATGTGCTGCTCAAGTCTTCCTGTTTTTCTTCTTGTTAGCAGGAGAGTATTCTGTTCTCACAGTGATGGCCTATGACCGCTATGTTGCCATCTGCAAACCCCTGCACTATGGGACCCTCATGAGCAGCAGAGCTTGTGTCAGAATGGCAGCAGCTGCCTGGGGCAGTAGTTTTCTCTATTCTGTGATGCACACTGCTAACACATTTTCCATACCACTCTGCCAAGGCAACACAGTGGACCAGTTCTTCTGTGAAGTCCCCCAGATCCTCAAGCTCTCCTGCTCAGACTCCTACCTCAGGGAAGTTGGGCTTCTTGTGGCTAGTGGCTGTTTAGTCTTTGGGTGTTTCATTTTCATTGTGCTGTCCTATGTGCAGATCTTCACTGTTGTGCTGAGGATCCCCTCTGAGCAGGGCCGACACAAAGCCTTTTCCATGTGCCTCCCACACCTGGCTGTGGTCTCCCTGTTTGTCACCACTGACCTGTTTGCCTACCTGAAGCCCCCCTCCCTCTCCTCCCCAGCTCTGGATCTGCTGGTGACTGTTCTGTATGCGGTGTTGCCTCCAACACTGAACCCACTCATCTACAGCATGAGGAACAAGGAGCTCAAAGATGCCCTGAGGAAAGTGATTTCACGGACATTTTTCAGCAGTGGTGGCATTGCCATTGCTCTCCACAAATGACTCCCCCTGTGTCCCCTATCAGGACTGAGCTTTGTTTTTTCACTTTATTTTTATTATTACTGCTTTTATTAGTAGTAGTAGTAATTGTTATCATGTTGTTACACAAATACTTGGGTTCATTCCACCTCCACTGAGACTGCTCTGTCTCACCTGGTGCCTATATAAAGTTGTGTCCAACACTGGGTCAGAGCTGACTCCCTCATAATATCCCTGTAATAAAGTAGGTTTTTGCAGGTGCAGTGCCTGAAGGCTGGGCTCTTCCTCCAAAGCTGCTGTCCCTCATGCCTTGTCCCCAGCACATTTCCTTGAGACAGTCTCTCCCAGACTGCGTGCTGGTCCTTACCCCAAAAGTCATCCCCAGACAAGGCTCCACGCCAAGCTGAAGGACTGGGCATCCAGCTGTGATCCCTGGGGGGATGAACCCTCTGCTGGGTTCTGCAGGGCTGTCAGGGAGCATGCAGAGGAAGTCCTGGGGCCATCTACTAGGCCTGTAGACCATCCTCCTCCCATGGGGGACCTCAAACAGGGTCTGTCAGAACACAGATTCATCCGAGCTTGTTGCTGCATGAACGGAGAGGAGAAACTGCCCCAGGAAACTCCTCACACACCCAGCCTCACATACCACTTATTTCCAGCACCGGCCATTCCCCATGGTCCTGGTGAGGGGTGATCTCTGAATGTGACCCGCTCCATCTGCCTGCTGGGCTCAGCACCTGTATGGGGGCAATGGCCAGCCCAGCCTGGGTTCTCTCTGGGCCCAGACCTCATCAGACCCTGGAGCATGGCCTTCTGCTAACCCTGGGGAGACAGGGACAGGGCTGGGCAGGGTCTGGGGGCTGGTGGGAGGCTGCCAGGCAGGAGGGCTGAGTGGGACGGGGCACCAAGGGCTCTCATGGGTACCATGGTGGGGGGGATGTTTCCCTACCCCAGAATGTATCCTGTCCATTGGGTGTCTGCACAGTGTGGCTGTGGGGCCAGATGCAGGGCAGCAGGTCTGGGCTAGTGGAGGGATGAGGTGCTGATGGGAGCCACGACACTCCAGAAGCTCCGAACAGCCATGGAGGGAACTCACTGCTGCTAGCAGGATTGGGCATTTCTCAAGGGCTACAGGCACCAGCACCACCTGCCAGGACTCCCAGACCCAGCACAGATGGTCAGTGCCCAGCAATGCAGCTCGCAGTATTCCCCGTCCTGTGTCACCATCCTCTCTCAGGAGCACTGGCGGGTGCATCACTGCCTGCCCAGGTGTGGAGAGGAGCTGCTGGAGGTCTTCTCTTCTCATGCCAGCTGCCCCCACCTCTGCTGTTGCACTGGCCCACAGGCTCTGCCCTGGGTCATGTTATGTCTCCATACATTCTCATCTGAGACAATGTAGGGACCTGAAGCACATAGTTCTGCTTGGAGCTGGCCACCACAACCTGCCTGTGTGGTCCCAAGAGATCCCAGCAAGGCTGTGCTTGGAGGTGAGGCTGTGATTGTCCTCAGTCAAAGTTGGTGGGATGGTCTGGGTGGGGGCCAAGGGAATGAAAGGACAAGAGACAATGAGGAGAAGATACAGTAAGGGAAATTTCAAAAGAGTTTAACGAAAAAACAAAGAAATAACCATGGTAATTGAGCAGCACCGGGGCAGGGTGCAGGAAATCTTAAAAAAAAAAACTCTCCTGGAGAAAGCACCTACCAACCTGATCTAACTGTCAAGATAGCCCAGCTCAGAGCAGATCATGCTCCTGGAGATCTCTGGGGGTCCCTCCCAAACCAAATTCTCTGGGAGGAAGGGGCTGGAAGGCAGAGTGAGGGGCAGGGGACACTGCTGTGGGGTTGAGGCCTTGCTGGCATTTGTACTGCCTGGTCAAGCCTGTCCTCAGAGTGACACAGTGAGCAAGTTCATCCTCAAAAGTAGTCTCTGCTCCATGGACAACAGGAGTCAAACCAGTGCCGGGAGACTACAGAGAAGTTCTCAGGAACATGCCAGGCATTCAGGCCCTTTGACTGCTGAGGTGTCCCCAGACCAGTTCTTTTCATCCTGGGTCTGAAGGGCTGAGAAATCTTTAGAGCCAGAGCAGATCGGAGTCCCATCCCCTGGGTTCACAGGTTACAGGGCATCAGCAGGACTGTACTGGTTGCAGGGAGGGAATCACTGCCCAGGGCATGAGCAAATCCCCCTCTGACCTCCCCTCTCTCTTCACACCCTTGAATAGAGATTCTGTTTCCCATGTTGGTCCTCTCTGCCAGGCTGTATTGCCAGCTGGAGGGGACGCAGGCTCCTCACTGGGGAAATGCAGGAGAGCCCAGTCTCATCTAGAGGAAGAGGGTCCCACCACACCTGCTGGGTGGCCAGGGTTACAGGTTGCAGACCCCACTCTGTTCCCCGCACACCTCCTGCCTGGGGCTGCAGGGTGCCCAGCAACAAGGCAGGCATGCCTGGGGGGGTGTGGTGCCATTGGGGTGGTGGCCTTTGGACCAGCCTCTGTCTGTAAGGGACTCAGGAGCTTCTCTGGCTCCATGTTAGTGGCAAAGTTTGTTTCCCAGCTTCTTCTCTCTGGAGAGCTGAGGATTTCATTCTTGGGAGAAGGGGAAAAAGGCAAGCTTTTTCTCCATGGGATCACCCGGTCAACACTCTACTGTCTTCTCCTTCTCTATCACCCCCAGAAGTCCTTTGCCAGGAGCATTTTTTGCTTTCTGACCCTCTATCTGACCCTGCTTTGAGCAGCAGGTTGCGCTACAGGCCTCCTGTGGTCCCTTCAACCTGAATTATCCTGAACGTCTATGATCTCAGGCCCCATTTCAAGCACAGAGCAAATGTCTCTGGGACAGGAGTCCTTTGTGCTTTCTGTGACCATCTAAAAGAAGGCAGGTGAAAATCTCTTCCTCCTCCCTGTTGACTGTAAGGGCAGCCTGGGAGGCACTGCCTCAGGCACATCTAAATTACAACGGAAATTCTTTGCATCCACCTTTAACCACCTGAAAGTCCATTGCCTGGATCCCCTCGGGGTGAGGGGAGAACAACAGGCTTTTCTGAGGTGTTATTTCTGTACCTCTGTAGTTTGCGCCTCTAAGTAGGTGGTGACTCCCTCCCCTTGGTTAGTTGCCTGAAGCTCAGGCTGGATGGGGATGTGAATGTCGAGGTTGTCTGTCACTGCAGTGACCATGAGATGGTGGAGAGGTAGGAGGAATAACAGAGTCACCACCCTGCACTGCAGCAGAGAGGATTTCACTCTGTTTAGGGTGGAGTTAGGCAACGCAAAACCCAGCTGGAGCTGGAGCTGGAGCTGGATCTAGGAATGGGTGAGGAGGGTAACCTGAAGGGCTTCTGTAAGGACATTGCCTATCCCCTCTCTTTGGCACTATGTCCCCTGCCCCACTGAGCAGGGACACCACATTTCCCTTGGCTGTCTGGTGCTGCCAGAGGAGCTCATTGCCTCTTTTACCTTGTCTTTTCCTGGTCTTGTCTACTGCCAGGCCTCCCTGGCCCCCGAGTCCTTTGGCAGCACCTGTGTTAGCAAAGCCTCACCCATGGTAGAGGAAGATGCATCTGGGGAAGACTTTTGCCCAGTGGTCATACACAAGTCCATGGGAGCAGACGGGAAGCACCCCAGGGTGCAGGGAGAGGTGCCTGGAGTCACTGCAACGCTGCTCCCAATTGTCTGTGAAATGTTATGGTAATCAGGGAGGTTCCTGATGACTGGGAAAAGGCAGACATCTCGGCCATTTTCCAGAAGGGGAAGAGGGAGGGTCTGGGGAACGACAGGCTGGTCCTCTTCATCTCAGTGCCTGGGAAGGTGATGGAGCAAATCCTCCTGGAAACCATCTCCAAGCATATGAAGGAGAAGGCCTGGAAGAGGCAGCATGGGATGACCAAGGGGAAATGGAAAGCATGCCTGACCAACCTCATTGCCTTCTACCATAAGATGAATGTGTGCATGTACAAGGGGGATTTTGCAGGGATCTTGTGAACCTTCACTTTAGCAAGCCTTGGACCCAGTCCCCCAGAATCTTGTTATAGGCAAATTGTTGAGCTCAGCCCTGGATCAATGGACCGCAAGGCAGGTGGAAGATTGGCTGGACCATCAGGCTGAAACACTGTGATCAGTGGTACAAGTTCCATGTGGCAGCTGGTTACTAGTGGCATCCCTCAGTGATCAACATGTGGGGCAGGACTCTTTAACATCTTTATGAATGGCCTGCACAGTGGATGGAGCGCACTCTCAGCACCCTTGTGGACAATGCATAAGTGGGGGGAGGCCCTGGGCAACCTCATCTAGTTCCCTCTGCATTGACCAGTGCGGCTGGGACTAGGTGACGTCCAGAGGTCTCGTCCACCCTAAGTGCTGCGATTCACTGAACCGTTCCCTGGAGAGCTCTGTAAAGAGAGAAGAGGCCAAGGGAGAAGTAAGGACATAGAGGCAGAAGAAGAGAGCTGAAACATGACAGTTAAAATAAAGTATTTCCTCAGAACAAAGTTTCTCCATTCAGAGTGTTGGTAGCACATGTATTTTGATGAATAATGTGTGTATATATGCATGTACACTCGCATTGACAGGCTAATTCCTGCAGTGCATGAACATGGTGCTGCCAATTAATAAGACAGAAAAAAATATGTAGCAATGGTAAACACTGTGTGAAGTTTTGGAAAAGAGGATTTCTTGTCTATTGTTGCAGTGAGTTATTTTTTGAGAAGATCTCAACTTATGACTAGGATCTGCTTTTGGGGCTTGATTCATTTGTCCACAGAGAGAGGCTATTGCTGCCTGAGATGCCTTAAGGTAGCTGTGTTGCCATGTGGTGCTGGAAATTTTGGAGGCGACTCCTGCAGTACCTGAGCTTGTCATTAGGAAAGGTATCTCAAAACAGCTCAGTTGAGACAACTTAGTTCCCTCCATAGAGTAGAAAGGGAAGTGCAGAGACCTGGATTTGACAGAGACATCTGCACTGACAGGGTCTGACCTGGGGTGAGATCAGCCTCCTCCTTGTTGTCAATGAGCTCCCTTCTTGCCCTGTTCTATGTGTCCTGCCTAGTTAAGAGATGGGAATCGGGGCTTCCAGAGTTGGACATTTCCACCTCTTTCAGATACCCATCCTCTGATGAGACAATTTGTAATGCTGGAATCAGTCTCCCTTCAGTGCTTAGAGAGGGCCCATTGGTGATTATATTAGTCTACTTCAATGAACATGATGAAAGAGTGGAAATCTTCAGGAAGGGTGTTAATCTGGGGAGAAGATATATCGATCTGCCCTTGACCGTGTGTTTCCACTGCTCTGTCTATTAGGCTGTGGATAAAATCTCAGTGCTCTCTCACATATTTCCACATGTCCTGATTAAATTGGTCATTTCTAAAGGCGTCTTTGCATCTCTGGGCATGTGCTCTTTCCATAGTTTCCCAGTTTTCCTCCTCCCTTTATTCTTTGTCATTCAGGTACCCCTCAACTCTCCAGTTGCTGCTCTGAGCTGCTGGGAGTCTGAAGCTTGCCTCGTCTTTCTGCAGTCTCCTTGTCTCTTTAGCCACCTCCTTTGTTGTGTTTCTCTCTATCCTTTCCTATCTATCTGTGGAAAACATTTCAAGGAAGGTTATGCCTTGTGGGCAGTGGACCTCACTGGAGGCAGCTTGGACTTGGCATACAGTTGAGGAGTGTTTGGTATCTTTTATTAAACTGTTCCAAATTTTATTTTTGTTTGTGTGCTCTTAAGACAAAACCTTCTCTGTCTGTTTGCAGCTAGTTCTCAAAGGAAAGCAGGTGGGAATTGGTGCACGTGAGCTGTAACATTCATCTACATTCAGGCTGCATCCAAGGACACTGAGAGGGCTGGCCAACATCGTAACAAGGCCATTCTCTACCACCTTTTGAAAGGTTGTGTAGATCAAGGGAGGTCCCAATGACCAGAAAAAGGAATAGGTTCTGCCCATCTTCAAGAAAGGCTGCAAGAACAACCCGGGGAGCTGCAGGCCCTTCATCCTCACTTTGGTGAGGAGCGTGTCATGCAGCAAATGCTCTCACATCACATTTCTGGGCACAGGAAGAATGTGTCTGGTAACAGTCAGCATGGATTTACTGAAGGTATATCATTCCTGCACAACCTGATTGCTTTCTGTGACAAAAGACCTGTGATTGTGGAGGAGCAGAAAGTACTGGATGTTTTTTTACGATGATTTTAGGAAGGTGTTGGACACTGTCTCCATGAATATTCTTGAATACAATAAGGCATCATGATGAGATGGGTAGACAGTCGGGTGGATAAAAAGCTCTTTGGATGATGGAGCTCAGAGGGTTTTTTGAATGGGTCATGCTTTACCAGGAAGCCAGGTAAAGGTGGAGCATGCAGGGGTCTCTACTCGGACCTGTTTTGTCTAACAGGTTCACCAGTGACCTGGAGGATGCAACTCTCGTCATGTTTCTGGATGACACCTCATCAGGAGAAAGAGTCGTATGTTTAAGGGCTACCATTCAGAGGGACCTCAGCAGACGGGAGGAACAATCTGTCACCAGCTTTGCGAAATTCAACAAGGACAAATGCAGGTCCTGCACCTGGGAGAGACCAACACCCTGCAATAATATGGGCTGGGGAGTCTTTGTGGGCAGGGAGCTGAACATCAGCCAGCAGTGTGCCCTAGCAACAAAGCAGGCCACAGTGTCCTGGGTGGCATGAACAGGACCACAGCCAGGAGATGAAGGGAAGTGATTATCTTCCTCTTCTCACCACTCATTAGAGACCATCCAGAGACTGTGTCCAGGTGGGGCTGCCTGTAGAAGAACACTGTTGATCACATGGAGTGAGCTCAGTGGCAGGCCTCCAAGGTGGTTGGGGGCTGAAGCACTTGCCTTGTGAGGAGAGGCTGAGGGAATGGGTTTGTTCAGTGCAGAGAAGGGAAGGTTTCTGGGGGGACTCATAGCAGCTTCCCAGCTCAAAGTTGCCACTGACAATGAACAAGGTTTTTAAAGGAATTCGTGGCAGGAGAATGAGAGGAAAGAGTTAAAAGCTGACACAAGTGCTGTTGAAATTATATATAAGGGAGAAAAATCAGTGAGGATCCTGAAGCACTTGAAGTGGGGTCCAGAGGGATTGTGGACTCTTCTTGGAGGCTTTCAGGATGCAGCTGGACAGAGCCCTGAGGAACTTGGTGTGAATTCAGTGTGGATCCCTAAGCGAGCAGGAGGTTGGACTAGAGTCCTCCCAAGGTCCCTTCCAGCCTGAATGGTTCTGTGATTCTGTCCTCTCTGGTGAGAGGCACTGCAATTCTTGCAGGCAGCAAGTCCTTTTCTGCATGTGGGTTAGCACCTAACATGGCCTCCCCAGAGCCAGCCCCTCCTAGTGGTGGGAGGTTGCCTCTTGGGCCTGAAAGGTTTCCAGTTCAAGGTTTCTTTATGAGTGACTGCTTGTCCAGAATGGGCCCCGCTCACAGCCTACAACACCTGTACAATATAATATGATACCAGATGACCATAACACAAACAAAAAGTCATGGCATGAGGGTGATGGCACTCTAATGTGCCTAAGGTCTTTAGCAAATGTAAAAATATCCTTACCCAGCCAGGGCTGTGCCCCACATGGGAGTCAGCAAACAGCCATGCTCTGGGATCTGCCAAGGTCTGGTGCAGAAGAGAGGTCATGCAAGGCTGCTCTTTTCCCTTCTGTTGGGATAGAGAAACCTGCAGCAGGATGGAGGTGGCCATGCACAACCCCACAGCTGGGGTGAGCAGCCAGCATGGGAAAGGGGTGATGTGAGGGGCTGGTGCGGGACGATGGCCCTGGGGCAGCTTCCACAGTGTGTCCGTGCAACACAGGGAACAACCTGGGCTCTTCTCTCCTGCACCCGCCATGTCCTGGTGCCTTTCCCAGGAGACCTGCATTTGCCCTGTAAGCACACGGCTCTGTGCTCCCACACTGCTGTTCACACGCAGTAGCTGACTGCTGGCATTTTTCCTCTCCTGGGCCCTTCCCAGCCCAGCCCAGATCCTCCCCGGCTCTCCACACCTCCCCTGCCCTCTCCCCAGACCACCCAGCAGAGAAGACCAGGATGGCGGTGGCCCAGCAGCAGTGCCCGTTACAGGGGGCTGCAGAGCTCTGGGCACTCACTCCTCAGCCCCAGACCCTCTGAAGGGCACAGCAGGTGCTGGGGGGCAGAGAGGGGTGTCAGCCTCCCCATCAGCACCAGGGCTGGGGGCCAGCAATGGCACAAGGAAATAGAGGGCACTCACTCCATGTCTCCACTGCTCTCGTGACCAGGAGATCCTTAACTTGGACTGCAAGCAGCCCCTCTGGCCAGCTCCTCTCCCCAGGACAGCACACGAGTCCTGGCCCCGGGGCTCCTCAGGCAGCTCCAGTGACAGAGCAGCCTGCCCTGAGCTGGCACGCACAGAAACAGGTTTTCATTTATTCTTCCCCACAAGCACACAATGGCACCATTGCTCTTCTCCAGAGACATCCCTGCTCCCCAGAGAGCCTTTCCCCAGGTCAGTGTGTCCATGCTGGCCTGCCCAGCCAACCTGCACCCCTCCACTCTGCTCGCCAGGCTGGCAGTGCTGCTCTGCAGGGGGAGCAGGCTGCGGGGCCCTGGGGTAACTCCACACTGGCCGGGCTGGTCAGGGTAGAGCAAGCTGGTCCAGCATCACCGCACCTGACAACCCCCTCCCCAGGCATCCGTGGCTGTGGAGGATGCTCAGAGCAATCACAAGGCATTTCCAATGGCTCAGGATGGGGTTAGGTGGGTCATTAGATCCAGCCATGGTTTTTCATTGTAGGTGACATGAATCGCTCTTGAGGCTGCCTTCCCTGTGCCTGATGAGTCCCCACTGTCTCTCCTGAGATTGCAGAGCCTGATTTGGTGCATTCCTCGGTTTGGCCCTTGACTTTGGGTGACTCCACTTGGTTTTGTGAGACTCCACTCACTGCCCATCCCAGGCACAAAGTGCCCCTGGAGATCCCCTCTGCTCACCTGGTGGCTCCATATTGCCTTCCAGAAGGATGGGCATCTGTCATCAGCACTCTAATATTTGAGACTGTCCCCAGCAGATACCTCTTGAGCACTCACCCTCTCCAGGGACCCTGCGCACCCTGAAGTGAGGGCTGAATTCGGCCCTCATTCCCTCACACATCACCCTATGAGCACATCCTCCTTAGCCCACGGAAAACCCAGGCACGGAAAAAATGGGCTTTTTGGGTACAATCCTCTGAGCGCATTTTTGGCTCCAGCTTTGGAAGAAGAGCCCAGTCTTCAGGCAGTGTACTGATGAAATCCCCTTTTATTACAGAGATGCTGCAAGAGAGGCCAGCTCTGACACAGTGCTCGGCAGATTTACAGAAAGCCTCTGAGTCAGACAGACAGGGTTTGGGCCTCTGGAGAGGTGGGATGAATTGAAACATTTCTGTAAAAACATGACTATCACAGACAGAACTCCCAAAGCACAAGAGTTGCCTGAGATGAACTGGAAATGGCTTGTGAGGAGAGATGGGCAGCTTATTGCTGCTGAACTAGTACCTGTTGAATCAAATTGTTCAGTCCATCCTTGAGCTCCTTGTTCCTCATGCTGTAGATGAGCGGGTTCACTGTTGGAGGCAGCACCGAGTACAGAACAGTCACCAACAGATCCAGAGCTGGTGATGAGAGGGAGGGGGGCTTCAGGTAGGCAAACATGATAGTGCTGACAAACAGGGAGACCACAGACAGGTGAGGGAGGCATGTGGAAAAGGCTTTGTGTCGGCCCTGCTCAGAAGGGATCCTCAGCACAACTGTGAAGATCTGCATGTAGGACAGCACAATGAAAACAAAGTACCCAGAGACTAAACAAGCACTAAGCACAAGAAGCCCAACCTCCCTGAAGTAGGAGTCTGAGCAGGAGAGCTTGAGGATCTGGGGGATTTCACAAAAGAACTGGTCCACTGTGTTGCCTTGGCAGAGTGGTATGGAAAATGTGTTAGCAGTGTGCAGGACAGCACAGATGAAACCACTGCCCCATGCAGCTGCTGCCATTTTGACACAAGCTCTGCTGCCCATGAGGGTCCCATAGTGCAGGGGTTTGCAGATGGCAACAAAGCGATCATAGGCCATGACAGTGAGGAGAGAATACTCTGCTGAAATGAGGAAAAAGAAGAAAAATAGCTGGGCAGCACATCCCAAGTAGGAAATGGCCCTGGTGTCCCACAGGGAATTGGCCATGGATTTGGGGACAGTGGTGGAGATGGAGCCAAGGTCCAGAACAGAGAGGTTGAGGAGGAAGAAGTACATGGGGGTGTGGAGGCGGTGGTCGCAGGCTATGGCTGTGATGATGAGGCCATTGCCCAGGAGGGCAGCCAGGTAGATGCCCAGGAAGAGTGAGAAGTGCAAGAGCTGCAGCTCCCGCTTGTCCGCAAATGCCAGGAGGAGGAACTCTTTGGGGGAGCTGCCGTTGGACATTTGTTCCTTTAGGGCACAGGGGGACTGTCTGAGGAGGAAGACACATGACAAGTTAGAACAGGCTTCTCAGAGGAAAGATAAATCATAACCCCCCCCGCACACACACACACACACACACACACACACACACACACTACCTCTCCCCATCTCATCAGCACCATCATTGATCTCCGTGGCTTGAGCTCTGGTTTGTGCTGGTTTAGTTTGATATGAGGAGCAGGGGCCTCTGCCCATGGGCTCCAGAGGAGTCAGCCCTGACTGACAGCACTGCGTACATGGGAACAGTGGTGACTAAACTGTTACACTCCCAGTTCCGGTCCAATTTCATCCACTCATAGTGTTGAAGGCATTTTCAGCATCTTCACTCCCCCTTCTAAATAATGTGGGGTCATGAAGAGTTTTAGGACTTCTTTTGTTTCCTTTAGCTGACCCTGTCACACCTGAGGAGCATTCCTGCAGGTAGAAATCCTCAGCATTGCTGCTGCACTCCGAGTGAGCAGCTGTGATTCTGGAGAGGCAAAAGGATTCACTCTGGCTTGAGTGCAGAGGGAGCAGAGCTGGCCTGTCCATCTGCCTTCTTCCCAGCTGCCCTGTGCTCCCACCTCGGAGGTGGAGGACAGTTGCACTTGTGTTACCCAAAAAAGAAACGACACCGTGGAGAGCAGAGGAATGCACTTGCAAAGTGCCCATCAGCGCTCTTTCTGAGGGGATGTGAGGCAGGTCTCAGCCCTCCCCTTCTAGCCAGCAAGCAACACATTGGTCTCCTTCCAGCTGCCCACATCCAGACTCCCAGCCGCATGTCAGTGGCCTCAGGATCTAGGTGGCTTCTGCCTGGGGCACCTCGATAACACGCAGCTGCAATGGGAGAGCTGTGTCCTTGTGGAGGGCAGCTTGCAGCCCAGCCAGACACCCCAGGGAAATGGCGGAATGTCCTAAGGATGGGGTGTCCGGACGAGAGAGTTGGCTCATTCCCAGACTCCCACACTGCATTGCTCAGAGCCCCACAGGTTAGAGGGGCACTTGGGCACCTCACAGTCAAGGACACGTCTGCAGGGCAGGACCTGCAGAGTCTCAGTTTCTGAACTGCATCAGAAACCCCCTTGCCCAGAGAGTCCAAGGGGAAGCACAAGGGCAGCATGGGCAGGTGGGAAACATGCAGCAATACCATGATATTTGTGTGGAGGGAGGCAGGGCCAGGGAGGGGCAGAGGGACACTCAGGAGTGTCTCCTCTCCTGCATGTCCGGCTGCCAAGGAAACGACTCCTGCCCTGGACCCCACAGCCTTGAGAGCAGAGGGCTGTGCTGGCTGGGAGAGGAGAGGAGATGTTGGAGTTGACAGTTTCCTCTCCCACTTGGAGCATGACTCTGCTGACAGGAGCCATCCCTGCAGGGAGCTCTTTCTCTGTCCCCACATCTCTCCCCTCTCAGTGCTCACACACCCCATCCCACCTGCTGTGAGCTCAGCTCTGCCCTGCAGAAACCTCCCGGGGGCAGGACACTGCCCAGGGCACCTCCATGGTTGCAGGTGCTATGGAGCAGGGGAGACAAACCTTGCTGAGACTGGAAAGGTGATGCTGGTTCTGTCCTTAGTCTGAGGCGTGGATGAAGGCATTTGCTGAGTCCCTCCCAGAACTGCTCCTCTCTCAGTGTCACTGTTTTGGAGCCTCCATCCCCTGTCTAGACCTGACAGATCCAATCCTATTTTACCCTACCCTAACAGAAAATAACTGAAAGCACAGACTCATGACAGCTCCATCCCTTTCATGTATTCCCTGCCTTGTATTTCCTTTTGGAAAGTCCCTTCCAGAAATATCCTGGGAGTGAGCTGGGGCTGTAAGCAGCCCTGACCCATGCAGCATCCTCTGGAGAGGATGCTCAGCCTGCCCTGCCAGGGATCACTCGTCTCACGCAGAGCTTCTCCCAGCAGTGCTGTGGGGAGCTTCCCGGGCAGGCTGAGTGCTGACCCTCACACACAGAAGAGTCACTGCCCCAGACACAGAGCACCCTGCAGCGCAGGGACACTGCTCTAGATGACAGCCGTAGGCAGATCTGTGTGCACACCCAGGCTTCACCCCCCTGCAGCATCCCTGGGAGAAGGTAGCAGGATGCCCTGTGCCTCTGACTGTGTCGCAGGGAATCTCTGCTCTGAAGCATCTTCTCTTCCTCTGCAAAGGAGAAGCCGGGAGAACAATCCTTAAAAATCCAGTCGTGTCACTGGATGGGTTTCAAGACTTTTCCAGGAACATCAGTAGCATTGCCCTGCAGCCAGAGACTTACCGTGTTCAGGGCTGTGAAGATTTCTCCCAAAAGGAGCTCTCCTCTCTCCTCCCACTCCACACTGCCTTCCACTTCTCTCTGCCTTCTCTCCTCTCATGTCAGCAGCAGCAGGCAGTGCCCAGAGCCCTGCTGCTCTTTGCAGAGGAGCTGCTCCTGTACACAGCTGTCTCTGGGCAGTGGTGCCAGGTTGCCATGAGCTCCATCCATCCCAGGAGCCTGGCCCCACTCAGGAGCAGAGGACCAGCTGAGTTCATGATTTTTTCTGTCCCTTGTGCTCCCTCCTCCTGGGAAATGTTCACTGAGGTAGACTAAAATAATCACTGATGGTCCCTCTCTAAGCACTGAAAGAAGACTGATTCCAGCATTGCAATTTGTCTCATCAGAGGATGGTTATCTATGAAAGGTGGAAACGTCCCATTCTGGAAGCCCCTATTTCCACCTCTTAACTAGGCAGGACACCTAGATGAGGACAAGAATAGAGCTCCTTTTCCCATTGTTCAGGTATTGATTCACATGAGTCAGTTTGGGCTTCTCAGGCTGCTTTAGAAGGCCCTGGGCTGGCATAGGATTCCGATCCTTCCTGTGAGCTCCACAAAAAAAAAAAACAGAGGAGGTGGGATTCCCCTTGCCCAGGCAGAAGTAAGCACAGCATGGATGTCTGCATGTGAGATCTTGGTCTGTGCATGACCATGCAGGTCTTCTGCTCTGTTCTCAGGGAAATGTTCACTGAGGTAGACTAAAATAATCAGCTATTGTCCTTTGCTAAAGAGTGGAGAGAGACTGATTCCAGCCCTGCAATTTATTTCATCAGAGGATGGCTATATCTATGATAGCTGGAAATGTCCCACTCTGAAAGTTCCTATTCCCACCGCTTAACTAGGCAGGACACCTAGGTGGGGACAAGAAGGGAGCTCATTGACACATGGTTCAGGTGTTGATTCAGAGGAGTCAGTTTGGGCTTCTCAGTCTGGTTTAGAAGGCCCTGGGCTGGTATGGGATTTAGATTGTTCTCGTGAGCTCCATAAAAAAACACAAAGGGGGTGGGATTCCCCTTGCCCAGGCAGAAGTGAGCACAGCATGGATGTCTGCATACGAGATCTTGGTCCATGCTCCTGTTATAATCAATGGAGTTCAAGGGTGGGAGTCAGTTGCTCACACACAAACACCTGGTGACATTAGAAGAGACAGAGGTGCTGGAGAACATGTGCCAAGGTCTGCTTGCTCTGATGGAGAATCTGAGAGACACGCATCCTTCTAGAGCATGAGGTGGGGTCAGGCAGGGAATTGCCTTGGCCACCTGCAATGATACTAGATGCCCACTGCTACCAGAGCTCCACTCACTAGGAAGCTGAGACACATGCAGACCCAAACATTGCAAACAGTCGATGGGTTTGTTCAGTGCAGAGAAGGGAAGGTTTCTGGGGGAACTCATAGCAGCTTCCCAACTCAAGGTTGCCACTGAGAATGAACCAGGTTTTTACAGGCATTCATGGTGGGAGAATGAGAGGAAAGAGTTAAAAGCTGACACAAGTGCAGTTAAAATTGTATATAAGGGAGAAAAATCGATGAGGATCCTGAAGCATTTGAAGTGGCGTCCAGAGGGGTTGTGGACTCTCTCTTCTTGGAGGCTTGCAGGACGCAGCTGGACAAAGCCCTGAGGAACTTGGTGTGAACTCAGTGTTGATTCCTAAGTGAGCAGGAGGTTGGACTAGAGTCCTCCCAAGGTCCCTTCCAGCCTCAATGATTTGGTGATTTTGTCCTCTCTGGCGATAGCCACTGCAATTCTTGCAGGCAGCAAATCCTTTTCTGCATGTGGGTTAGCACCTAACATGGCCTCCCCAGAGCCAGCCCCTCCTAGTGGTGTGAGTTTGCCCCTTGGGCCTGAAAGGTTTTCAGTTCAAGGGTTCATTATGAGTGACTGCTTGTCCAGAGTGAACCCCCTCTACAGCCTACAACACCTGTACATTACAACACGATGCCAAATGAGTGTGACAAATGCAGAAAGTCATGGCATGAGGGTGATTGCACTCTAACATCCATGAGGTCCTTTGCTGATCCAACAAAACCCAGAAGGACTGAAAGAGCCTTAAACCTCCTAGGCACACACAGGTAATGTTGACTTTGTCCCTCTGGGAGGTGAGGGAGCTGCGTTTGTTCAGCCTGGAGAAGAGAAGGCTTTGGGAACACCTAATAACAGCCTCCCCGTACCCACCAGGATGTCATCAAGGAGATGGAGGCAGGCTCTTCACTGTTGTGCATGATGCGAGGGTGAAGGCTGATGTGCATGAGCTGAAACGAGATGTCAGGCTGGGTGTAAGGAGAAACTTCTGACCCATCCAGAGAGTCAAGCACGGGGGCCAGCATCGAGCTGGTCTGTCAGGTGCTGAGGCTGAAGTGAGAGGAGAGGAGAAGCTCACCTGGGCCACTTGCACGTCCCTTGATTAAGCTGTTATCACTCCGTACAGAACAGTCTTCTGCAAACGGCTGTAATCTCCTGGCAAGACTCTCTCCAGGTCATGGCACAGCTCCACTCTGTCACCCTGCACACAAATCACAAAAGGGAATGATTGGTCTTGGGTTTCCTTTAGTGCCATCCAGCCCGAGGTGGGAGCCTTTGCACTGCAGCACCTACACAATGACAGCAGGACGCCACTTCCATTTCTGGTGCATTTCTAGGGACAGAGACCAGCTGAGGGAGCAGCTGCGCTGCAAAGGGTTGCTGACACTCTCAGATCAACTCAGCGCTGCACCAGGCATCAACCTGACGTCAGACCTCTGCTCTGCCACCTAGTCTACAAACACACTGTCTCTGCCCCACAGAGCTGCCTCTTCTGCTTGATACAACCAGGTGCCACCAAGAAGAGATGCATGCAGGACACTCGCCTCTTGCACACTCCCCAGCCACTGCTCTGCTCGCTGCCTTCCCTTGGCTCCTCAACCCAGACACACAGTGAAGCTCTTGAGGTGACATCACAAGGTGGCCAAGGCACTCTGGGCTCACAAGGCCTGTGCAAATGATCAGCACAAGATCGGGGACAGAGCTGGCTCCTTGGGCAATGCTGCTCTTTTCCGAGGGAAGGATCCTGCTTTCTTTGGGCAGAGCAGGCTGCTACTTTCCACCTCCATCCCCTAAGGAACCTCCACCTAGGGATAGCAGGGATGGGGATTTTCTTTAGTAATACAAAAGATACAGATACAGTGTAGAAACAGTAGAGAGTCCAGAAGGGCTCCTGAGCCCAAAGGAACCTCGGGTCCTTTCCTTTACTTACTTGGACAAGGAGCCCTGCGGAAGGGACAAAGGGTGCAGAGGCTTTGACATGAGGCCCAAGCAATGAGACAGCCCCACACTGGAGGTCTGCTGAAATGCCAGCTGTCCTGGCTGCGCAGCCTCTGCAGCAGCAGTCCAGGCTCCACAGCTGCATTCACAGAGCACTGAGGGCTGGGTGCCACGGGCAACCTGGCCCTGGACACATCTTCACCCCTCGCACAGCCAGGAGCCCAAGAGCTGTCAGACTTCCTCAGGTCAAGCTATGGACGCTTTGTGGCCCTCACACAAAGGCACTCAAGACATGCAGGCATTTATTATAAGGGTCTTGCACTCGTCCTATATGGCACCACAATGTTCTAGGAAAAGGCGGGGACACAATAGCATTTGCTGATCCGACTGGCAGTAACAGCAGCTGTCGGACATGGAATTTGTAGCACAGCAGAGGTACCAGGAGGTGAACCCACACCCCAAGTCACCCAGGGAAGACAGGTGCATTTATGGAAGCCTTTGCATCCATATGTAGGCTCACCTCATCCACTTGCAGCTGCTTTCACAGAGGGTTCACGATGCTGGCAAAGATGTTGACAGGCACAGGGACACACCCTGGCATCCTGCCTCCACCCTCAGGAGCTCTAGGACTGCACTGGGAACCTCCAGGAGTGGAGCAACCTAGAAAGAAAGAAAGAATCGGAGTGTTACTGTCAGTTCTGCTGGCCTTACAGAGTCTCAACAGGCAGGGGCAAATGTCTCCCCTCCATGCTGAGCTGTATTGGTGAGAGCCTGATCAAAACTTCCCTGGAAAAGGACCCAAGACACCTCATCTACTGAGACCTGCCTTGAGCAGGGTGTTGGATCCCTACCTCCACATCTCCCCCATTGCAGCCTCAAGGAATCTGCTAGACTGAGACTCTTGCCAAAGGGACCAGCAGCTTTGGAGATGCCACCTCCACTGCTCACCAAGGACAGGTGTCTCAGAGCCACCCATTGCCCTCAGAGGCCTGACTTCTCGTGAGGTGGCACCTCCCCTGTCTGCAAGGGTCTGGGCAGGCACAAAGTGGAGAAATGGCTCTGACTCCTTTCATTAACTACCCATCTCTCTGAGGGATCGGAATGGATTAGGGTCTGGGATGGGAAGATGCAATGAGGGTCCAACTTCAACAGAAAGCCTTTAAGGAGGGAGAAGATGACTTTCTCCAAGGGAGTCAGTAAAATCCCAAAGACTCACGGAAGCATCAAGACCTTCCGAAACTGCAAGCCTGAACCTCAGCTGACAGAAACCACCACACTGCGAGCAGACCTGCCTCGCACCACGATGCTCCAAGGAGGCAACACGGTCACCAACAGTCCTCACCCAGGTCTCCCAGAAGGACACTGTGATGGCAGGCTGGGCCTTGGGAGCAGAGCACTGCTCTCTCCAGCCACCTCCAACCATGCTGAGCAGCAAAACACTGGGGCCACCACCTGGCTCTACCACAGGGCACCCTGCATTGTAACACGCCGCTACCCCTACACCTCACAGAGGGTTGGCAGCCAACACCCACCTCTGCATCAGCGACACACAGGGCACAGCACCACACATGGCAGCACACAGGGCACCCCCAAGCGCCCCACAACACACAAAGCCCAACTCTCCAGCCCTTCCATTCCCTTCTACGCCTCCAAGGCCTTGCAACAGGCACTGCCTCTGAACAGCCACTCACAGCCCGGGGCCTGCTCGCTTCCCCCCTCCAGGACTCTCAGAGCCACTCAGAAATGCCATTTTCAGAACAAATGAGGCCATTGGGAAGGGCCCCTCACGAGGACACCAGCAGCCTGCTCACACTTTGCCCAGCAGCTCCCAAACACAGCTCCGAGCAGCACCTGGGGGCTGCGGTGGCAGCAGCAGCTCAGGGAAATGCTTCCGAATGGGTCTCCGACCCCCGGCAGGGGCAAAGCTTCCTGCCCCCCAACCCCAGCAGCCGCCCCGGCCCAGCTGCTCGGGGCAGACCAGCAGGTCTGGCTGCAGGGCAGCTCCCCGCTCTGTCCCCGGTCGCTCTGTGCCGTAGTCATGACCCCACCAGCCCCTGCTGCAGCTCCTGCAGGAAAGCAGCCCCAGGGCCAGCACTGCTGCCCCCACCCCACAGGAGGGCAGCCGCCAGCAGCTGAAGGCGCCCGCAGCCCCACCAGCCCCGCTCACACCCACTCTCACCTGCTCCCTCCCTGCGGCTTGGCTCCCGCTCCCCTTTCACGGCTGTTTTTCCACATGCTGCACTCCGATTGGCTGACAGAGCCATCAGTCAAACCCTGCCCCAGCCTCCTCCCCTGGCCGGCCAATAGGAGGGCAGCACTGGGGGCGATGCCATGGCAACACTGAGGCCCTGTGTGACCCCACGGGCGGCTCCTCCCCCTCCCCTGCGGTGAGGCGCCATGTTGTGGGCGGCAGCGCAGGGCAGTGCGATGCGTCGCAGGGCCTGGGGGCAGCGCGGCCCCATGTGGCTGGGCTGTGTGGGGCCCTGGGGCACGGCCGCTGCCCTGCCAGGACTGGGCTCTGCCTCAGGGGCCCTGCGGGGCTCCTGGCTGCCCCACACCTGGGGCTGTGCCAGGTGCAGGGGAGCAGCCCCCCCCCCGGTCCTGTGCTGGTGCCATCGTGGGGGCCCTGGGCATGGCTGGGGCGCCAGAGCCAGTGGGCAGCGTCCTGCTGCCCCCAGTGCAGGGCAGGACAGTTCCCTGTCACCCCTGGGGCCCCGGCAGCCCCAGGGTTCAGCAGCCCTCGCACTGCTCCTGGCAGGGCTGGGCCACGGCCAGGCAGGGACTGCTCTCTGTGGGGCCAGGCTGGGTCCTGGGGGTCACTCTGGAGGGCTGAGGAGTCCCGCGGGCACAGGGCAGCCAGGGCAGAGCAGCTGTGGGCCTGCCGGTGCTGGGCAGCGGAGGTGTGTGGCCGAGAGGGAGCTGGGGCAGATGGCCCTGCTGGACTGCCCCCAGCACTGCCCCCTACGGCTCAGAGGAAAATGCTTGGTGTCAGCAGGGACTTGTGGGGTGGTGATGGCACCCCCACCTGTTTCCAAGCTGCTCCCCCAAACAGGCTGTCTTTTGGGTGCAGAGGTTTGACCCCCATTTGCAGGAGGACAGGGGCTGTGGCCATCTGAGGACAACATCTCTGAGCCCAAAACATGCTCTGCAAATTTGGAAGCATAAAAGGATCCAGGGGGAAGCAGCAGAGGTTCTCCCAAAGGAGCAGACACCTTGGGGTTATTACAAGATGAAGGATCCATTCCCATATGGGCCTTTCCAGCAGGCTCTTGAGAGCCCCATGGGAGCTGCAGGACACCCCAGTTGCAGGACACAGGACCCCTTTCGTGCCAGAGCCAGATCCCAAAGGGGGGACCTACTCCCAGAGAAGCCTGGCCATGGATTGCATCCTACCCTCCACAAGGGGATGGAGCCAGCCCCACAGGAGCATTTGGGCTCAGGGTATCCCCATCCCCAGGACCCAGGAGTCCTGGCTGCCACACTGTCCCCCCGAGCCAGACGGGACCCTCAGGCAGGGCTCTTGTGGCAGCCCCATCTTTACACCCCCACAGCCTGGGATCCACAGTAGTTTTTGCATTTAACTGTCTCTGTGTGACACCTTGGGAAGGATCTCCCGAAACCCTTACCCTTGGAGATGGCACAGCCAGGGAGAGAGCTGAGAGATTTCCCCTCATGTTCTGGAAAGCAGACACCTCCTGTCACCCCAGTTATTTTCCAAATCTTGCTGATAAATCCTTCAGGAACATCCCCAGATGGTGCCAAAGGCTTTGAGATATGAAAAAGGGAGCCCTGGAGAGGACACATCTGCGCCCCTGCACTGAGAGGTCTCTGCACTGGGCAGACCTGTGTGGGAAGCTGGGTTTGGGGGTTGCTTTGGGATTTGGTGTTTTTCAAGGACAGGATCAAAGTCATATGGGATGAAACAGCACAAAACATGGCCACAAGCTGAGATCCTTTGTTGAGCCTCCAAACTGATTTCTCCTGTGGGTCGCTTTTTTTTGTAGAAGCAGGATGTAGGACAATATGGGACAGGATGCAGCCTTCCTCCTAGAGGCACCAAAGCAGGCACTTTGCTTTTAAAGTCCTCAGCAAGGTTTCTCGGTCTGTGGTGCTTAAGATAGAGATGGTATGCCAGAAAAGAGCAAAGGTGCCCTTAACACAGATCATCTGGAGGGCTTTATTTGGGACCCTGCTCCCTGCCATGCTACATAGCCATGGTTACTGTAGTGCATGAACATGGTGCTGCCAATTATTAAGAACAAAAACATATTTGGCAATGGTAAAAAATGTGTGAAGATTTGGAAACGAGGATTTTTGTCAATTATTGCAGTGAGTTATTTTCTGAGAAGATTTCAACTTATGACTAGAATCCACTTTGGGGCTTGATTCATTTGACCAAACAGAGAGGCCTTTGCTGCCCGAGATGCCCTGGGGTAGCTGTGTTCCCATGTGGTGCTGGAAATTTTGGAGGCGGCTCCTATGGGACCTTAGCTTGTCATTAGGAAATGTATCTGAAAACAACTCAGTTGAGACAACTTATTTCCCTCCATTGACTAGAAAGGGAAGCCCAGACAGCTGGGTTAGGCAGAGACATCTGCACTGATGGGGTCTGGCATGGGGTGAGATCAGCCTCCTCCCTGTTGTCCCCAAAAATGAAGTTGCACTTCATTGACCATGCAGGGAATGAAAAGGGAGTGTGGCTAGGTGTTTTAGGGAGTCCTTTAAAACAGAATGGTGACACAGATATGTTGAGATTTGTGCAAATTTGGCCACCCAAAAAGAGATGAAGTTGGTCACCCTGCTTTCCTCACCAGTCGAGAGAACCCGGCACCTCAGAGTGCGACGTGCTCTGTGCAAAGAGTGAGGGGTGGCATGGACAGCCATGGGCAGGGGGTGGTTTTCTGAGCACCAGGCTCTGTGTGAGACACAAAAATCTCCTGTTTAGTGGTGCAGGCCTGATTGTAACAGAAAAGTTTAGAAAATGACATTAAAAATGAAACAAGAAAGAAATTCAGACAAAGATTGCAAGCAAAGAAATGCTGTGTTATATTTTCTAGCTTTTTGTTTTTTTGTGCTCTTATTGTCTTTCTTGATTTGTTGTGTTTTAGTACACTGGTGTTCTGGGGAGATTCCGCATTATCTTTTTGTCTGAAAAGGAAAGAGACTTTCGGAACTGGGGTGGGATGCAGTCACAGGGTCATGGGCGGCTGGTGCCATTGCAGGTGCCCTGGTTCCCTCTGCCCAGCCTCCTTCTGCAGCTCTGGGGGGCTCCAGTGTCCCACAGGTCCCCTGTGAGAGCTGCCAGGCCCAGGCAGGTCCCTCAGAAACACTGGGACCTCTCCAAGTGCCACTGCATTTTTATGCTTAGACAGCTGAGCTCTGCTTGGAAAGGTGAAGAACTGTTTTCAACATTAGGAAAAAATATATATATATATGAGCCCACTTGCATCAGCTGAAATGACTGAGTAATTTTAATAAAATATCAGTGTTTTCCCATGATGATGTGATGGAAATTTTGAGGAAGGGCATGAATCTCAGGAGAAGAAATGTTGGTCTGCCCCGTAACTTGCGTTAACCACTGCTCTGTCTGTTATGCTGTGGATTTAACTGCTGGCATATGCACTTTCCATAGTTTTCCAGTCTTCCTCCTCCCCTTGCTCTTTATAATTTAGATACCTCTCAACTCTCTAGCTGCTGCTTTGAGCTTGAGGGAATCTGAAGCTTGCCTCGTCTTTCAGCAGTCTAATTGTCTCTTCAACCAGCTCCTTCACTGTGTGTCTGTCCAGCCTTTCCTATCTATTTGTCAAGAACATTTCAAGGAATGTTATTCCTTGTGGACTGTGCACCTCAGTGGAGGCAACTTGGACTTGGCATACGGTTGAGGAGTGTATTTTATTTCTTATGACACTGGATCAAGTTTATTTTTGCTTGATCGCAGTTAATGCAAACCCTTCTGTGTCAGCTTGAGGCTAGTTGTCTAAGGAAAGCAGGTAGGAATTGGTGCACATGAGCTGTAACATTCAGCTACAAACTTGAGTGGCAAAAGGTTCGATTTTCACAAGAGTGATGTGAAGTCCCCAGTGGCTGATGAGGGCAATGGCAGGGCTGGAGAGCTGGCGAGGAAGGTTGTCCATACAGGTCTCCTGTCAAAAATACTGCTTTGCCTACATGTCCAGACTTCATTAGGAGACACTGTGGGTCAGTATGAATTGGGGAATGTGGGTGTGACTTATTCTGAAAAGTGAAGAATCAAGAAAGCCTAAGAAGAAGACATCTTTCTTTTCAGGTGCTCATTGAATTCTGCCTAATTTCAATACACTCCTGCAAACTTTCCAATTTGCTACACAAGAACTGACAAACTGAAGAAAGTTATGGAAAGAGGCATGGCTCCTTGGGGATTTTTACATTCTAATGGCCTCTCGGGTGTATTTAGTGCTGAGCCCATGAACCTCAGATGCAGAGAAGAGACTGAAGCAACCTCTCAAGAAGTTAAAAAGTCAGAAGAAAATCCCAATTTTCTTGGAGCATTAATGGGTCCCACTGAGGGCCATTACCAACAAAGGCTCCCCAGAGGCTGATTAGAGCCGAAAGTTGGAGGCCCTGATTGCAGGTAGGCAAAGGCAATGTGAGGGTGGCTGTGATGCCAAGTCAACCTTGATGTGTGTTATCAAGCAGAGAGACCAGGCCCTGACAGCCAGCTCCTGGGTAGGGTGATGCTTTCCATCACGCATTGGTCAGGGCTCTTCCTGGGTCCAGTCTGCAGGTGTGGGTGCACAACGACGAGTGGAGGACCATGATATGGCACCTGCTGGGCTCCCAAGGGACAAGGAGGCAGCAAGGCCACTGTGCTTTAAGGAATGGCATCTTCTCATGGGCCTCGGTGTCAGAGACACCAGCCATGGTCAAAAGGAGAAAGACCTAGCTGTGTTGGGAGCTTTCAGCCTTGGCAGTGTCCTCGGCCATCTCCACCCCAGGCTGTCCTATGCTTTCCCACGCCTGTGCCTCTTTCCCTGCAGCCTGTACACACCCAAGCTGCTTCCCCACCTTGCTCTCACCCTGGGATCTCCCTGCCTCTCCTGATGTCTTCCTGCCTTCACTTGCTTTTCCTTGAAACACAAAGGCAGGGGCTGATCACAGACTCCCTCTGGGTGACCTGTTGCACCTCAGCACTGCCCTATGAGTGACATTCTTTTGACCTGAAGTCCAGTCTGAACCTCTCAAGATGCAGTTTGTGGATCTTTTCCACAGACATAGCCAAATGGTATCTTTCTGAAACCACTCTTCAAGCAGTCACAGGCTGCTACTGCCCTTTGCCTGCACTTCAGCAGGATAAAGAAGGCCAAGTCCCTCAACCTCTCCTCACAGACAGGATCATTCCCGCCTAGGCACAGGACTTGAGACTTGTCTTGCAAAACTTCATGATGTGTCTGTTGTCCGAATCACCTGAGTTTCTCAAGATCCTTTGGGACTGAATCTCCTTTGTGTCAAAATGAAACAAACAAACAAAAATCCCCCATCAAACCAAAACAGCACCAATGAGTATAAGGGTGAGCAGGGGTGGGGTGGGCTGTATGGGAAGGGATCAGAATGGTAAAAGAGACAGACTTAGAAGAGGGGGAAGAAAAGTAAAAGGAAATTCCAAGTGAAACAAAAGATTGATCAGGGCTGTCTTGGGGATTCCTGCAAAGAAGCCCTGCATCTGAATAGTTCTGACTGGAGGAGGACAAGAAACCTGGCCTTCTTCCACTGTCACAGGGTACCTGTGTGCTTTCCTTGACATCAACAAGAGAAGATGGAGAGTGGGAAGAACCATGGACTCCTTCAGGGCGGAAGGGACCTCAGGAGGTCTGTAGGCCAATCTCCTTGCTCCCAGCAGGGTCAGCTTTGGGGTCAGGCCAGGTTGCTCTGGGCTTCATCCAGTCTGGTCTTGGCAACCTCCAAGGCAGGAGACTGCACAGCCTCTCTGCGCAACCACTTCCGAAGCTTGACCATCCTCGCAGTGGAAAAGCTTTTCCTTATCTCCTGCACGAACCTCTCTTCTTCCAACTTATGCCCATTGTCTCTTGTCCTCCCACCATGCACCCTGGTGAAGAGCCTACCTCCATCTTATGGAGGACCTCCTTGTAGCCATTGGAAGGCTGCTATGAGATCCCTCCAAAGCCATCTCTTCTCCAAGTGGAACCAGCCCCATTTCCTCACAGAGCAAGTGCTCCAGCTCCCCGACTATTGTGAGGGTCTCAGCCAGACTCACTCCCAGTTATCAACCTCTTTCTTCTTCTGGGAACCCAAACCTGGATGCAGGGTTCTAGATGTGGTCTAATGAATACTGACTAGAAGGCGATCACCATTTCCCTGGATCTCCTGGCTGTGCTCCTGCTCATACAGCCCATGATGCTTCTGGCCTTCTTTGCTGCTAGGGAATGCTGCTGGCTCATGTTTTGCCTCCTGTCCCCCAGCACCCTCACGTCCTTTTCCATAGACCTGCTCCCCAGGCCCTCAGGCCCCAGTCTGTGACACAGTGGGGTGTTGGTTTATCGCAGCTGCATAGCCCTGCCATTTGTCCTTGTTGAATTCCCTGAGGTTGCTGACAGCCCATTCCTCCTGCCTGTCTAGGTCCCTCTCAATGGCAGCCCTCAAGCATACGAGTGCCCCCACACACCCCCACCTCCAGTTAGGGGTCATCTACAGGCATGATGAGTGTTTCCTCCTCCATGTCACTGATACAGATGATAAACAGGACAAGTTCCTGGAGAGACCCTGTGGTGCTCCACTTCTCCCTGGCCTCCAGGAAGAGTACTACCCATTCACCACTGCCCTCTGAGCCTCTGGTCCTCCAAGCAGCTTTTTACCCATCCGGTTGTCTGCTCATCTAGACTATAATGTTCTGACGTGCATACAAGAATATTGTGGGAGACAATGTCAAACACCTTGCTAAAGTCCAGGAAAAACATATTTACTCTTCTCCATCCACAAATAGAGGTTTTTTTAATCATAGAGGTCACTCAGGTAGTTTAGGCAGAATTTACCGTGGGTAAATCCATGCTAACTGTTCCCAGGCACCTTCTTCTTCTTCATGTGCCCAGAACTGTGATCTGAGAGGGTTCGCTGCATGACTCACTCCTCACCAAAGGGAGGCTGAACTGCCTGCAGCTCCCCAGGTTGCCCTTGTGGTCTTCTTGGAAGATGGGTGTAATAATTGCCTTTCTCCTACTATCCCATCCATGATCAGTTCCTCCTTCTTTGAAATTTCCAGATACAAGAAAGCATCATCCTTATCAGCCCATCTGGCAGCTATGCAAAGAAGTTATCCCTGAAGAGCCTCCTGGCCTCCTTTGAGGCCTCGTGGCCTGCTTGCACTCTGCTGTTTGCCCTTATGCTTCATGTCAGGGGGATTAAAGTCCCCCTACAAGGACCAGGGCCTGTGATCCACAGACTTGCTCACGTTGCTTAAAGGAGACTGCATCCACCTCCCTACCCTCATTAGGTGGTCTGTAGCTCCCACCATGATGTCACCCCTACTGTGATGCTTCCCCACAAGCACTCACCCAAACCCTTGCCTCTCCCATGGAAGTGCACCGCACATCCGAGCTGCCCCTTCACACAAAAGACATCCTTCCTCCTCCTCTTCTCTGACAGTCTCTCCTGAAGACATTGTACCCAAAAGCCTTGCCCTCCAGTCATGTGGGTGATCACACCACACCTCAGTCATTCCAATGATGTTTCACAACTGTGAAAGCTTGTACATCTCCATCTGCTCCTGCTTCTACCCCAGGCTGCATGCATTTGCATATATTTGGGGTGCAGAGCATCAGCTGTGGCACAGAGAGCAGACTGGTCATGGTGAAACCTGTTACCATGAGCCAAAGACAGTGTGTGCAATGGCCCCATCTCAGAGCAGAGCCATGGTGGCCTAGACAGCAGGTGGCAATGTAATGGTGAAAGGAGGTTCCCACTAAGAGAGCAAAGCCTGCAATGCCCAAGGCCAGGGAGAAACAGAGCTGGGCTGTGCAGAAATGGCAGGAGAGGGGTTGGCTGCCTGAGCTGATTTGTAGCACCTTGGGGCCTGTGACAGAGGTGAACCAATCTGCAGGAAGGACAAGGTGCCACTGAAGAAATCCCTGGGCCTGGGCAGCCAGTGATCCAGGCACCCTGAGGTCCTCATTAGCCCAGTTCCTGTTCATATCATCTTGGGGGGGTGAGAAGAGGTTCAGGCAGAGAGGAGCAAGAAGGGTTTGAGAGTGCAGAGACTAGAGCAGAGACCTTGGTGTGATGTGCCTCCCATTTATGCAGCACACTTGAATGCAGACGGGATGGACTTTCCCTAAAGGCAGTGGTGGGATCCAATTGTCTGGGCACAGGTAGGAAAGCCTGAGATAACCTGGGTTGTCTGCCCAGCAACCACTCCAAAGGGGCATGGTTTTCCCATAGGTCCCAGGTGGTTTTGCTAGAAGCTGCAGGCATGTGACATGGCCCTGACAACCTCTTTCTATGTCATTAAATCTCATGTCTGCACTGAGTTACATTAGCACTTTGCACTGTAGGCATCTCCATGTGTCTCAGCATCACAGTGAGGGGTGCTCTAACAGTAGTGGGCATCTAGCGTCATCTGAGATGGCCAAGAAAATTCCCCACCTGGCCCCCACCTCAGGCTCTAGAAGGATGTGTGTCTCTCAGTTGCTCCATCAGAACAAGCAGACACTGGCACATGCCTTGGATAACCTCTGTCTCTTTCAATGTCACCAGGTGTTTGTGTGTGAGCAACTGACTCCCACCCTCCATCTCCAGTGATTATAACCGGAGCTTAGACAAGGAGTTTGTGTGCAGACATCTGTTATGCTCACTTCAGCTTGGGAAGGGGAATCCCACCTGCTGTGTGTTTGTGGAGTTCACAGGATTTTGGTGAATCCCACTGCATTCCAGGGGCTTCTAAATGGGCTTGAGATGCCCAGACTGACTCATCTGAATCAGCACCTGAACCAGGTGTCAATCAGCTCCCTTCTTGCTCCTTTCTACGTGTCCTGCCTAGTTAAGAGATGGGAAAGGGGCTTCCAGAATGGGACGTTTCCACCTCTTGCAGATAACCCTCCTCTGATGAAACAATCTGTAATGCTGGAATGAGTCTTCCTTCAGTGCTTAGAGAGGGATCATCAGTGATTATTTCAGTTTATTGGAGTGAACATTTCCCAGGAGGAGGGAGCACAAGGGACAGAGAAATTCATGAGCTCAGCTGGGCCTCTGCTCCTGAGTGGGGCCAGGCTCTGGGGATGGAGGGAGATCATGGCAACCACCTGGCAGCACTGCCCAGAGACAGGTGTGTGCAGGAGCAGCTCCTCTGCAAAGAGCAGCAGGGCTCCAGGCACTGCCTGCTGCTGCTGACATGAGAGGTGACAAGGCAGAGAGAAGTGCAAGGCAGCGTGGAGTGGGAGGACAGAGGAGAGCTGCTTGTGGGAGAAATCTTCACAGCTCTTGACACAGTAAGTCTCTGGCTGCAGGGCAATGCTACTGAGGTTCCTGGAAAGGCCTTGAAACCCATCAAGTCCTATGATTGGATTTTTAAGGATCAGTCTCCCAGCTTCTCCTTTGCAGAGGAGGGGGAGATGCTTCAGAGCAGGGATTCCTTGCCACACTGTCACAGGAACAGGGCATGCTGCTGCCTTCTCCCAGGGACAGTGCAGGTGTTTGAAGCTGGGGTGCGCACACATCTCTGCGCACGGCTGTAATTCAGAGCAGTGTTCCTGACCCCAGGGTGCTGTGTGCCCGGGATAGTGACTCTGCTGCCTGTGAGGATCAGCACTCAGCCAGCCCGGGGAGCTCCCTGCAATACTGCAGGATGAAGCTCTGGGAGAGAGGAGCAACCCCTGGCAGGGCAGGATGGTTCTCCTGCTGAGAGGGTGCTGCATGGGTCAGGGCTGCTCACAGCTCTAGCTCATGCGCAGGATATGTCCAAGGAGCCTTTTCAAGAGGAATATGAAGAGAAAGGCTTCTTGAAAGGGAAGGAGCTTTCCTTTTGGTATCTCCGCTTTCAGTTCCCTAATTTTGTCAGGGAGAAAAAAGGAACAAGTTTTCTGGTTTGGCAAGAAAGTGGGACTCCTAAACCTTCACTCTCAGACATTAATAGATCAGTGAGAAACCTCAGGAAGTCACTTCATGCCCACCTTAGCCTACAGACAGCATCAACATCACCTTTGTGGCCTCATAGGAGTTTATGTGACCTGCTCCTTAGGACGTGCATGCACAGAGATGCCCCTAGACAGTGCTCTGATGCGGGAGGCTTCTGTAGGGCAGAACTGAGCACACAGAGGGTGGGATGGTGTCTGTGAGCACTGACTGGGAGAAGATGTTGTGACAGAGAAAGAGCTGCCAGCAGGGACAGGTCGAGGCAGCAGAGATGGGCAGGGAATGAGAGGGAACTGCAGGGCATGAGCCACCTCCTCTGCAGCCAGACCTCTGGCAGAGGAGAGGGGCATCTCTCCTGCTAAGGGCCCATTTCGTGCTACCCAAGAAAGTTGCTGAGAGTGACTACCCTGCAATATCGCCATCTGCGAGGTGGCATGCCCAGCTGGGTAAGGTGAAGGCTTTCCAGAATGCCTCTCTGTCTCTATCCTTGCTTCCCTTGGCAGAAGGATCATGGTGTTGCTCCTTCTTTCCCCTCTGTCCATGCTGCTCCTGTTCTTGTTCTCGGGCTTTCTGGGGTTGGGTGTTTTAGCTGCAGTTCAGACATTGATGCTGCAAGTTTTGGAACAGAGGGGTCTGCATGGGAATGAGGTTGCCCCAGCCCCTTTCTAACCTGTGGAGCTCCAGGAAATGCAGTCCGTGGGGCTGGGAATTGAGCTGACTCTCCCTTAGGGAGAGCCCATCTCCAGTCCTAACAGTCCTTTGACCGTTTCCCTGTGGTGTCCTGGCAGACTGCCACCTCCCCTCTAGAAAGGCACTGCTGTCTCATAGCACCTCTGTGATATCTGAGAGCCCCATGAGGAAGGTGCAGAGATGCTGCGAGTATAGAGATGGTGGTGGGAGGCTGTATGTGGGCATCTGAAAGGAGCCCTGTGTGTCCTTGGCTAGAAGGGGAGTGTGGAGAGCTCCCTCAGGTGCCTGGAGAAAGAGTGAGAAGTTTGGAGATGTGCCCTTTGAAACTGGACTCGTGTGCTCTCAGCAGGGGCTGGTTTCTTTCTAGGGCAACATATGAGTGTGATCATCCTCCAGCTGAAAGAGAGAACTGCAGCATTTGGGGGTTTCTTTGCTTGAAAGGTCTGTGCTAACTTCTCAATGTCTTTTTTTCTTCGGACAGACCCCCATGCCCAGAGATAGAAAAATGTCCAACAGCAGCTCCCTCAACGAGTTCCTCCTCTTGGCATTTGCGGACACACGGGAGCTGCAGCTCTTGCACTTCTCACTCTTCCTGGGCATCTACCTGGCTGCCCTCCTGGGCAACGGCCTCATCATCACAGCTGTAGCCTACAACCACCACCTCCACACCCCCATGTACTTCTTCCTCCTCAACCTCTCCCTCCTCGACCTTGGCACCATCTCTGTCACTGTCCCCAAATCCATGGCCAATTCCCTGTGGGACACCAGGGCCATTTCCTACTCAGGATGTGCTGCTCAAGTCTTCCTGCTTTTCTTCTTGTTAGCAGGAGAGTATTCTGTTCTCACTGTCATGGCCTATGACCGCTATGTTGCCATCTGCAGACCCCTGCACTATGGGAGCATCATGGGCAGCAGAGCTTGTGTCAAAATGGCAGCAGCTGCTTGGGGCACTAGTTTTCTCTATTCTGTGATGCACACTGCTAACACATTTTCCATACCACTCTGCCAAGGCAACACAGTGGACCAGTTCTTCTGTGAAGTCCCCCAGATCCTCAAGCTCTCCTGCTCAGACTCCTACCTCAGGGAAATTGGGCTTCTTGTGTTTAGTGGCTGTTTAGTCGTTGGGTGTTTCCTTTTCATTGTGCTGTCCTACGTGCAGATCTTCACTGCTGTGCTGAGGATGCCCTCTGAGCAGGGCCGACACAAAGCCTTTTCCACGTGCCTCCCTCACCTGGCCGTGGTTTCCCTGTTTGTCAGCACTGATGTGTTTGCCTACCTGAAGCCCCCTTCCATCTCCTCCCCAGCTCTGGATATGGTGGTGACTGTCCTGTACGCAGTGGTGCCTCCAACAGTGAACCCCCTCATCTACAGCATGAGGAACAAGGAGCTCAAAGATGCCCTGAGGAAAGTGATTTCATGGACATTTTTCAGCAGTGGTAACATTGCCATTGCTCTCCACAAGTGACTCCCCCTGTGTCCTGTACGAGGACTGAGCTTTGTTTGTTCACTTTTTTTTTATTATTATTACTACTATTTCTGTTGTTGTTATTATTTGTCACCATGTTGCTACACCAATGACTGGATTCATTCCACCTTCACTGAGACTGCTCTGTCTCACCTGGTGCCCATATAAAGCTGTGTCCAACACTGGGTCAGAGCTGACTCCCTCACAGTATCTCTGTAATAAAGTAGGTTCTTCCAGGTGCAGTACCTGAAGGCTGGGCTCTTCCTCCAAAGCTGCTGTCCCTCACGCCCTGTCCCCAGCACATTTCCTTGAGACAGTCTCTCCCAGACTGCGTGCTGGTCCTTACCTGAAAAGTCACCCCCAGACAAGGCTCTATGCCCAACTGAAGGACTGGGCAGCCAGCTGTGATCCCTGGGGGGATGAGCCCTCTGCTGGGTCCTCTGCAGGGCTGGCAGGGAGCATGCAAAGGAGGTCCTGGGGCCATCTCCTGGGCCTGTAGACCATCCTCCTCCCATGGGGGCCCTCAAGCAGGGTGCCTCAGTGCAAAGATGCAGCCCAGCTTGTTGCTGCATGAACAGAGAGGAGAAACTGCCCCAGGAAACTCCTCCTACACACAGCATCTCATACCAGCTATTTCCAGCACTGGCCATTCCCTGTGGTCCTGGTGAGGGGTGATCTGTGAGTGTGACCAGCCCCGTCTCCCTGCTGGCCTCAGCACCTGTGTGGGGGAGAATGTCCATCCCTGCCTGGCCTCTCTGCAGGCTCAGACACCAGCAGATGGCAGAGCATGGCCTTCTGCTAACCCCGGGGGGACAGGGACATGGCTGCACAGGGTCTGGGGACTGGTGGGAGGCTGCCAGGCAGGTGGGCTGAGGGGGACGGGACACCAAGGGCTGTCATGGGGACCATGCTGGGGGGATGTTTCCCCACCCCAGAACGCACCCTGTCCTGTGTGGTGCCTGCACAGTGGGGCTGTGGGGCCAGATGCAGGGCAGCAGGTCTGGGCTAGTGGAGGGCTGAGGTGCTGATGGGAGCCATGACACTCCAGAAGTTCCCAACGGTCATGAAGGGGACTCGCTGCTGCAAGCAGGGTTGGGGGGTTTCTCAAGGGCTGCAGGCACCAGCACCACCTGCCAGGACTCCCAGACCCAGCACAGATGGTCAGTGCCCAGCACTGCACTGTGCCCCCCTGTCCTGTTTCACCGTCCTCTCTCAGGAGCGCTGCCCGGTGCATCACTGCCTGCCTAGGTGTGGAGAGGAGCTGCTGGAGGTCTTCTCTTCCTATGCCTGCTGCCCTTGGCCCTGCCCTGGCATCGGCCCACAGGTTCTGCCCTGGGTCGTGTTATGTCTCCATATGCTCTCTTCTGAGACCGTGTAGAGACCTGCAGTGCATAGCTCTGCTTGGAGGTGGCCACCATGGTTTGCCTGCATGGTCCCAGCAAATCCCAGGAAGGATGTGCTTGGAGGTGAGGCTGTGATTGTCCTCAGTCAAAGTAGATGGGGTGGCCTGGCTGGGGGCCAAGGGGAGGAAAGGCCAAGAGACAACAAGGAGAAGATGCAGTAGGGGAAATTTCAAATGAGTTGAAGGAAAAAATAAAGAAATAACCATGGCAGTTGAATAGCAGAGGGGCACGGGCCAGGAGATTTTCAAAACTCTCCTGGAGAAGCACCTACCAACCTGATCTAACTGTCAAGATAGCCCACCTCAGAGCAGATCATGCTCCTGGAGATCTCTGGTGGTCCCTCCCAACACAAATCCTCTAGGACGAAGGGGCTGGAAAGCAGAGTCCTGGGCAGGGGACAGTGTTGTGGGGTTGAGGCTTTGCTGGCACTTGTACTGCCTGGTCAAGCCTGTCCTCAGAGTTACACAGTGAGTGAGTTCATCCTCAGAAGGAGTCTCTGCTCCATGGGCAACAGGAGTCAAACCAGTGCTGGGAAACTACAGAGAAGTTCTGAGGAACACGCCAGGCATTCAGGCCCTTCGACTGCTGAGGTGTCCCCAGACCGGTGCTTTGCATCCTGGGTCTGAAGGGCTGAGAAATCTTTACAGCCAGAGCAGATTGCAGTCCCCTCTCTGGACTCACAGGTTACAGGGCATCAGCAGGGCTGTCCTGGCTGCAGGGAGGGAATCACTGCCCAGGGCATGAGCAGATCCCCCTCTGACCTCCCCTCTCTCTTCACACCCCGGAACAGAGATCATGTTTCCCGTGTTGGCCCTCCCTGCCGGGCTGTATTCCCAGCTGGTGGGGATGCAGGCTTCACCCTGGGGAAATGCAGGAGAGCCCAGTCTCATCTAGAGGAGCAGGGTCCCACCACACCTGCTGGGTGGCCAGGGCTGCAGGCTGCAGACACCACTGTATTCCCCGCAGACTTCCTGCCTGGGGCTGGAGGGTGTCCAGCAAGAAGGCAGGCATGCCTGGGGGTCTGGTGCCATTGGGGTGGTGGCCTTTGGACCAGCCTCTGTCTCTAAGGGACTCAGGAGTTTCTCCGCCTCCATCTTAGTGGCAAAGTTTGTGTCCCAGCTTCTTCCCTCTGGAGAGGTGAGGATTTAATTCTCAGGAGAAGGGGAAAAAGGAAAGCCTTTTATCCATGGGAATTGTACTGCCCTGTCAACCCTCTACTGCCTTTCCTGGCTGTATCATCTCAAAAGTCCTTTGGGAGGAGCATATTTTGGTTTCTGACCCTCCGTCTGACTCTGCTTTGATCAGCAGGTTGCGCTACAGGCCTCCTGTGGTCCCTTCAACCTGAATTATCCTGAACGCCTATGATCTCAGGCCCCATTTCAAGCACAGAGCAAATGTCTCTGGGACAGGAGTCCTTTGTGGTTTCTGTGACCATCTAAAAGAAGGCAGGTGAGCAACCTCTCCTTCCTGCTGAGTATAAGGGCAGCCTGGGAGGCACTGCCTCAGGCATAGCTACATTAAAACTGAAATTCTTTGCATCCACCTTTAACCACCTGAAAGGCCATTGCCTGGAGGATCCCGTCAGGGGTGAGGGGAGAAATGCAGGCTTTTCTGCGGTGTGATTTCTCTACCTCTGTATTTTGTGCCTCTAAGTAGATGGTGCCATCCTCCCCTTGGTTTCTTGCCTGAAGCTCAGGCTGGATGGGGATGTGAATGTGGAGGTTGTCTGTCACTGCAGTGACGGTGAGATGGTGGAGAGGTAAGAGGAATAACAGGGTCACCACCCTGGACTGCAGCAGAGAGGATTTCATCTCATTTGGGATGGAGTTAGGCAAGCCACAGCTCACCTGGAGCTGGAGTTGGATCTGGATCTGGGAAGGGATGGGGATGGTAACCTGAAGGGCTTATGCAAGGACGCTGGCAGCACAAGGCAGCCAGACAAGGAAAATGTGTTCTCCCTGCTCAGTGGGGCAGGGGACGTAGTGACAAATACAGGGGAAAGGCTGAGGACCTCATTGCTTCTTTTACCTTTTCTTTTCCTGGTCTTGTCTACTGCCAGGCCTCCCTGGCCCCCAAGTCCTTTGGCAGCATCTGTGTTATCAAAGCCTCGCCCATGGTAGAGGACGATGCAGCTGGGGAGGACTTTTGCCCAGTGGGCACACACAAGTCCATGGGACCTTACAGGAAGCACCCCAGGGTGCAGGGAGAGGTGGCTGGAGTCACTGCAATGCTGCTCCCAATTGTCTATGAAATGTCAGGGTAATCAGGGAGGATCCTGATGACTAGGGAAAAGGCAGACATCTCAGCTGTTTTCCAGAAGGGCAAGAGGGAGGATCTGGGGAATGACAGGCTGGTCCTCTTCATTTCAGTCCCTGGGAAGGTGATGGAGCAAATCCTCCTGGAAACCATCTCCAAGCATATGAAGGGCAAGGCCTGGAAGAGGCAGCATGCGTTGACCAAGGGGAAATGGAAACCATGCCTGACCAACCCGATTGCCTTCCACCATAAGATGAATACCTGCGTGCACAAGGGGAAAGCAGGGGATTCTGTGAACCTTCACTTTAGCAAAGCATTTGGCACAGTCCCCCAGAGTCTCCTTGGAGCCAAATTGTTGAGCTCTGCCCTGGATCAATGGACCATAAGGCAGGTGGAAGATTGGATGGACCATCAGGCTGAAACGCTGTGATCAGTGGTACAAGTTCCAAGTGGCAGCCAAGTACTAGTGGCATCCCTCAGTGATCACCATGTGGGGCAGGACTGTTTAACACCTTTATGAATGGCCTGGACCATGGGATGGAGCGCACTCTCAGCACCCTTGTGGACAATGCATAAGTGGGGGGATCCCCTGGTCAACCTCATCTAGTTCCCTCTGCCTTGACCAGGGCAGCTGGGAACTAGATGACATCCAGAGGTCTCCCCCACCCTAAGTGCTGTGATTCATTGAACCATTCCCTGGAATGCTCTGTAAAGAGGGAAGAGGCAGAGGAAGAGGAAAGAAAAGAGAGGCAGAAGAAGAGAGCTGAAACATGACAGTTTAGATAAAGCAGTTCCTCCGAACAAAGTTTCTCCATTCAGAGTGTTGGTAGCAAATGTATTTTGATGAATAATGTGTGTGTGTATATGTGGAGGGTCATGACAGGGTTAAACTGGTGGAAAGTTGCAAGTAGCAAGCAACAGGAGCCTCAGACAAACATACCCAAGGACACCAGTGCAGCTGGGAATGATACATCCTAAGAAAGTACAGATAAACTAGCAGAAGCCAGTGGGAGCCAAGGTTAAGAGCAAGACAGCTTTTCTAAACAAGTAGCAAGGTACAAGACATGATCGCTGCGTGCGTGATCCGTGTAATGATTGGCTACCTATGACATAATCTGCATGATGATTGGCTTAGCAAAGTGTGTCTGTGAAACCACTGAAGCAGCTAGCTTCCTAGTATAAATATGCTTAGAAGCAAACAAATGTCTCAAGATGCACCACTTCTTGAGTCCGTGCCATTCATCCGCCACAAATGGCGCCCAAACAGGGACCCGATTCGACATAAGCAGAAGACGTCGATCTGGACTCAGTGCGGCGTAAGAAGGCAATGCCGATCCGATAGCGAAACCCGACTGAACCAGGAGACCCATACGGGGACTGGACCAGGAGACTGGACCAGAAACAGAATGAGGACCCAGGTCCTTACCAGTGTGACGCATTGTCACGCTGTCATGCTATGAAGGTTTGATAGCAACGACTGAGACAGTAATATAATAATAATAAAAAAGATGTTTATTTCCTCACACAAGTTCTTGGATTAGTAACATCCATTAAAATAATGCGATTACTAATTTAGGAAGGATAACACAAAACCATCAGTTACTAATTTAGAAAGGATAACCTGAAACCGTCGATTACTGCGCTATTAATTGGAAGCACTGCTTATCCCTACTTGAAAGCTTTCTTGTTCACTCTCCTAGTGAGAGGGCTCTCAACCTCGAGGAGTTACCTTAACCCAGCGTCCCAGGAAAAGGGGAGGGGGGGATACTCACGGTCCAGGCGGAGAGGATGGTCAGGCCACGTTCCCGTCCCTGCTCAAACTCTCCTAGCTCCCAAGTCTCTTTTTATGTGGCTGGTGCTCTGGGCAAACACTGCTTTTGCTGACTTTTTGCGAGTTTCGCAATCACAGGACTGTCTGTTTGTCTGCTTGGGGGGACCCTGCTAGCGAGGCAAGACCACAACACCTCCGTATTGCTTCTTCCCTCCCCGGGGGTCCGTGCAGATTCCAGGTGGCAGACCTCTTCAGTCTTGTTAATGCTGCCATTCCTCAGCCTTATACATATCAATCCTTGCGCATATCGGTTGGTAGACGACTTTAGTCCTGTTAAGTCCTCTGTTCAGCAGCTTTGTGCACGTCAGCTCTTGTGTTTTCAGTTCTTCTGCATATCGGTTGACAAACTTCAGTCCTGTTAACTCTTCACTCGCCCGTCAGTCCACCCCGTGACCAGAGTCACAGCCGCACCCCCCCCCTTTTTTGCCCTTCAAGGACAATCATGGGTTTGATCTTGTTGTTGCAAAGGCAAGTAGCCTGTGTTTAAAGCATTTACCTTAGATTGTGCGTAATATTAAAGCCTTCAAGCAGACAAAAGCAATACATATAATGATTATCATGAGTACAGTTATTATGACAGTTTGTAAGCCCGACGCGAGCCAAGCTGATACAGACAGTCCGAAATTTTGGAACAATTTTTGCAGCCAATTAAACCCATTATCATAATGCTGTTTAATGTCCAAAGCTAGGTGTTTAAGGTTTGTGATCTCCCCTTCAATCAGGGTCGAATGGTCACTCAGGTTGAAGCAGCACATGCCTTTGAATTCTTCACATCCATGGTTGTGTTGTAAAAGAAGATAGTCAACTGCCGCTCTGTTTTCTAATACACCGGCACGCAAGGCTTGCACATCTTTAAGCATTGCTGATAAGGCAGCAGAAGTGGTGTTGATAGTTTTAGCTAAAGAACATGCACTCTTTTTTATAGCTTGATAGTTCATAGCAACTCCCACCCCAGGTGTAAGGAATGCTGCAGCTGAGATTTGTGATGTTGAGAATAAGATTACTTCTGAATTACATTCAGGGTTGAGGGATGAGGCCTCCCTCCTCTTTCGTGTTTGATTCCCAGCTATTTCCTCTATCTCTTGTTTGCTTGGCATATAGATGCTCAAGCGACCTATGATACAGGGGCCACCAGTAGCATTGGCTGGAATGTAGGAGTAAGCTTTTACCCCGCATAGCCAAAACATTCCTGTAGGGAGCACAATATGTGCATAGTTAAAGGTTACATTGGTTGTTCAATTACATTTAAGAGGAGGCCCATCTTCCGTAAAATTGTGGCACGGTCGGGTTTTGCTGGTACAATTTACCATCATAGCACACTCAACCACAGGAAACATTCCTTTCACCTTAATTTCTATCATTGCTTTGTTATACTGTGTTGTGGTGGAACCCCATCGAGACATCTGATTAAACGTATTAGTTACTTTGAAATTTGCTAGTATTGCCTTGTTTTGCACTGTCTCTAGGGGTATAGGGAACCCAATAGTGCAAGTGGTGTAAATTTGGGCCGCCGAAGTTCCTCCTTCTAGACAAAAGTGAGTGGTATTTAGTATTTCCCTAGCTAACTTTTCCCAAATATTGACATCGCTGCCCCATGGGTTTGAGATCAATGTTGTCACCAGGGCTGTCTGGAGTAGGAACACAAGTCTCCACATGGTATCCTGTAAGAGAACACATTTAGGTTTTCCTCGAGGCAGGGTGCCTCGGAATAAGTGGTTAATAATCCGGAACTATCCACCGAGAACTGATTCGATGGTTTTTTTCTGTGGCATCAAGTGCTTCCCATGCAAGGGGTCCTCGGGGTTTAGACAATGTTAATGGGATTACTCCAATTTGTGGTAGTTTTACCATCACAGGCTGTCCTGGTTTACCACGTGCAGGATCAATGTCAGGATTACCCTTAACGATGCCCATATCGATAGGGCAAAAGGCCTGGGTTCTGGGACTACCGAATGTTCCCCATCGATTATTAAGTAGATGCACAGCATGGTTAATGCATAGGTCCCAACTCGCTTTTTCTACTTGAGCATATCTTTTAAGTAAGCCATTGGCCCTTTCCACCATCCCATTTGCTTGGGGATAGTAGGGGGTGTGGAACGTCCAACTAATCCCTTCTTGTGTCGCCCAGTCCTGTACTACGCGGGCTGTAAAGTGAGTCCCATTATCACTTTGTATTTCCTTTGGTACCGGTAATACACTGAACCATTCTTGTAATACCTTAATGGTAGTTTCTCCATTCGCAGTTCTGATGGCTGTCGCTCGGAGGAGACGGGAGACCACCTCGACTCCCACTAATATATATTTTCTCCCACTTGATGGTTTAAGAGGCCCTATATAATCAATCTGCCAGGTTTGCCATAATTGTTTTTTATTACTGATATGTAGTGGAGCTTGCTGTTCTGGATGATCCCTTTTTAATCTTAGTTGGCACTGAGGACAGGCTGTTATGATTCGTCGTGCAGTTGTTATATCTATGGGCCATCCTCGAGCTATACTTTCTTTTACTAAATCCTTTTCCCCTGAATGTCCTCGCTGTATATGTAGCCATTCTCCTATTCTGTCCCACTCTACTTCGCTTACTGTTACTCCTCTTACCCTCGACAACTTGTCAACTATCCCGTTCCATTTAGCTGCCAGACTTCCGTCTGAGCTGTGGGCTTTCACCCACCCTATTGCAATAGACTGTTTCCTTCCTTCTTCCAACAACTCTTCCCAGTCTGCTTGCTGCCATACTGGGCACCTATTTATTTGCCATTTATTACATTCCCAGAATCCTATCCAGTCTGTGGCCCCCTTGAATACTGCATATGAATCGGTATACACTGTTGTTGCTCCATTTCTTATGGCAAGTCGGACAGCCTTGAGTTCTCCTACTTGGGCGCTGCCATCGCCTTCTTCTATTATTGTACGGCCTGTGCTTATTTCTAAGGCAACTGCTTTGTATTGCCACCCCGTGGCTATCCTATGTGAAGAGGCATCGGTGAACCATACCCCATTTAGGTCAGACTTTTCAGTGAGTGGTTCAGCTACTGCAATGGGAGATCTTGGGTAGCTTGGTACTGTTTCTGGTACAAGGCTAGTTAGGGGTAATTGGTATTTGGTTATCTTTACTGGTCCCTCCTCTATTTCCAGGCTATCTTGGACTCCTGATAGATACGCATACCATTTACGAACTGTTTGTCTCTGGGCTATACCTTCAGGGGGTGGTGTTTGTATCCCTGGGGCAGCCGAGTGAAGGTATATTGAATGCCTTCCCAGGTAAAAGCAAATTTGTCTTTATCTTCTTTTATTAGCAGGACCATGAAGAACATATCTTTTACGTCTAGTGTGGCCATCCAGGGGTGGGCTGCAGTCCTAAGCTGACTCACCAGTTCCGCTATATTGGGTACTGCAGCCATGAGGGGAGCGGTATTAGCATTCAATCGGCGATAATCTACTGTTAATCGCCATTCTCCATTTGGTTTTTTGACAGGCCACACCGGAGAGTTATAGGGGGAGTGGGTGCGTTCTATAATCCCTTGCTCTTCTAGGTCTCTAATGACTTTGCTTATCCCAGATTGTGCAGCAGATGCTAAAGTGTATTGTTTAACATTAGTTATCTCACTAGGCGGCAGCGCGGGGGAGGTTTGCAAAAGCTTGATGTTGCTGTTCCAAAGCTCCACCGGGTACCGTTTGGGAGTATCCAGTTTCTTCCTCGTAAAACATCAAACCCTAAAATGTTGTCATTTCCCTTTGGGTTTATTACTACCTCAAATTTGGTAAGACGTTTGTCTCCCGGGAGCCAGGCACAAAGTTTTGCCAAAGGACAAGATTCAGCAATTCCTGTAACTCCCTTTATAAAAATTGATTGTCTAGATGGTTTGATATTTAACCTATTGGCTGTCTGTTTGTCCAAAACACTTATCTGTGCACCAGTATCAATAAAAAAAAGAAACTTTGTGTTTTCTAGGTCCTACCGGAATCACAATCCGGGGTTCTAAACTTTCAGGCTGCTGCGCTATTGATAGTACTCGGGTCGGTTGGCCTGATTTTCGACCAGCGCTACCTAGTTTTTTAGATCATGCAACTCTTCTCGTAACTCTGAGAAAGGATTACTAGGCTTAGATTCTTGTTTGCTGTCTTGTGAGCCGGGTGGGGCGGATGGCAGAGTCACCCTTTTCGCTTGTTCCAGTTTGCTCACTATCTGTTCTATGTCCTCTGTTTTCTGATTATGTAGCATGGATCGTGGAACACCTAATGCCAGGGCGTGTCACCACAATCTATTTCGTTTCTCCCTGTCTTCTTGTTTCGTTCCCATTTCCTTATTGTGCCGCCTGGGGGGGGAATGTCCTCTCCTCGGGGCATATGAGGCAGTAGCCTGTCTAATGCGCTTTTCCCGTGGTTTGGTATCCATCCCCATCTCTTGCGCAGTTCGATGCACTTCTAACAAGGTATCCGCCCATGTCGGTATTGGCATGGGGGGGGCATTGAGGTTATTATGATTGTGTGCCTCTGCAGCTACCATGCGATCTCGTATTGCTTGTAGCTTCAGCTTTAACACTGTAGGCAATCCCCGTATTAAAGGCGTTAGGCTGTTTGGGCTTACTGGGGCTTGCAAGGGGACGTCGTAGGCTCCCCTCTCATATATCTGCTGTACGCAAGCCGCCTTTTGTATGGCTTCTGTAAGCTCACTGTGGGTATTTATACCTATTCTCAAAGGTTCTCCTCTGTTCCTCGGGTCTTGTCCTCCTGCCCAGTAGGCTACTCGGGAGGTGAGGGAGCGATTCCCAACTCTACCCGTCAGGAAAACTCCTGGTCCCCAATATCCTGATGCCTCCTCTTCACTTAGTATTATGCGATCACCTCCTGTTAAGGATACCCGCCACAAATACTCAGTTTCTGTTTCTGTAGGTTGCCTGCAGTATTTCTCTTGCAGTTTTCCCATCTCGTCTCCCGAGTAAGGGGTAGTTCTAACTGTGGTTCTAGCATTACCCCCATGGGGTCCTGTCGCGGTTTCGGTTTTTACAACTGGCCGCACATCCAGAGGTGAGGGTTCTGGAGGGTACAAATCACCATCGTCCTCTGAACTACTGCTGTTTCCCCATATATCTCCGTCCCAGTCGTCCGGGTCCTCCACCAGCATTTTTCTAATCTGAGCTGCTGTGGGGGGCTTCCTTGCTGTTGAAAGGACGAGTTCTAACTTGTTTTGTAATTTCTGATTTCGCTCTTTCTCTAAATTCGATTTTCTTTCAAGATCTACACACTCCTGCACCTTTTCTTGTAACTGTTCCTTAGTTTTTTGATGGGTCTGATTGGCTTGTTGGGCCGCCAGTAAACAGGCCCCTAAGATGGCACATATACGACCTTTTCCTTTCCCATCTCTTTGGTTACCTCTGACTTCCTCTATCCTACACATGACAGAGGCTTCATTTTCCCAATTATCATTTGCCCAGTCAATCCCAGGGCTTGAGGGTCCGCTTCCGTGCCTTCTCAATAACTCACGCAGCGACATAGTTCAAAAATATTTCTATCCGGTTACCCCAGCTTATGTATCCACTAAGTCTGTATCCTATCCTATCCTTATCCTATCCTGCCGACTACGCCAAAAACTGTCACGCTGTCATGCTATGAAGGTTCGATAGCAACTACTGAGACAGTAATATAATAATAATAAAAAAGATGTTTATTTCCTCACACAAGTTCTTGGATTAGTAACATCCATTAAAATAATGCGATTACTAATTTAGAAAGGATAACACAAAACCATCAGTTACTAATTTAGAAAGGATAACCTGAAACCGTCAATTACTGCACTATTAATTGGAAGGACTGCTTATCCCTGCTTGAAAGCTAGCTTGTTCACTCTCCTAGTGAGAGGGCTCTCAACCTCGAGGAGTTACCTTAACCCAGCGTCCCAGGAAAAGGGGAGGGGGGGATACTCACGGTCCAGCCGGAGAGGATGATCAGGCCACGTTCCCGTCCCTGCTCAAACTCTCCTAGCTCCCAAGTCTCTTTTTATAGGGCTGGGGCTCTGGGCAAACACTGCTTTTGCTGACTTTCAGCAAGTTTCACAATCACAGGACTGTCTGTTTGTCTGCTTGGGGGGACCCTGCTAGCGAGGCAAGACCACAACACCTCCGTATTGCTTCTTCCCTCCCCGGGGGTCCGTGCAGATTCCAGGTGGCAGACTTCACTTCTCCAGTCTTGTTAATCATTCCGCAGCCTTGCACATATCAGTCCTTGCGCATATCGGTTGGTAGACGACTTTAGTCCTGTTAACTCCTCTGTTCAACAGCTTTGTGCACGTCAGCTCTTGTGCTATCAGTTCTTCTGCATATCAATTGACAAACTTCAGTCCTGTTAACTCTTCACTCGCCCGTCAATGAGGAAAAACTTCTTTTCTGTAAGGGTGACAAAGCACACGAACAGGTTGCCCAGAGAGGCTGTGGAGTCTCCTTCTCTGGAGATATTCAAAACCCACCTGGATGTGATCCTGTGCAACGTGCTCCAGGTGACTCTGCTTGAGCAGGGGATTTGGACTAGATGAGGAGGTGCCTTTCAACCTCAACCATTCTGTGCTTCTGTGAAGGACCAGAGGGGTCCCGAAAATTGCATCACTCCTGGAGCAGAGCAGGAACTGAGCGCAGTGCATTGATTGCTGTGAGCAAAGGAGTTGGCCAACAAGACACTGGAGACAAGAAGGTGTACCGCTATCAATCAGATGAGTTTTCCAAAGGAGGAAAGGAAGTACAGGGGGCCTTGCATCTGTCTGTATATACATAGAAATGCCAGGACTAAGGAAGATGCAGAACAGATGCATGGACATCCATCCTGGGTACTAGTCTTTCCTTCTGCACAACAGGAAATTGTTCCCAAAAAAGAAGCAAAAGAAACCCCCCTCACCTCAGGTTCTTCCTCCAGACCAAGGGTTCCCCCCCAGCAGTCCCTTGAACAGGCCAAAGTCTGCTCCTCTCAAGTCCAGGGTCTGTACTCTACTACTGTCCTTCCTCACTCCCCTCAGGATCTGGGACTCCACTTTCTCATGGTCACTGTAGGCAAGGCTGACACTATCCCATCCCTGATCACTTCCTCCTTATTTGCAATTTCCAGATCCAGGAAAGCATCACCCTTATCCTGGTTGTGCATCTCCATCTGCTCACGCCTGTGCCCCAGGCTGCATTCACTTCTGTATATTTGGGCTGCAGAGCCTCAGCTGTGGCACAGAGCACAGACTGGTCATGGTGAAACATGTTTCCAAGGGCCGAGGACACTGTATGTGCAATGGCCCCACTTCAGAGCAGAGACGTGCTGGCATGGATAGCAGGTGGCAATGTAAAGGTGAAAGGAGGTTCCCACTGAGAGAGCAAAGCCTGCAGTGCCCAAGGCCAGCAAGAAACAGAGCTGGGCTGTGCAGAAATGGCAGGAGAGGGGTTTGCTGCCTGAACTGACTTTGTTGCATCTTGGGGCCTGAGACAGAGGTGAAGCAATCTCCAGGAAGGACAAGTGCCACTGAAACATTCCCTGGGCCTGGATGTCCTTTGATCCAACCAGCCTGTGGACATCACTAGCACAGTCCCTGTTCACATGATCTGGGGGTGAGAAGTTCTTCATGGAGAGAAGAGAAAGAAGTGTTTGAGAGTGCAGAGACTAGAGCAGAGATCTTGGCGTGATGTGCCTGCCATCTATGCAACACTGTTGGATGTAGATGGGATGGACTTTGCCTAAAGCTAAATGGTGGGATTCAGTTGTTTGGGCCCTGGTAGGAAAACTGAGTGGCCTTCGGGTGGTTTCCCAGCAACCACTCCAGAAGGACATGCCTTTCCTGTAGGTCCCCATGCTGTATTTGCTAGAGACCTGGGGTTGTGCTGGACCCTCCTGGCATCGGACATGGCCTTGCCTATGGCCTATCTTTATGTCACTGAATCTAGTGTCTGCACCGAATTGCGTTCAGTGTTTGCATTGTACAGATCTGCTTGTCTCAGCTTCAGAGTGAGTGGAGCTCTAGCTGCAGTAGGCACTAGGGTCATTTCAGATGGCCAAGGATATTCCCCAACAGGCCCCCAACTCAGGTTCTAGAAGGTTTCGGGCATCATAGTTGCTCCGTTAAAACAAGCAGACACTGGCACATGCCTTCGACCACCCCTGTCTCTTCCTATGTCACCAGGTGTTTGTGTGTGACCAGCTGACTCCCACCCTCCATCTCAGGTGATTACAATGGGAGCTTAGACAAGGAGCTCCAATGCAGACACCTCTGTTGTGCTCATTTCAGTTTTGGCAAAGGGAATCCCACCTCCTGTGTGTTTGTGGAGTTCATGGGAGGGATCTGAATCCTACTCCAGCCCAGGGGTTTCTAACCTGGCCTAAGGTGCCCAGACTGACTCATCTGAACCAACACCTGAACCATGGGTAAATGGACTCCCTTCTTGTACACTTCAAGGTGTCCTGCCTAGTGAAGAGATAGGAATAGGGGCTTCCAGAATGGGACATTTCCACCACTTGTAGATAACCATCCTCTGATGAGACAAATTCCAGTGCTGGAATCAGTCTTCCTTCAGTGCTTAAAGAGGGACCATCAGTGATTATTTTAGTTTATTCCAGTGAACATTTCCCAGGAGGAGGGAGCACAAGGGACAGAGAAATTCATGAGCTTAACTGGGCCTCTGCTCCTGAGCAGGGCCAGGCTCCAGGAATGGAGAGAGCTCATGGTAACCTGACAGCACTGCCCAGAGACAGCTGTGTGCAGGAGCAGCTCCTCTGCAAAGAGCAGCAGGGCTCCGGGCACTGCCTGCTGCTGCTGACGTGAGATAAGATAAGGCAGAGAGAAGTGCAAGGCAGTGTGGAGTGGGAGGAGAGAGGAGAGCTCCTTGTGGGAGGAATCTTCACAGCCCTTGACACGGTAAGTCTTTGGCTGCAGGGCAATGCTACTGATGTTCCTGGAGGGGTCTTCTGACCCCATCCCATCCCACCACTCACAGGATTTTTAGCTTCTCTCTGCTGGCTTCTCCAGTGCAGAGGAGGAGGAGGTGCTTCAGAGCAGGCATTCTCTACCATACCATCTCAGGGCATCCTACTACCTTCTCCCTGGGAAGCTGCAGGGGTGTGAAGCTGGGGCGTGCACACAGGTTTGCCCAGTACTGTAACTCGGAGCACTGTCCCTGCACCCCAGGTTGCTGCCTTCCTGGCTAAGTGACTCTGCTGCCTGAGAGGGTCAGCACTCAGTCTGCCCGGGGAGCTCCCCATAGCACTTCCGGGAGAAGCTCTGGGTAGGAGGAATAACCTCTGTCAGGGCAGGTTCATTCTCCTGCTGAGAGGGTGCTGTGTGAGTCAGGGCTGCTCACAGCTCTAGCTCATGCACAGAACATTTCCGAGGGGACTTTTCAAAACGAAAGTGAAGGCAGGGATTTCCTGAAAGAGAAGCCAATTTCCTGACATGGTGCTTTACATTTCCTACCACCTGGCAAGAGGAAAATGGAAAGGGAGCTGTCAGGCTTGGACAACAGACTGAGACTCATGAACAGTTTCCAGGAGCAGCCAACATGTCTGCTAGGAATTTCTGAAAGTTCCTTCCTCCTTCCTTAGACCCCTTAGTCTATAGACAGCACCAGCTTCCCCTTTGCTGGCCTCCTCAGGGTTTATGTGACCTGCTCCTTAGCACCTGCAACCATGGGGATGGCCCTGGGCAGTGCCCTGCTGCTGGGAGGTTTCTGCAGGGGAGACCTGAGCTCCCTGAGGGAGGTGTCGGCACTGCAGGGCCTGACCATGACTTGCTCAACTCCATCCACCCATAATGTTTCTGTTTGCACTTCCCTCTAATTGCCTGCCCATCTCCGCTGCCTGGAGCTGACCCTGCTGGCAGCTCTTTCTCTGTCCCAATGCCTTTTCCTGGCTGGTGCTCACAGACCCCCTCCCACCCTCTGTGTGCTCATTCCTGCCCTCCACAAACCTCCCACAGGCAGGGTCCTGTCCAGGGGCATCTCTGTGCTTGCAAGTTCTAAGGAGCAGGTCAGGCAAACCCTCACGAGGCCAAGAAGGTGATGGTGGTGCTGTCTGTAGGCTGAGGTGGGGATGAAGGGACTTGCTGAGGTTTCTCTCAGAACTTCTGGGGGTGTTCAGCTGCAGTTAAGACACCGGCCCTGTGTGTCCTGCATGGTGTTCCCTTCCTGGCAGTGAGAAGCCCCAGTCCCCTTCCAACCTGTGAGGCTCCTGGCAATGCATTTCATCAGGGTGGGGAATGAGCTGACTCTCCTTTTAGGAGAGTCCGTCTTTAGGACCCTTGACTGCTTCTCGGGGCTGTGCTGTCAAGCTGCAAGCTGCCCTCCAGAAAAGCACAGCTTCCCTGGAGCATTTCTGTAAGATCTGAGAGTCCCTGGTCTGGTCATGTGAGTCAGAAACCTTGTCACACTCTTCACCACTCTCTCCATCTCGGGGCTGAGAGCAAAGAATTTGGAAATCATCACTGTGAAACTGAACTCCTCCACTCCCAGCTCAGTCCAGTTTCTTTCTTAGAGGAACTTGTGCGTGTGGTTGTCCTTCCCCTGAGTGAGGTGCAAGTGCAGGGCAGTGAGGGACAAGACTCATGGACAGACCAGGTCCTGTGACCCTATACAAAGTCACAGTGAGTCTTTTTTTGCTCTTGGGATGCACAAGGGCTCATGCTGAGAGCAATTGAAGTGCCAAAGATTTCTACCCCCTCAAAGAATGCTCCTCTGGTGAGAAGGAGGCATCTAAAATACAGATATATGTGTGTGTGTGTGTGTGTGTGTGTGTGTGTATCACCAGAATCCTCCAGTGATCATTTTGCAAAGTAAAATGAGTTTCCAAATGTTGAACAGCCCTTCCACATAACTCAGTGGACATAATCTGCTGCAGCATGTGTGCATCAGAGCTAGTCACTTCCCATTCTCTCTGCAGTGCCTGCAGGAAGGGTGCACATCGTAAACTGGCGTGAGGGCAGGGTCTATCTCATTGGGACAGAGACATCTAGAAAGGGTCAGGTCACCCCCTGCCTTCACTTGACTGTTTCTCTGCCTTGCTGGAGTGGCAGCTGGTGTGACTGATTCAGATACAGACACCTCTGTTCAAGAGGGCAAGGCTGGGGGAGATGAATCCCTCACAAGGATCTTCTCTTTCAGACACAGCTGTATTCAGCTCTCATCACGGCAAACAGAGAAACTTCCCACTGGTACCTGGACCAAGTCCCCTGCTCCCACCTCCCATCCCCAGGTATCCCACCACATAGCAGGGTCATTTTGACACCTCCATTTACACCCCCCAGCAGAGCAGGACTGACTCCTCTGGAGACCATGGGCAGAGGCCCCTGCTCCTCATGGCACCCTCAGCCAGTGTAAACAGAGCTGCAGAAAGGGAGCTGAGCGAAGGTAAAGGACAGAGGAAAGGTGGGGGTTTCTGTGAGAAACAGAGTGGGTTTGGCTCAGAGAAGCCTGCTCTAACTTGCCCCTGTCTTTTCCTCCTTGGACAGTCCACAAAGCCCCGAGGAAGCAAATGTCCAACAGCAGCTCCCTCACCGAGTTCCTCCTCCTGGCATTTGCGGACACACGGGAGCTACAGCTCTTGCACTTCTCACTCTTCCTGGGCATCTACCTGGCTGCCCTCCTGGGCAACGGCCTCATCATCACAGCTGTAGCCTGTGACCACCGCCTCCACACCCCCATGTACTTTTTCCTCCTCAGCCTCTCCCTCCTTGACCTTGGCAACATCTCCGTCACTGTCCCCAAATCCATGGCCAATTCTCTGAGGGACACCAGGGCCATTTCCTACTCAGGATGTGCTGCCCAGGTCTTTTTCTCCTTTTTTTTATTTGCAGCAGAGTTTTATCTCCTCACTGTCATGGCCTATGACCGCTATGTTGCCATCTGCAGACCCCTGCACTATGGGACCCTCATGGGCAACAGAGCTTGTGTCAAAATGGCAGCAGCTGCCTGGGGCAGTGCATTTCTCAATGCTCTCCTGCACACTGGAAACACACTTTCAATGTCACTCTGCCAAGGCAATGTTGTGGACCAGTTCTTCTGTGAGATTCCCCCACTCCTCAAGCTCTCCTGCTCAGACTCCTACCTCAGGGAAGTTGGGCTTATTGTGCTTACCGTCTGTCTATCTTTGGGGTGTTTCATTTTCATTGTGCTGTCCTACGTGCAGATCTTCACTGCTGTGCTGAGGATCCCCTCTGAGCAGGGACGACACAAAGCCTTTTCCATGTGCCTCCCGCACCTGGCCGTGGTCTCCCTTTTTGTCAGCACTGGCATGTTTGCCTACCTGAAGCCCCCCTCCATCTCCTCCCCAGCTCTGGATCTGGTGCTGGCCATGCTGTACGCAGTGGTGCCTCCAGCAGTGAACCCTGTCATCTACAGCATGAGGAACAAGGAACTCAAGGAGGCACTGAAGAAATTGGTTCGGCTGGTACTGTTTCGGCAGCAATAAGCTGCCCATCTCTCCTCACAAGTGATTTCCAAGCGATCTCAGGCAACGTTTGTGGTTCGGACATTCTATCTGGGATAAGCGTGTTTGTACACAAACGTCTGAATTCATCTCCAGAGGCACAACCCCCTTCTGTCTGACTCAGAGGCTTTGTGTAAATTTGCTGAACACTGTGTCAGAGCTGGCCTCCCTTGCAGCATCTCTGTAATAAAAGGAGATCTCCTCAGCACAGTGCCTGAAGTTTGGGCTCTTCTTCCCAAGCTGGAGCCAAGAATGTGCTCAGGGAATTGCACTCGAAAAGGCCCTGTGGCCGTGCCTGGGTTTTCCATGGTGTAAGGGGGATGCGCTCATAGGGTGATGTGTTAGGGTGCCCAGTATGTGTCCAGTGCCCCTGGGGAGGGTGAGTGCTCAAGCGGTATCTCCTGGGGGCTGTCTCACATATTAGAGGGCTGGTGACAGATTCCTATCCTGGAAGGGAGTATGGAGCCACCTGGAGAGCACAGGAGATCTCCAGGGTCAGCACGTGCCTGGGATGGGCAGTGAGTGGAGATTCCCAAAACCAAGTGGAGTCACCCAAAGGTAAAGGGCCAAACTGAGGAACATACCAAATCTCAGGAGAGGGAATGGGCTGGGTCTAATGACACCTCTGACCCCATCCTGAGCTATGTGAAATGCCCTGTGATAGCTCCAAGCATCTTCCACAGCCACAGATCCTGGGGAGGGGTTTGTCAGATGCAGTGATGCTGGGCCAGCTGGCTCTGTCCTAACCATCACAACCAGTGTGGAGTCACCCCAGGGTCTCATGGCCCGCTCACTGTGCAGAGCAGCACCGCTAGCCTGGGGCCCTGCGGGAACACAGGGGAGGGCTGCAGGAACAGCTGGCCAGGACAACACGGACACACTGACCTGGGGAAAGGCTCTCTGGGGAGCAGGGACATCCCTGGAGAAAAGCAAAGGCACAATTGTTTGCTTCTGTGGGGGGGAATAAATGAAATCCTGTTTCTATGTGTGTTAGCTCAGGGCAGGCTGCTGTGTCACTGGAGCTGCCTGAGGAGCCCCGGGGCCAGGAATCTTGTGCTGTCCTGGGGAGAGGGGCTGCCCAGAGGGGCTGCAGGCAGTCCAAGTTAAGGATCTCCTGGCCACGAGAGCAGTGGAGACATGGAGTGACTGGCCTCCATTTCCTTCTACCATTGCTGGCCTCCAGCTCGGGAACCGATGGGGAGGCTGACACCCCTCTCTGCCCCCCAGGACCTGCTGTGCCCTTCAGAGGGGCTGTGGCTGAGGAGTGAGTGCCCAGAGCTCTGCAGAACCCTGCAGCGGGCACTGCTGGGGGCCAACACCAGCCTGGGCTGCTCTGCTGGGTAGGCTGGGGAGAGGGCAGGGGAGGTGGGGAGAGCTGGGGAGGGTCTGGTCTGGTCTGGGAAGGGCCCAGGAGGTGAAAAATGACAGCAGGCAGCTACTGCATGTGAACAGCAGTGTGGGAGCACAGAGCTGTGTGCTTGCAGGACAAATGCAGGTCTCCTGGGAAAGGCACCAGGACATGGCGGGTGCAGGAGAGAAGAGCCCAGGTGGTTCGCTGTGTTGCATGGCCACACTGGGGAAGCTGCCCCAGGGCCATCGTCCCACACCAGCCCCTCACATCACCCCTTTCCTGTGCTGGCTGCTCACCCCAGCTGTGGGGTTGTCCATGGCCAGCTACATCCACCTGCAGGTCTCTGTATCCTGAGGGAGGGGAAAAGACCAGCCTTGCATGGCCTCTCTTCTGCACCAGATCCTGGAAGATCCCAGAGCACGGCTGTCTGCTGACCCCCATGTGGGACACAGCCCTGGCTGGGTAAGGATATTTTTGCATTTGCTAAAGACCTTGGGCACATTAGAGTGCCATCACCCTCATGCCATGACTTTTTGTTTGTGCCATACTCATTTGATATCATGTTGTAATGTGCAGGAGTTGTAGGCTGTGAGCAGGGCCCATTCTGGACAAGCAGTCACTCGTAATGAACCCTTGAATGTAAAACCTTCAGGCCCAAGAGGCAACCTCACACCACTAGGAGGGGCTGGTTGTGGGGAGGCCATGTCAGGTGCTAACCCACGTGCAGAAAAGGACTTCCTGCTTGCAAGAATTGCAGTGCCTATCACCAGAGAGGACAGAATCACAGAACCATTCAGGCTGGAAGGGACCTTGGGAGGACTCTAGCCCAACCGCCTGCTCACTTAGGGATCCACACTGAATTCACACCAAGTTCCTCAGGCCTTTGTCCAGCTGCATCCTGAAAGCCTCCAAGAAGAGAGAGTCCACAATCCCTCTGGAGCCCACTTCAAATGCTTCAGGATCCTCATTGATTTTTCTCCCTTATATACAATTTTAACAGCGCTTGTGTCAGCTTTGAACTCTTTCCTCTCATTCTCCCACCACGAATTCCTGTAAAAACCTTGTTCATTATCAGTGGCAACTTTCACTTAGGAAGCTGCTATGAGTTCCCCCAGAAACCTTCCCTTTTCTGTGCTGAATAAACCCATTCCCTCAGCCTCTCCTCACAGGGCAAGTGCTCCAGCCCCGAACCACCTTGGGGGCCTGCCACTGAGCTCACTCCCTGTGATCAACAGTGTTCTTCTACAGGCAGCCCCAACTGGACACAGTCTCTGGATGGTCTCTAATGAGTGGTGAGTAGAGGGAGATAATCACTTCCCTCCATCTCCTGGCTGTGCTCCTGTTCATGCAGCCCAAGTTGCTGTTGCCTGCTTTGCTGCCAGGGCACACTGCTGGCTGATGTTCAGCTCCCTGCCCACAAAGACTCCCCAGCCCGTATTATTGCAGGGTGTTGGTCTACCCCAGGTGCAGGACCTGCATTTGTCCTTGTTGAATTTCACAAAGTTCCTGACAGATTGTTCCTCCCGTCTGCTGAGGTCCCTCTGAATGGCAGCCCTCAAACATGTGACTCTTCCTCCTGATGAGGTATCATCTACAAACGTGATGAGAGTTGCATCCTCCAGGTCACTGGTGAACCTGTCAGACAAGACAGGTCCGAGTATAGACCCCTGCATACTCCACCTTTACCTGGCTTCCTGGTAAAGCATGACCCATTCAAAAAACCCTCGGAGCTCCATCATCCAAACAGCTTTTTACCCACCCGGGTGTCCACCCATTGTATCGTAATGCCTTATTGTATTCAAGAATATTCATGGAGACAGTGTTCAACACCTTGCTAAAATCATGGTAAATGACATCTAGTACTTCCGGGTCTTCTACAATCACAGGTCTTTTATCACAGAAAGCAATCAGGCTGTGCAGGAATGATTTCATGACACTCTCCTCACCAAAGTGAGGCTGAAGGACCTGCAGCTCCCTGGGTTTTCCTTGTGGCCTTTCTTGAAGATGGGCACAACACATTCCTTTTTCTGGTCATTGGGACCTCCCTTGATCTACATAACCTTTCAAAAGTTGATAGAGACTGGCCTTGTTATGACGTTGGCCAGCCCTCTCAGTGTCCTTGGATGCAGCCCATCCCATCCCAGAGACTTACATGGGTTGAGTACTTACAAGCAATCCCTCACTCAACCCTCATCCCCTGCTGGCTGTTTTTTTTTTCTCTTGAGTCCTGACTTGAGGCACAACGGCTCAGGAGACCTTGCTGGTGAAGACTGAAGCCAAGAAGGCACGAGCTCCCCAGACCCATCTGCATCTGCTATTACTAGAGCCCCTGCCCCATTCATCAGTGAGACCAGGTGTTCTTTGATTATTCTTTCACTGTTAGTGGAATAGTAGCAGCTCTTCTTCACACCGTTGACATCCCCTGCAAGTGTCTACCCTCAGGGAGCTTTGGTTTCACCATCCCTACTTCGGTGGACAAGAGTATCCTGTTTAACCAAGCCGATCTCCCAGGATGTCTCCTAGTTCTAATGGGTATCGCTATGGACCATCCTTGTGCTTGGTGGCTGCTGTCCTTAAAGACCTGCTGGCTTTCCTCAGCTCCACTGCCCCTCAGAGATGCCTCCAGTGGGATCCCCCACCAGTCCCCTGGAGAGGACAAAGTTTCCTCCTTTGATGGCTGGAGTGTGTACACTACTATTGTCCTTCCTCACTGCCCTCACGATCTGGGACTCCACTATTCCGTAGTCACTGCAAACAAGGTTTCCACAGATTATCACAGCCCTCATCAGTGCTTCCTTGTGTGTGAGTACCAGATCCAGGTGAGCATCACCCTTACTGGACCATCAGGGAGCTGTGCTAAGAAGCTGTCGCTGACACCCTCCAGAAATCTCCTGGACTGCTTGCACCCTCCTGTTTGCCCTTCCAATGAATGTCAGTGAGATTAAAGTCCCCCAAAAGAACCAGGCCCTGTGACCCACTGACTTCCTCAGGTTCCTTAAAGGAGACTGCATCCACCTCCTCAGCCCCATCGGGGGGTCTGTAACCCCCATCACAATGTCACCTTTACTCTGATGCTCACGCACAAGCTCTCACCCAAACCCATGTCCATCCCATGCAAGAGCTCCATCCATCTGAGCTGTCCCTTCACACCAAGGACATTCCCCCTGTTCACCTTCTCTAACAGTCTTGCCTGCAGAGCTTGTACCCTGCCATCACAGCCCTCCAGTCATGCTAACGGTCCCACCACATCTTGGTTATTCCAACCATGTTTCAGGCCTGTGAAAGCTTTTCAAGCTCCATCTGCTCCTCTCTGTGCCCCAGGATACCTGCACTTGTGCCTATTTGGATTGCAGAGTCTCAGCTGTGGCTCAGAGAGGAGATAACTGGTCATGGTGCAACCTGTTACCAAGAGCCAAAGACACTGTGTGTGCAATGGCCCCACTTCAGAGCAGAGCCATGCTGGCCTAGATAGCAGGTGGCAATGTGATGGTGCAAGGAGGTTCCCACTGAGAGAGCAAAGCCTGCAGTGCCCAAGGCCAGCGAGAAACAGAGCTGGGCTATGTAGAAATGGCAGGAGAGGGGTTTGCTGCCTGAGCTGATTTGCAGCACCTTGGGGCCTGTGACAGAGGTGAACCAATCTCCAGGAAGGACAAGGTGCCACTGAAGAAGTCCCTAGACCTGTGTGGCCTGTGATCCAGCCACCCTGAGGTCATCATTAGCCCAGTGCCTGTTCATATCACCTGGTGGTGAGAAGAGGTTCAGGATGAGGAAAGCTAGAAGGTTTTAAGGGTGCAGAGACTAGAGCAGAGACCTTGGTGTCATGTGCCTCTCCCATTTATGAAGCACACTTGGCTGTAGATCAGCAGGACTTGGCCTAAAGGCAGTTGTTGGGATCCAGTTCTCTGGACACTGGTAGGAAACCTGAGTTGCCCTGGGGCACTTGCCCAGCAAGCACCCCAAAGATCCATGGTTTTCCTAGAGGTCCCATGGTGTACCTCCTAGAGACATGTGGTTGTACTGGACATCCCAGGCATCCAACATGGCCCTGCAGGCCTATTTCTATGTCACTGAATCAACTGCCCGCACTGGATGACATCAGATCTTTGCGGTGTCAGGATCTGCATGTGTCTCGGCTTCCTAGTGAGTGGAGCTCTGGTCGCAGTGAGCATCTAGTATCATTGCAGGTGGCCAAGGCAGTTCCCCGCCTGGCCCCCACCTCATGCTCTAGAAGGATGTAGGTGTCACACTTGCTCCATCAGAGCAAACAGACACTGACACATGTCCTCCAGCACCTCTGTCTCTTCCAATGTCACCAGGTGTTTGTGTGTGAGGAAGTGACTCCCACCCTCCATCTCCATTGAGTATAATGGGAGCATAGAGCAAGTTCTTGCATGCAGACATCCGTGCTGTGCTCACTTCTGCCTGGGACAGGGGAATGCCACCTCCTCTGTGTTTTTTGTGGAGCTCATGGGAACGATCTGAATGCTATGTCAGCCCAGGACCTTGTAAACCAAACTGAGGAGCCAAAACTGACTAATCTGCATCAATTCCTGAGCAATGGGAAAATCAGCTCTGTTCTTGTCCCCATCTAGGTGACCTGCCTAGCTAAGAGGTGGGAATCGTGGCTACCAGAATGGGATGTTTCCACCTTCCATAGATAACCATCCTCTGATGAGACAAATTGCAATGCTGGAATCAGTCTTCCTTCAGTGCTTTGAGAGGGACCATCAGTGATTATTTTAGTTTATTTCAGTGAACATTTCCCAGGAGGAGGGAGCACAAGGGACAGGGAAATTCATGAGCTCAGCTGGGCCTCTGCTCCTGAGTGGGGCCAGGCTCTGGGGATGGAGGGAGCTCATGGCAACTGGGCAGCACTGCCCAGAGACAGCTGTGTGCAGGAGCAGCTCCTCTGCAAAGAGCAGCAGGGCTCTGGGCACTGCCTGCTGCTGCTGACATGAGATGAGACAAGGCAGAGAGAAGTGCAAGGCAGTGTGGAGTGGGAGGAGAGAGGAGAGCTGCTTGTGGGAGAAATCTTCACAGCCCTTGACGTGGTAAGTCTCTGGCTGCAGGTTCCTGCAGGGGTCTTCTGAACCCATCCCATCTCATCACTGATAGGATTTTTAGCTTCTCTCTCCTGGCTTCTGCAGTGCAGAGGAGGAGGAGCTGCTTCAGAGCAGGGATTCTCTACCATACCATCTCAGGGACAGGGCATCCTACTACCTTCTCCCTGGGAAGGTGCAGGAATGTGAAGCTGGGGTGTGCACACAGGTCTGCCCAGGGCTGTAACTCGGAGCAGTGTCCCTGCACCCCAGGTGGCTGTGTTCCATGGTAAGTGACTCTGCTGCCTGCGAGGGTCAGCACTCAGCCTGCCCAGGGAGCTCCCCACGGTGCTGCCAGGAGAAGCTCTGGGTGGGAGGAATGACCTCTGTCCGGACAGGTTCATTCTCCCATTGAGAGGGTGTTGCATGGGTCAGGGCTGCTCACAGCTCTAGCTCATGCACAGGACATTTCCGAGGGGACTTTTCAAAAGGAAAGCGAAGGCAGGGACTTCCTGAAAGAGAAACCAATTTCCTGACATGGTGCTTTACATTTCCTACCACCTGGCAAGGGGAAAATGGAAATGGAGCTGTCAGGCTTGGACAACAGACTGAGACTCATGAACAGTTTCCAGGAGCAGCCAGCGTGTCTGCTAGGAACTTCTGAAAGTCCCTCCAGCCACCCCTTAGTCTACAGACAGCACCAGCTTCCCCTTTGCTGGCCTCCTCAGGGTTTATGTGACCTGTTCCTTAGCACCTGCAACCATGGGGATGGCCCTGGGCAGTGCCCTGCTACTGGGAGGTTTCTGCAGGGGAGACCTGAGCTCCCTGAGGGAGGTGTCAGCACTGCAGGGCCTGACCATGACTTGCTCAACTCCATCCACCCATAATGTTTCTGTTTGCACTTCCCTCTCATTGCCTGCCCATCTCTGCTGCCTGGAGCTGTCCCTGCTGGCAGCTCTTTCTCTGTCCCAATGTCTTTTCCTGGTCGGTGCTCACAGACCCCCTCCCACCCTCTGTGTGCTCATTCCTGCCCTCCACAAACCCCCCACAGGCAGGGCCCTGTCCAGGGGCATCTCTGTGCTTGCAGGTTCTAAGGAGGAGGTCAGGCAAACCCTCACGGGGCCAAGAAAGTGATGGTGGTTCTGTCTGTAGACTGAGATGGGAATGGTTGGGGAATGAGCTGACTCTCCTTTTAGGAGAGTCCATCTTTAGGACCCTGGACTGCTGCTCGGGGCTGTGCTGTCTGCAAGCTGCCCTCCAGAAAAGCACAGCTTCCCTGGAGCATTTCTATAAGATCTGAGAGTCACTGGTCTGGTCTTGTGAGTCAGAAACCTTGTCACACTCTTCATCACTCTCTCCATCTCGGGCCTGAGAGCGAAGAATTTGGAAATCTTCACTGTGACACTGAACTCCTCCGCTCCCAGCTCAGTCCAGTTTCTTTCTTAGAGGAACTTGTGTGTGTGGTTGTCCTTCCTCTGAGTGAGGTGCAAGTGCAGGACAGTGAGGGGCAAGACTCATGGACAGACCAGGTCCCGTGACCCCATACAAAGTCAGAGCGAGTCCTTTTTTCCTCTTGGGATGCACAAGGGCTCATGCTGAGAGCAACTGAAATGCCAAACATTTCTACCCTGTCCAAGAATGATCCCATGGTGAGAAGGAGGCATCTAAAATACAGATAAGTACGTGTGTGTGTGTGTGTGTGTGTGTGTGTGTATCATCAGACTCCTGAACTGATCATTTTGCAGAGAAAAGTGGGTTTCCAAATGTTGAACAGCCCTTCCACATACATGGTGGACATAAACTGCTGTAGGATGTGTGCATCAGAGCTAGTCACTTCCCATTCTCTCTGCAGTGCCTGCAGGAAGGGCACAGATGGTAAACGGGTGCGAGGACAGGGTCTATCCCATTCGGACAGAGACATCTAGAAAGGGTCAGGTCACCCCCTGCCTTCCCTTGACTCTTTCTCTGCCTTGCTGGAGTGGCAGCTGGTGTGACTGATTCAGATACAGACACCTCTGTTCAAGAGGGCAAGGCTGGGGGAGATAAATCCCTCACAAGGGTCTTCTCCTTCAGACACACCTGCCACGACAGTTCTATTCAGCCCTCGTCATGGTAAATAGAGAAACTTCCCACTGGTACATGGACCAAGTCCCCTGCTCCCAGCGCCAACCCCGGGTACCCCACCACATAGCAGGGTCAGTTTGACACCTTCATTTACACCCCCCAGCAGAGCAGGACTGACTCCTCTGGAGACCATGGGCAGAGGCCCCTGCTCTGCATGGCACCCTCAGCCAGTGTAAACAGAGCTGCAGAAAGGGAGCTGAGCGAAGGTAAAGGGCAGAGGAAAGGTGGGGGTTTCTATGAGAAGCAGAGTGGGTTTGGCTCAGAGAAGCTTGCTCTAACTTGCCCCTGTCTTTTCCTCCTTGGACAGTCCTCAAAGCCCCGAGGAAGCAAATGTCCAACAGCAGCTCCCTCACCGAGTTCCTCCTCCTGGCATTTGCGGCCACACGGGAGTTGCAGCTCTTGCACTTCTCACTCTTCCTGGGCATCTACCTGGCTGCCCTTGTGGGCAACAGCCTCATCATCACAGCCGTGGCCTGCGACCACCGCCTCCACACCCCCATGTACTTCTTCCTCCTCAACCTCTCCCTCCTCGACCTTGGCACCATCTCCACGACAGTCCCCAAATCCATGGCCAATTCCCTCTGGAACACCAGGGCCATTTCCTACTTGGGATGTGCTGCACAGCTCTTCCTGGTTTTCTTCTTTTTAGGAGGAGAGTGTTCTCTTCTCACAGTCATGGCCTATGACCGCTACGTTGCCATCTGCAAACCCCTGCACTACGGCACACTCATGGGCAGCAGAGCTTGTGTCAGAATGGCAGCAGCTGCCTGGGCCAGTGCTTTTCTCAATGCTGCCCTGCACACTGCTAACACATTTTCAATACCCCTCTGCCAAGGCAACACAGTGGACCAGTTCTTCTGTGAAGTTCCCCAGATCCTCAAGCTCTCCTGCTCAGACTCCTACCTCAGGGAAGTTGGGCTTCTGGTGGTTAGTGTCTGTTTAAGCTTTGTGTGTTTCATTTTCCTTGTGCTGTCCTACGTGCAGATCTTCACTGCTGTGCTGAGGATCCCCTCTGAGCAGGGCCGGCACAAAGCCTTTTCCATGTGCATCCCTCACCTGGCCGTGGTCTCCCTGTTTGTCAGCACTGGCATCTTTGCATACCTGAAACCCCCCTCGCTCTCCTCCCCAGCTCTGAATCTGATGGTGACTGTTCTGTATGCGGTGGTGCCTCCAACACTGAACCCCCTCATCTACAGCATGAGGAACAAGGAGCTCAAAGATGCCCTGAGGAAAGTGATTTCATGGACAATTTTCAGTAGTGGTAACATTGCCATTGCTCTCCACAAATGACTCCCACAGTATCCTGTACCACGACTGGGCTTTGTTTGTTCACTTTATTTTTATTATGACTATTATTCCTAGTATTTGTAATCATGTTGCTATGCAAATGCTTGGATTCATTCCACCTTTCCTGAGACTGCTCTGTCTCATCTGGTGCCCCTATAAAGTTGTGCCCAACACTGGGTCAGAGCTGACTCCCTCACAGTATCTCTGAAATAAAGTAGGTTCTACCCAGTGCAGTGCTTGAAGGCTGGACTTTTTTTCCAAAGATGGTGTCAAGAATAGGCCCAAGGAATTGCACCCCAGAAAGGCCTAATACACAGGGTTCTCCATGGTTTCAGGAGCAAAAAGCTCTTAATCATGTAATGAGCTCCTAGACACCAAGGGCTGGATTTAGGACTCACCCATCAGTGTCCAGTGACAGTGGAGGGGATGAATGGTCATGGATTTACATACCCACAGCTGTCCCACATTTTAAGGCCCAGTGTCAGATGTCCATCCTTCTGGAGGGGAATCTGGAGCTGCCAGGAGAGCACAGGGCATCTCCTGGGACAGCGTGTGCCTGGCATGGGTAGTGAGTGGAGCCCCACAAAGGGAGAGGTCCTCCAAGGTGGAGTCACTTAAAGGTAAAGCAGTAAACCCAGGTATCTGTGGACAAAGGACTCTGCAATCTCAGAAGAGGCAGTGGGCACCCAGCTGGCACAGGGAAGGGAGACTGGAGAGTGATTCCTGTCACCCTCTGTGAAATACCAGGGGCAGGATCTAGAGATGCAGCTGGACAGAACTAGTAGCTTTTGAAATACTCCATAGTCCCTCCAAGCACCTACCACATCCGCAGTCCCCTGGAGGGGTTAGAGGTCATGATCCACATTTGGTTGGATCTACCTCCCACCCTGACCAGCACGGCCTGTGCAGAGTCACCCTGTGGCCCTGTGGCCCCACAGCCTGCTCGCTCTGTAGAGCAGCACCGTCCGCTTGGTGCCCCGTGGGGAAAGCAGGGAAGGAAGTGCAGAAATGGCCAGCAAGATCAGAGGAAGGATTGGGAGAGATGAGAAGGAAGTGGAACTGGCCTTGAAATTGTCTTTGAGAGAAAAATGTTGACATTTAATCCAAGAAAACGTTCAGAGTGTGGGTACACTAAAGCGAGCTCATGGTGCAGAGCCAGAAGTCCTTGTTGTCCTAGCTTTCCACATGGCCTGGGAAATGGTTGAAGAAGGATTAATGCTCCCCAATCTCCCAGCTCATAGCGCCATTGTCTCTCCTGAAGGGAGGCACCAAAATGAAGGCTGGGACCTCTTGTGGCAGCTTGTGTTGAAGGAAGCAGGACCCAAGAGCCATATCAGTTTGCTGCTGTCCCTCAGGCCCTGTCCCCAGCACATGTCCTTCAGACAATCTCACCCACCCTGTGTGGTGGTCCTTACCCCAAAAGTCACCCCCAGACAAGGCTGCATGCACACCTGGAGGACTGGATGTCCAGCTGTGAGCCCTGGGGGGATGAGCCCTCTGCTGGGTCCTCTGCAGGTCTGTCAGGGAGCATGCAGAAGAGGTCCTGGGGCTGTCTATTGGACCTGTAGACCATCCTCCTCCCATGGGGGACCTCAATCAGGGTGCCTCAGGGCAAAGATCCAGCCCAACTTGTTGCTGCATGACCAGAGGGGAGAAACTGCCCCAGGAAACTCCTCACACACCCAGCATCTCATACCATCTATTTCCAGCACTGGCCATTCCCCGTGGTCCTGGTGAGGGGTGATCTTTGACTGTGACCAGCTCTGTCTGCCTGCTGGGCTCAACACCTGTATGGGGGGAATGGCCATCCCTGCCTGGCATCTCTGCGTCCTCAGAACTCATCAGACTCCAGAGCATGCCTTCTGCTAACACAGGAGAGACAGGGACAGGGCTGGGCAGGGGCTGGGGACTGATGGGAAGCTGCAGAGAAGGAGGGACGTGGTGGCCAGGGCAAGAAGGGCTGTCATGGGGACCATGCTGGGGGGATGTTTCCCCACCCCACAATGCACCCTGTCCTGTGTGTTGCCTGCACAGTGGGGCCGTGGGGCACTTGTGCTTATGTGACCATCTAAAAGAAGGCAGGTGAACACCTCCTCCTCCCTGTTGACTGTAAGGGCAGCCTGGGAGGCACTGAATCAGGCATAGCTACATTACAACGGAAATTCTTTGCATCCACCTTCAACCACCTGAAAGGCCAGTGCCTGGACCCCCTCAGGGGTGAGGGGAGAAGAGCAGGCTTTTCTGCAGTGTGAATTCTGTACCTCTGCAGTTTGCACCTCTAAGTAGAGGGTGTCATCCTCCCCTTGGTTTCTTGCCTGAAGCTCAGGCTGGATGGGGATGTGAATGTGGAGGTTGTCTGTCACTGCAGTGACCGTGAGATGGTGGAGAGGTAAGAGGAATAACAGAGTCACCACCCTGGACTGCAGCAGAGAGGATTTCATCTTGTTTGGGATGGAGTTAGGCAAGCCAAAGCTCAGCTGGAGCTGGAGCTGGAGCTGGAGCTAGGAAAGGATGGGGAGGGTAACCTGAAGGACTTCTGTAAGGACGTTGGCAGCACAAGGCAGGCAGCCAAGGAAAATGTGTTCTCCCTGCTCAGTGGGGCAGGGGATGTAATGACAAAGACAGGGGAAAGGCAGAGGAGCTCATTGCCTCTTTCACCTTGTCTTTTCCTGGTCTTGTCAACTGCCAAGCCTCCCTGGCCCCCAAGTCCTTTGGCAGCATCCATCTTAACAAAGTCTCACCCCTGGTAGAGGAAGATGCATCTGGGGAGGACTTTTGCCCAGTGGGCACACACAAGTCCATAGGACCAGATGGGAAGCACCCCAGGGTGCAGGGAGAGGAGTCCAGAGTCATTGCAACGCTGTTGTTGATCGTCTTCTAAAGGTCATGGTAATCAGGGAGGTTCCTGATGCCTGGGAAAAGGCAGACATCTCAGCCATTTTCCAGAAGGGCAAGAGGGAGGGTCTGGGGAACGACAGGCTGGTCCTCTTCATGTCAGTCCCTAGGAAGGTGATGGAGCAAATCCTCCTGGAAACCATCTCCAAGCACAGGAAGGACAAGGCCTGGAAGAGGCAGCATGCGTTGACCAAGGGGAAATGGAAAGCATGTCTGACCAACCTGATTGCCTTCTACCATAAGATGAATGCCTGCATTCACAAGAGGGATTTTGCAGGGATTCTGCAAACATTCATTTTAGCAAAGCCTTTGGCACAGTCCCCCAGAGTCTCCTTAGAGGCAAATTGTTGAGCTGAGCCCTTGATCAATGGACCATAAGGCAGGTGGAAGATTGGATGGACCATCGGGCTGAAACGCTGTGATCAGTGGTACAAGTTCCAAGTGGCAGCCAAGTACTAGTGGCATTCTTCAGTGATCAGCATGTGGGGCAGGACTGTTTAACACCTTTATGAATGGCCTGCACAGTGGATGGAGCGCACTCTCAGTGCCCTTGTGGACAATGCATAAGTGGGGGGATCCCCTGGGTAACCTCATCTAGTTCCCTCTGCATTAACCAGGGTGGCTGGGACTAGATGACATCCAGAGGTCTCGTCCACCCTAAGTGCTGTGATTCAGTGCACTGTTCCCTGGAGAGCTCTGTAAAGAGAGAAGAGGCAGAGGAAGAAGAAAGGCCAGAGAGGCAGAAGAAGAGAGCTGAAACATGACTTTTAAAATAAAGTAGTTCCTCCAAATGAAGCTTCTCCATGCAGAGTGTTGGTTGCAAATGTATTTTGATGAATAATGTGTGTGTGTATATATATATATATATATATATATACACTCGCATTGCCAGGCTAATTCCTGTAGTGCATGAACATGGTGCTGCCAATTCATAAGAAAGAAAAAAATATCTGGCAATGGTAAAAACTGTGTTTTGAAGTTTTGTTAATGAGGATTGCTTGTCAATTGTTGCAGTGAGTTATTTTTTGAGAAGATTTCAACTTATGACTAGGATCTCCTTTTGGGGCTTGATTCATTTGACCACATAGAGAGGCTACTGCTGCCTGAGATGCCCTGGGGTAGCTGTGTTGCCATGTGGTGCTGGAAATTTTGGAGGCAGCTCCTGCAGGACCTTAGCTTGTCGTTAGGAAGAGTATCTATTTTTCATTGTCTTCAATGTCTGCGGGATGAAGCCTGAGTTTAGTCTGAAAGAAGAAACATCAGGACTGACTGTCCTGAGGGTGACTATAAACTGAATGATGCCTTCTCTGCTCTTCAGTGATCCTTCCTCTGGTCCCACCTCAGTCTACCCTGAACTCCATTTTTCCCTTTCTGTAATAGATCAGGACTGTGGAGAAAGAGCTGAGGCCAGGGAAATGCCACACTGGTAATCTGGGGAGCCCACTGTAAAAGGAAATGTGTGCATGAGACCTCACAGCGAAGACCTGGAAAAGCCTTGGACCCTCCTGAGGTGCCAAGGACCCCAAGCCCTGAGCCATGGGGCTGGATACAGGCTCCTCTGCTCATGCCAGGGGCTCCTGACACACTCGCGGAGTGAGATAAATTTCTGTGGGAGAGGTGGAGAAAGAAAGCAGAAATGAATCAAAAGAGGGTGAATTCAGGCCAGGAATCCCACCAGGAAACATCTCCACATGCAGGTGGATTTACTCCCTCTCTGGCAAGGCCATTTCTTCCACGATCAACAGCACCTGGGAGAAGGAGGGTCTTTTCCTGACACCCCTGGTGGGAAGTGGGATGGAGGGCAGCAGGATTTGAGAGACCCCTTCCAGCCAAGGGGCAGTTGCTGGGCACTCAAACAAAGATTTCAGCCTGGGACCTTCAAGTCCTGGGTGGCCGAAGACTATGAGATGCCTCCCATGTGTGGCTCCCAAGGGACCTCAGTCACATTACGGCCACCACTGAAACGCCCCCAGAAGCAGATCCCGTAACATCTGCCCTGAACGAGACCTGCAGTATTTCCCTGCCTTTCTCTGGGCACCTCCAACTTTCTTGTTAGCTCCACAGCACTGGGGAGCAGTCTCGGCTCCTGGAGTGGCGGGGAAGGCACCAGTGACTGCCAGCCCTGCTGCTGCACTCAGAATTGTGTTGTGCTGAACTAAACCAAGTCCCCAGGGTGCTGCCTGCAGCCGGCTGGATGGGCACAGGTGGGACCTGGCCCTTCCTGTTCCTCCCAAGCATGTTGTTTGAGGAAGTGCTGGAAGAAGAGGCCTGGCGGGATCCTCATGGCACTGTGTTGCCTGGTGCTGGGATAACTCCCTGCACACGCTTCCTGGGCTAGGCACTTGGGGACAAGCAGGCAGCAGTGCTTCTGGGAGTCCATCAGGACTGTGTCCTCTGGGTGGGCAAGGAGACCTCAGGCTCTTGTCACCCTGTTGGGGAGGAGCTGGCTGCTCAGAGGACTGAGGGGAGGAGGGACAGGTCCCATGGCTTGCAAGGTGAAGGTGCTGAGACGTGCCTGGGGCCAGGGCACTGCTACCTCGTAGGCCCTCTGCCAGCTCCTGGGAAGCCACCGCAGGAGCAATCAAATCCTGGGAAAAAAGACTTCCCTACGTTCCTTGGGACTCAATGTGAGATCGTTTTTGCATCAGCATCTGATATGCCAGAAGCAGGCAGAAGACCGAAGTTTGTGCTGGTGAGGTCACTTCTGCCTGAGTGCTGATAGGCCAGCAGTGGGCACATGGCTTCGATCCTCATTGCGAGGTCACTTATTTCTCTGGAGCTGACAAGCCAACAGGAGGCTCTTGGCTCATGTACGTTCTTGTGTTGTCACCTCAGTCCCTGGTGGTGATAGGCCAGAAACAAGCATATGGCTTGGATGTTCATCGTGAGGTCACTGCTGCCTGAGGACCTGATAGGCCAAAAGCAGGACATGGCTCTGATGCTGATTGGGAGGTCACTTCCTTCTCTGTAGATTATAGGTCATCAGCAGGCTCTTGGTTGCTGTAGGTTCATGTAAGGTCACCTCTGTCTCTGCTGCTGATAGGCCAGAAGCAGGTTGATGGCCTCCATGTAGGCTGTGAGGTCACTTCTGCTGAGTCCCGGACAGGCCAGCAGCAGGAAGGGCATCAGCAAAGCAGCTGTGAGGTCACGTCAGCCTGAGCAGCTGAGCAGCAGCAACAGGGCTGTGAGATGGCTGGTGAGGCCACTTCTGTCTCTGGAGATGACAGGCCAGAAATGTGGTGGCCTTGCAGGGCTGTTCCCTGCTGGGCTGGGGCTCTCCAGGGAGGCCTGAGCCGCCCCCAGGCTGCGCTGGGCAGGGGGCTTGTGCCAGGCTCCCGCTACCGTGGATCCAGCAGGGTGCCGGAGTCCACTGAATGGACTCATCACCGAGTTCATGCAAGCAGGGATTTGGTTGGCTTCTCCGGGACTTTTTGGACACTGAAAGAAAGAGACTGCTGTTGCATTTAGAAAGAAACACTTATCAGCTGGTAGAAATGAACCATGCACAGCACAGAGCTACGAAACCACAGTTCCTGCCATTGTGTGGGGAGTCTGTTGTTCTACACAAGTGCTCTGTCATGAAAGATACATATATATATATATAAAAATATGTGCATATTTAGAAATATATATACACGCACACATATATGTATATATGTATATACATTCTATATATAGTTTCTCGGTGTCTAGGAACTACAGAAGACATTCCTGATAATCATCTTTTTATTTTTTTCTTGGGAGAAGAGGTGTTTTCACCTATACTGGAGAAATACACTGAGCCACATCTGGATATTCAGGACAGCTTTGCAGAGGCTTGTACAGTCTCCTGAGCTGTGTGGTAGGACGAAGACTTAAGAACATAGCGTGTTCCCATTAAATCACCAAATGCAAGAAAATGTATTTCAGCTCTATTTTGGAAGCTGTACTGGTGCAAGTGAGGCATATGGGCTCTTCAGGAGAGTTAGCAATCACCTCTTGCCTTTCAGATCATATAAATCATGTTTTAACAGAAGATGCAGTGTGTAGTGATGAGGAATCACCTTCAGGGTGCTGAGGCTGAACTGTCACATCAAATGCCTACTAGACGAGAGGAACCATTCCTTAACTGCCACAGATGAATGTCTGTGTCCTTTGGATTCAAACTGTTGGGTCCTTGTGAACAGCCTTGGCTGCTGTAAGAGTGAGGGGACGGAGAGGAGAAAGCAAAGAAGAGTTTCCTGGGGAGGGAGCGTTATATCAATACATGGAAGAAGCAAGAATGAAGCTAGACCTCGGTACTAGAGTTCCAATAAAGCACGTTATTACTGATCAAGTTGAAGGACAGAGCCTCCACCAAAAAGATCTACTGATTCATAGTCATGTTGATTTAAAACGCAGTATTCCTTAAGTGACTGTAGACCAAGGCAATGTGTTGTCCATCCTTTTAGGTAAAACAAACAAAAAAAAGGTTATGTGATGGTTGCCTCTGTGGTCATCTACCAATAAAGTCTAGTTAGTGCCCGCATTTGCTGCCAGCACTTTCCCCCTGGGAATCAGAACTGCCTGAGTGTTGATCATCTGATCAGACACCCAGAGAAATGCATCCTGGGAAAGGATGCTTGCCGCTTGGTTCATGGGGTAGAGGCTTGTCTGCTTATGTGCTTGAGGTACCACCTGCAGGCAATGGCCTTTGATCTTCCCCAGAAAGGAACGTGGTCAGAAGGAGCCTCTGGAAATGAGACAGCAGCTGTGAGCTGGGGAGCTCTTCAGACAGGCGGGAGGTTGTCACCTCTTATAAAATGAACTTGGAAATTATGACTCGTAACCAGGCTCCTTTGACAGTGCCTGCCCTCAGCTTTGCTGCCTGTGTGGTGCTGCTGGTGCTCCAGACTGACGTGGACACCAGCATCCGGGAAGCCCAAAGGACAGCACCAACTATCATTTATATTCCACATGTCCATGCACAGTGGGAGGCTCTTGGAATCTCATTGAAAGCTACATTTACTACACCATTACAGAATAGTCCAGCACAGGCACCAGTTTTGCAGCTTGCAACACCAGCTGGATGCCGTGCAAATGTCCCAAAAATGCTATTCCTATCAGTAGCTTTCCTTTTTCAGTTTCCTGTTCAGTTGTGTATCCTTGAAGCACCTCAATGCTGTGCTTTCCCAAGCAAATGGATGCCGTCATCACAAGGGCACCCTACCTGAATCTTCTAGAATTTGCTGCGTCAGAAAACAACATGGAAAATGTTTGTCCAAAGGGTTTTCTGAGTCAAGAGATTCACTCACACCCAGCCTTCCCCACATTCCCCACACACAGGCTTTTTAGACAGATGAATAATTTTGTCTGGGAGAATAATTCTGGAGATTTCAAGATAGTTATTTATATCTTGAGTCAAGCATATGGAATGTGTGCCATGTACAAGGCAATCAAGATCTGTTGACCAATAGCATGCCTTCTGACAGTCTGCCATTGCAAAAGATAGGGGTTACAGCGTTTGAAATAGAAATGGATTTAGCATTTCAATGCCTTAACTACAATATCAGTTCTTTCTCCATAAGGGCCAAACCTTAACAAATAAGGAAGCTAAATTGCATCTTGTGTTTTGGTAACTTTGGGAAGACAACTACACCGATTTCCATCAGCAGACTTCAGTAGGAGTACGTCCTCCACTTCCTAGGCTTCTGGGAGTTGGCATTTAAGGAAGGTGCTTAAAAATGAAGCAGGTTGCTCTTCTGGTGATGGTGTTTTTCTGAGTACTGGCAACGCATTCCTCCCTCCTGCTGAGATCCATCTGGAGGGCAGTCCTCAACCTTATGACTGTTCTCCTGATTAGGTGCCATCTGCAAATGTGATGAGAGCTGTGTCCTCCAGGTCACTGATGAACGTGTTAAACAGTACAAGGCCCAGTATAGAGCCCTGCATCCTCCACTTGTCACTGGCTTCCAGGTAAAGCACAACCCATTCACAAAAGCCCTCTGAGCTTGATCATCCAACAAGATATTTACCCACACTATTGTCTACCCAGCCTATTGTAATGCCTTACTTGTATAGAAGGATATTCTTGGAGACAGTGTCAAACACCTTGCTAAAATCATGGCAAATGACATCCACTCCTCTCCTCTCCTCCACAAGTACGGGCCTTTTATCATGAAGGCAATCAGGTTGCTCAGGAATGATTTACGTTCAGTAAATCCATGCTGACTGCTCCCAGGCACCTTCTTCTCCTCCGTGTGCCCAGGAGTGTGATGTGAGAGGATTCACTCCATGAAACACTCTTCACCAAAGTGCGGCTGAATGGCCTGCAGCTCCTTGGGTTGTCCTTGTGGCCTTTTTTGAGGATGGGCCCAACATATTCCTTCTTCTACTCATTCAGACCTCCCCTGATCTCCACAGCCTTTCAAAGATGATAGAGAATGGCCTTGTTATAGCGCGATAGTGGCCAGCCCCCTCAGTGTCTTCTGATGCAGCCCATCCAGACCCATAGACGTGTATGGGTTGAGTCCATGCAAGTCATCCCTCACTCAGTCATCACCCACCTGTGGTTGTTTTTCTTTCCCTCTGGAGGCCTGACTCTAGGCACAACAGTCTGGGAGACCCTTTTGGCAAAGACTGAAGCCAAGAAGGCACTGAGCTCCTCAGACCTACCCGTACCTGCTGTTACTAGATTCCCTGCCCGATCCAGCAGTGAGCCCACATTTTCCTTTTCACCCTTTTACTGCAACTGAAGCAGTAGCAGCTCTTCTTCATGCCCTTGACATCCCCTGCAAGTGTCTACCCTTGGGGAGCTTTACCTTCCCGAACACCATCCCCGCTTTGCTGGACAATGGTTCTGAATTTCTCCACTGCAGCGTCTCCCTCCTCCTGCTTCCTCCATGCTGCCTTCTTACCCTGGAGCTCATTCCTGAGCTCCCAGTGTAGCCAAGCCGATCTCCTGAGATGTCTGCAAGTTTTACTGAGTATTGGGATGGACCATTTTTGTGCTTGGCAGGTGCTGAACTTACAGACCTCCTGGCTTTAGGGAGCTTCTGGGCCCTCCAGAGCTGCCTCCCATAGCATCCCCCGCCACTCCCCTCAAAAGGCCCAAGTCTGCTCCTCTGAAGTCCAGGGTCTGTGCTCCACTACTGTCCTTCCTCACTCTGCTCAGGATCTGGGACTCCACTTTTTCATGGTCACTGTAGGAAAGTATGACACTGACTATCCCACCCCTGATCAGTTCCTCTCTTTTTGAAATTCTAGATAAAAGAAAGCATCACCCTTATCGGCCCATCATGCAGCTGTGCTAAGAAGTTGTCCTTGATGCCTTCCAGAAACCTCCTGGCCTGCTTGCACTCTGCTGTTTGCCCTTCCAGTTCATGTCAGGGGGATTAAAGTCCCTCCTACAAGAACCAGGGCCTCTGATCCACAGTTGCTCAGGTTGCTTAAAGGAGACTGCATCCACCTCCTCGCACTGATTGGGTGGTCTGTAGCTCTCATCATGATGTCAACTGTACTGTGATGCTCCCCCGCAAGCATCCAACCAAACCCTTGCCTCTCCCATGGAAGTGCTCCACAAACCTGAGATGCCCCTCCACACAAAGGTCATGCCCCCTGCTCGTCTTCCCTGACAGTCTCTCCTGGAGAGCTTGTACCCTACCAGCACAGCCCTCCAGTCATGTGAGTGGTCCCAACACACTCAGTTATTCCAATGATGTTGCAGTCCTGTGACAGCTTGTGCTCCTGCCTGTGCCCCAGGCTGCATGCACTTGCATATATTTGGGCTACAGAGCCTCAGCTGTGGCAGAGAGAACACACTGATCATGGTGGAACCTGTTACCAAGAGCAAAAGACACTGTGTGTACAGTGGTCCAACTTCAGAGCAGAGCCATGCTGGCCTAGATAGCTGGTGGCAATGTAATGGTGAAAGGAGGTTCCCACTGAGAGAGCAAACCCTGCAGTGCCCAAGGCCAGGGAGAAATAGAGCTGGGCTGTGCAGAAATAGCAGGAGAGTGGTTGGCTTCCCGAGCTGACTGTGCGGCACCATTGTGCCTGTGACAGAGGTGAAGCGATCTCCAGGAAGGACAAGGTGCCACTGAAGAAGTCCCTGGGCCTGGGCAGCCTGTGTTCCAGGCACCCTGAGGTCATCATTAGCACAGTCCTGGTCCATATCATTTTGGGGGGTGAGAAGAGGTTCAGGAGGAGGAAAGCCAGAAGGTTTTAAGGGTGCAGAGACTAGAGCAGAGACCTTGGTGGGATGTGCCTCTCCCATTTATGAAGCACGCTTGGCTGAAGATCAGCAGGACTTGGCCTAAAGGCAGTGGTGGGATCCAGTTGTTTGGGCACTGGTAGGAAACCTTAGTTGCCCTGGGGCACTTGCCCAGCAACCACTTCAAAAGGGCCATGGTTTTCCTAGAGGTCCCGTGGTGTATCTGCTAGAGACATGTGGATGGGCTGGACACTCCCAGGCATCTGAAATGGCCCTGCAGGCCTATTTCTATGTCACTGAGTCAAGTGCCTGCACTGGATGACATCAACTGTTTGCAATGTCAGGATCTGCATGTGTCTCAGCTTCCTAGTGAGTGCAGCTCTGGTCGCAGTGGGCATCTCGTATCATTGCAATGGCCAAAGCAATACCCAGCCTGACCCCACCTCATGGTCTAGAAGGATGTGGGTCTCCCACTTGCTCCATCAGAGCAAGCAGTCACTGGCACATGTTCTCCAGCATCTCTGTCTCTTCCAATGTCACCAGGTGTTTGTGTGCGAGCAACTGACTCCCACCCTCTATCTCCATTGATTATAATAGGAGCATGGACCAAGATTAGCATGCAGACATCCGTGCTGTGCTCACTTCTGCCTGGGCAAGGGGAATGCCACCTCCTCTGTGTTTTTTGTGGAGCTCACGGGAAGGACCTGAATGTTATGTCAGCCCAGGGCCTTCTAAACCAGACTGAGAAGCCCAAACTGAGTCATCTGAATCAATTCCTAAACCATGGGAAAATGAGCTCTATTCTTGTCTTCATCTAGGTGTCCTGCCTAGTTAAGAGGTGGGAATAAGGGCTTCCAGAATGGGACGTTTCCACCTTTCATAGATAACCATCCTTTGATGAGACAAACTGCAATGCTGGAATCAGTCTTCCTTCAGTGCTTAGACAGGGACCATCAATGATTATTTTAGTCTACTTCAGTGAACATTTCCCAGGAGGAGGGAGCAGAAGGGACAGAAAAATTCATGCCTTTAGCTGGGCCTCTGCTCCCGAGTGGGGCCAGGCTGCAGGGTTGGAGGGAGCTCATGGCAACCAGGCAGCACTGCTGAGACACAGCGCTGTCAGGAGCAGCTCCTCTGCAAAGAGCAGCAGGGCTCCAGGCACTGCCTGCAGTTTCTGCCAGAAGATGAGACAAGATAGGGAGAAGCGAAAGGCAGCATGCAGCGTAAGGAGAGAGGAGAGCTCCTTGTGGGAGAAATCTTCACAGCCCCTGACACAGTAAGTCTCTGGCTGCAGGGCAGTGCTACTGCAGTTCCTGACAAGGTCTAGAAACCCATCCAGTCACACGACTGGATTTTTAAGGATCGCTCTATCGGTTTCACCTTTACAGAGGAGGAGGAGATGCTTCGGAGCAGGGATTCCCAGTCACAGTGCCACAGGGACAGGGCATGCTGCTACCTTCTCCCAGGGACGCTGCAGGGGAGTGAAACTTGGGTGTGCTCACAGATCTGTCCAGGACTGTAATTCAGAGCAGTGCCCTGTGCCCCAGGGTGCTATGTGCCCAGAGCAGTGACTCTGCTGCCTGCGAGGGTCACCATTCAGCCTGCGCGGGGAGCTCACCACAGGGAGCAGCTCTGGGCGGGAGGAGAGGCCCCCGGCAGGGCAGCTTGAGCCTCCTGTCAAGAGGATGCTGCATGGGTCAGGGCTGCCCACAGCTCCAGCTCACTCCCAGGATATTTCTGGAGGGGACTTTCCAAATGGAAGGTCAGGGCAGGGGATACATGAAAGGAAAGGAGCTGTCATGAGTCTGTGCTTTCAGTTTGATTCTCTTTGGGTGGGGTGAAATGGGATTGGATCTGTCAGCTTTAGACAGGGAACTGAGGCTCCAAAACAGTGACACTGAGAGAGGAGCAGTTCTGGGAGGGACTCAGCAAATGCCTTCATCCACCCCTCTGCCAAAGGACAGAACCAGCATCACCTTTACAGCCTCAGCAAGGTTTGTCTCCCCTGCTCCATAGCACCGGCAAACACAGAGGTGCCCTGGGCAGTGTCCTGCCCCCGGGAGGTTTCTGCAGGGCGGAGCTGAGCACCCAGCGGGTGGGATGGGGTGTGTGAGCAGTGAGAGGGGAGAGACGTGGGGACAGAGAAACAGCTCCCCGCAGGTACAGCTCCAGGCAGCAGAGTCATGCTCAAAGTGGGAGAGGAACCATCAACTCCAAGGCCTCCTCTCCTCTCCCAGCCAGCACAGCCCTCTGCTCTCAAGGCTGGGGGGTCCAGGGCAGGAGTCATTTCCTCGGCAGCTGGACATGCAGGAGAGGAGACACTCTTGAGTGCCCCTCTGCCCCTCCCTGGCCCTGCCTCCCTCTGCACATATATCATGGTATTGCTCCATGTTTCCCACCTGCACATGCTGCCCTCGTCCTTCCCCTTTGGACTCTCTGGGCAGGGGGGGTTCTGATGCAGTTCAGACACTGAGACCCTGCGGGTGCTGCTATGCAAATGTGTCCTTGACAGTGAGGTGCCCAAGTCCTCCCCTAACCTGTGGGACTTTGGGCAATGCAGTGTGGGAGTCTGGGAATGAGCCAACTCTCTCGCCAGGACACCCCATCCTTAGGACATTCCGCCATTTCCCTGGGGTGTCTGGCTGGGCTGCAAGCTGCCTTCCACAAGGACACAGCTCTCCCATTGCAGCTGCGTGTTATCGAGGTGCCCCAGGCAGAAGCCACCTAGATACTGAGGCCACGGACATGCTGGTGGGAGTCTGGATGTGGGCAGCTGGAAGGAGGCCGATGTGTTGCTGGCTAGAAGGGGAGGGCTGAGACCTGCCTCACGTCCCCTCAGAAAGAGTGCTGATGGGCACTTTGCAAGTGCATTCCTCTGCTCTCCGCGGTGTCGTTTCTTTTTGGGGTAACACGAGTGCAACTGTCCTCCACCTCCGAGGTGCGAGCACAGGGCAGCTGGGAAGAAGGCAGATGGACAGGCCAGCTCTGCTCCCTCTGCGCTCAAGCCAGAGTGAATCCTTTTGCTTCTGAGGAGTCACAGCTGCTCACTCTGAGTGCAGCAGCAATGCTGAGGATTTCTACCTCCAGGAATGCTCCTCAGGTGTGACAGGGTCAGCTAAAGGAAACAAAAGAAGCCTTAAAACTATGAATGACCCCACATTATTTAGAAGTGGGAGTGAAGATTTTGAGAATGCCTTCTACACTATGAGTGGATGAAATCTGACTTGAACTGGGAATATAAATTTTAGTCACCCCTGTTCCAATGTCTGCAGTGTTGTAGATCAGGGCTGACTCCTCTGCAGTCCATGGGCAGAGGTCCCTGCTCCTCACAGAAAACCCAGCCAGCACGAACCATACCTCAAGCACTGGAGGTCCATAAAGGTGCTGCTGATATGGGGATAGGTAATGTGCATGTGTTTCGGAGGGTTTTATGAGAAAGTTTTGCTCAGAAAACCCTGTCCTCATTTATCTCTATCTCTTCTTCCCTGGACAGTCCCAAATGCCTGCAGGGAGTGAAATGTCCAACAGTAGTTCCTTCAATGAGTTCCTCCTCCTGGCATTTGCGGACACACAGGAGCTGCAGCTCTTGCACTTCTCACTCTTCCTGGGCATCTACCTGGCTGCCTTCCTGGGCAACGGCCTCATCATCACAGCCGTAGCCTGCGACCACCGCCTCCACACCCCCATGTACTTCTTCCTCCTCAACCTCTCCCTCCTTGACCTTGGCACTCTCTCCACCACTGTCCCCAAATCCATGGCCAATTCCCTGATGGACACCAGGGCCATTTCCTACTCAGGATGTGCTGCTCAAGTCTTCCTGTTCGTCTTCTTGTTAGGAGGAGAGTATTTTCTTCTCACAGTCATGGCCTATGACCGCTATGTTGCCATCTGCAGACCCCTGCACTATGGGACCCTCATGGGCACCAGAGCCTGTGTCAAAATGGCAGCAGCTGTCTGGGCCAGTGTTTTTTCCTATGCTGTGCTGCACACTGCTAACACATTTTCCATACCACTCTGCCAAGGCAACACAGCGGACCAGTTCTTCTGTGAAATCCCACAGATCCTCAAGCTCTCCTGCTCACACTCCTACCTCAGGGAAGTTGGGCTTCTTGTGTTTACTGCCTGTGTAGCCTTTGGGTGTTTTGTTTTCATTGTGCTGTCGTACGCGCAGATCTTCACTGCTGTGCTGAGGATCCCCTCTGAGCAGGGACGACACAAAGCCTTTTCCATGTGCCTCCCTCACCTGACCGTGGTCTCCCTGTTTGTCAGCACTGATCTGTTTGCTTACCTGAAGCCCCCCTCCATCTCCTACCCAGCTCTGGATCTGCTGGTGGCTGTTCTGTACGCGGTAGTGCCTCCAACTCTGAACCCTCTCATCTACAGCATGAGGAACAAGGAGCTCAAAGATGCCCTGAGGAAAGTGATTTCATGGACATTTTTCAGCACTGGTAACATTGCCATTGCTCTCCACAAATGACTCCCCCTGTGTCCCGTACCAGGACTGAGCTTTGTTTGTTCACTTTGTTTGTATCATTACTACTATTACTGTTGTTATTATTATTTGTCACCATGTTGCTACACAAATGCTTGGATTCATTCCACCTTCACTGAGACTGCTCTGTCTCACCTGGTGCCCATATAAAGTTGTGTCTAACACTGGGTCAGAGCTGACTCCCTCACAGTATATCTGTAATAAAGTAGGTTCTTGCAGGTGCAGTGCCTGAAGGCTGGGCTCTTCCTCCAAAGCTGCTGTCCCTTATGTCATGTCCCCAGCACATTTCCTTGAGACAATCCCATCCACCCTGTATGCTTGTCCTTACACCAAAAGTCACCCCCAAAGAAGGCTTCCGGCCCAGCTGGAGGACTGGATGTCCAGCTGTGAGCCCTGGGAGGATGAACCCTCTGTTGGGTGCTCTGCACGGCTGGCAGGCAGCATGCAGAGGAGGTCCTGGTGCTGTCTACTGGGTCTGTAGACCATCCTCTTCCCATGGGGGGCCTCAGACAGGGTCTGTCAGAACACAGATCCATCCCATCTTGTTGCTGCATGAACAGAGAGGAGAAACTGTCCCAGGAAACTCCTCCCAGACCGAGCCTCTCATACCAGCCATTTCCAGCACTGGCCATTCCCCGAGGTCCTGGTGAGATGTGATCTTTGAATATGACCAGCTCTGTCTGCCTGCTGGGCTCAGCACCTGTATGGAGGGAATGGCCACCCTGCCTGGCCTCTCTCCCTGGGCCCAGACCCCAGCAGACCCCAGATAATGGCCTTCTGCTAACCGCAGGGGGACAGGGACAGGATCAGGGCTAGGCAGGGGCTGGGGACTGGTGGGAAGCTTCCAGGTAGGAGGGCTGAGGGGGCCAGGGCACCAAGGGCTGTCATGGGGACCATGCCTGCAGGATGTTTCCCCACCCCAGAACGCACCCAGTCCTGTGTGGTGCCTGCACAGTGGGGCTGTGGGGCCACATGCAGGGCAGCAGGGCTGGGTCAGTGGAGGGATGAGGTGCTGATGGGAGCCATGACACTCCAGTGGTCCTGACAGTCATGGAGGGGACTCGCTGCTGCTAGCAGGATCAGGGGTTTCTCAAGGGCTACAGCCACCACCACGACCTGCCAGGACTCCCAGACCCAGTGCAGATGATCAGTGCCCAGCACTACAGCTCAGAGTGTCCCCTGTGCTGTGTCACCATCCTCTCTCAGGAGCACCGCCAGGTGTGTTACTCCCTGCCCAGGTGTGGAGAGGAGCTGCTGGAGGACTTCTGTTCTCATGCCTGCTGCTCCTGGCTCTGCCCTGGCATTGGCCCGCAGGCTCTGCCATGGCTCATGTTATGTCTCCATATGCTCTCTTCTGAGACCATGTAGGGACCTGCAGCACATAGCTCTGCTTGCAGCTGGCCTCCACAGCCTGCCTGAGTGGTCCCAGGAGATCCCAGCAAGGCTGTGCTTGGAGACGAGGCTGTGATTGTCCTGAGTCAAAGTTGCTGGGATGGTCTGGCTGGGGTCCAAGGGGAGGAAACGACAAGAGACAACAAGGAGAAGATTCAGGAAGGGAAATTCCACATGAGATTAAGGAAAAAAATAAAGAATACCCATGGTATTGAGTAGCACTGCGGCAGGGGACAGGAAATCTTAAAAAACTCTCCTCGAGAAAGCACCCACCAACCTGATTTAACTGTCAAGTTAGCCCAGCTCAGAGCAGATCACGCTCCTGGAGATCTCTGGTGGTGCCTCCAAACACAAATCCTCTAGGAGGAAGGGGTTGGAAGGCAGAGAGAGGGGCAGCGGACACTGTTGTGGGGTTGAGGCCTTGCTGGCATTTGGACTGCCTGGTCAAGCCTGTCCTCAGAGTTACACAGTGAGTGAGTTCATCCTCAAAAGGAGTCTCTGCTCCATGGGCAACAGGAGTCAAAACAGTGCCAGGAGACTACATAGAAGTTCTCAGGAACACACCAGGCATTCAGGCCCTTCGACTGCTGAGGTGTCCCCAGACCGGTGCTTTGCCTCCTGGGTCTGAAAGGCTGAAAAAGTCTTTAGAGCCAGAGCAGATCGGAGTCCCATCTCGTGGACTCACAGGTCACAGGGCATCAGCAGGGCTGTACTAGCTGCAGGGAGGGAATCACTGCCCAGGGCATGAGCAGATCCCCCTCTGCCCTCCCCTCTCTCTTCACACCCTGGAATAGAGCTCATGTTTCCCGTGATGGCCCTCTCTGCCAGGCTGTATTCCCAGCTGGAGGGGACGCAGGCTTCACGCTGGGGAGATGCAGGAGAGCCCAGTCTCCTCTAGAGGAGCAGGGTCCCACCACACCTGCTGGGTGGCCAGGAATGCAGGCTGCAGACCCCACTCTGTTCCCCACACACCTCCTGCCTGGGGCTGCAGGGTGCCCAGCAACAAGACAGGCATGCCTGGGGGTCTGGTGCCATTGGGGTGGTGGCCTTTGGATCAGCCTCTGTCTGTAAGGGACTCAGGAGATTCTCCACCTCCATGTTAGTGGCAAAGTTCGTGTCCCAGCTTGTTCTCTCTGGAGAGCTGAGGATTTCATTCTCAGGAGAAGGAGGAAAAGGAAAGCCTCTTGTCCATGGGATCACCCCATCAACCCTCTACTGTCTTCTCCTTCTCTATCACCCCCAGAAGTCCCTTGGCAGGGGCATTGTTTGGTTTCTGACCCTCTATTGGTCCCTGCTTTGAGCAGCACGTTGCACTACAGGCCTCCTGTGGTCCCTTCAACCTGAATTATCCTGAACGCCTATGATCTCAGGCCCCATTTCAAGCACAGAGCAAATGTCTCTGGGACAGGAGTCCTTTGTGCTTTATGTGAGCATCTAAAAGAAGGCAGGTGAACACCTTCTCCTCCCTGTTGCCTGTAAGGGCAGCCTGGGAAGCACTGCCTCAGGCATAGCTACATTACACCGGAAATTCTTTGCATCCACCTTTAACCACCTGAAAGGCCATTGCCTGGATCCCCTCAGCGGTGAGGGGAGAAAAACGGGCTTTTCTGCAGTGTGATTTCTGTACCTCTGTAGTTTTTACCTCTAAGTAGATGGTGCCGTCCTCCCCTTGGTTTCTTGCCAGAGGCTCAGGCTGGATGGGGATGTGAATGTGGAGGTTATCTGTCACTGCAGTGACCGTGAGACAGTAGAGAGGTAAGAGGAATAACAGAATGGCCACCCTGCACTGCAGCAGAGAGGAATTCATCTTGTTTAGGATGGAGTTAGGCAAGCCAAAGCTCACCTGGAGCTGGAGTTGGAGCTAAAGCTGGAGGTAGGAAGGGATGTGGAGGATAACCTGAAGGGCTTATGCAAGGACGCTGGCAGCACAAGGCATCCATCCAAGGAAAATGTCTTCTTCCTGCTCAGTGGGGCAGGGGATGTAGTGACAAAGAGAGGGGAAAGGCTGAGGAGCTCATTGCCTCTTTTCCCTGGTCTTTTCCTGGTTTTGTCTACTGCCAGGCCTCCCTGGCCCCCGAGTCCTTTGGCAGCACCTGTGTTAGCAAAGCCTCACCCATGGTAGTGGAAAATGCAGCTGGGGAGGACTTTTGCCCAGTGGGCACACACAAGTCCATGTCAGCAGACGGGAAGCACCCCAGGGTGCAGGGAGAGGTGGCTGGAGTCACTGCAACACCACTCTCAATTGTCTGTGAAATGTCAGGGTAATCAGGGAGGTTCCTGATGACTGGGAAAAGGCAGACATCACACCCATTTTCCAGAAGGGCAAGAGGGAGGGTCTGGGGAATGTCAGGCTGGTCATGTTCATCTCAGTCCCTGGGAAGGTGATGGAGCAAATCCTCCTGGAAACCGTCTCCAAGCATAGGAAGGAGAAGGACTGAAGAGGCAGCATGCTTTGACCAAGGGGAAATGGAAAGCATGCCTGACCAACCCAATTGCCTTCTACCATCAGATGAATGCCTTTGTGCACAATGAAAAGGCAGTGTGGTGAGATGTTTTAGGGACTCCTTTAAAACACCACGGGAACATGTGTGTTGAGATTTCTGCAAATTTGGCCATCCAGAAGCAGAGCGTTTCCTTGAAGCTGGTCACCCTGCTTTCCTCACCAGTCGAGAGAGCTCGACACCTCAGAGTGTGACATGCTCTGCGCAAAGAGTGAGGAGTGGCATGGACAGCCATGGGCAGGGGGTGGTTTTCTGAGCCCTGGGCTCTGTGTGAGACACAAAAATATCTTGTTTAGTGGTGCAGGCCAGATTATAACAGAAATGTTTAGAAAATGACATTAAAAATGAAACACGAAAGAAATTAAGAAATAGATTGAAAGCAAAGAAATGTTTTTTACACTTTCCAACTTTTTTCTTTCTGTTCTTATTATCTTTCTTGATTTATTTTCTTTTTCTTAATATAGGGGTCTTTTAGGGGAATGTGTTTTTTTTCTTTTTTTTAAAAAAGGAAAGAGATTTTCAGAGCTGGGGTGGGATGCACTCACAGGGTCATGGATGGCTGGTGCCATTGCAGGTGCCCTGGTCCCCTCTGCACAGCCTCCCTCTACAGCTCCGAGGGGCTCCGGTCTCCCGCAGGTCCCCTGTGAGAGCTGCCAGGCCCAGGCAGGTCCCTCAGAGGCACCGGGGCCTCTCCAAGGGCCCCTGGGTGCTTGTGGTTGGACACCTGAGCTCTGCCTGGAAAGGTGAAGAACTGTTTTCAACATTTCAAAAATAGGAGCACACTTTCATCAGCACAAAAGATTGGTTAATTTTTAATGTCAATGTTTTCCTATGATGAAAGAGTGGAAATCTTCAGGAAGGGTGTTAGTCTCGGGAGAAGAAATATCGATCTGCCCATTAACTTGCGTTACCACTGCTCTGTCTCTTATGCTGTGGGTTTAATCTCAGTAACCTTTTACATATTTCCATATATCCTGCTTAATTGATCATTTCTAAAGTCATCTTTGCATCAGAGTTTCTGGGCATGTGCACAGTTGAGGATTGTATTTTATTTCTTATGACACTGGATCAAGATTATTTTTGTTTGTCTGCAATTAAGACAAATCCTTCTGCGCCTGTTTGCAGCTAGTTCTCGAAGGAAAGCAGGTGGGAATTGGTGCACACGAGCTGTAACATTCAGCTACAGCCTTGAGTGGCAAAAGGTTTGATTTTCACAAGAGTGATCTGAAGTCCCCAGTGGCTGCTGAGGGAAATGGCAGGGCTGGGAAGGTGGGAGGAATATTTTCCATGGATGTCTGACATCAAGGATGCTACTTTTTCTACATGTCCCGACATCATTAGGAGACACTCTGGATCCATATCAGTTGGAGAATGTGGATATCACCCTAATTTGAAAGCTGAAAACTAAGGAAAACTTCAAAAGCAGAAATCCTTTTTTTCTTCTTTTTCGTGCTCATTGAAATCTTCCTCTTTTAAATACACTCCTGAAACCTCCCAATTAGCCACACAAGAATTGAAGAAAATTATGGAAAGAGGCCTGGCTCCTTAGGGTTTTTTGCATATTAATGACCCCTCAAATATTTTTGGTGCTGAGCCCATGAACCTCAGGTGCTGAGACTGAACAAACCTCTCAAGAAAGTCAGAAGAAAATCCCCAAATTTCTTGGAGCGTTAATGGGTCCCACTGAGGGCCTTTACCAAGAAAGGCTCCCCAGGGATTGATTAGAGCCTAAAGTTGGAAGCCCTGATTGCAGGTAGGCAAAGGCAATGTGAGGGTGGCTGTGATGCCAGGTCAACCTTCATGTGTGTTATCAAGCAGAGTGACCAGGCCCTGACAGCCAGCTCCTGGGTAGGGTGATGCTTTCCATCACGCATTGCTCAGGCCTCTTCCTGGGGGCAGTGTGAGGTGAGGGTGCAAAATGCCGAGTGCAGGACAACATTACAACACCTCCTGGGATCCCCGGGGGTGAGGAGGCAACAAGGCCCAGTGGTGTAAGGAAGCATCATCTTCTTGCAGGCCCCGGTGGCAGACGCACCAGCCATAGCAAAAGGAAAAAAAAATCCTCAGTTCTTTTGGAGGCTTTTAGCCTTGACAGTGCCCTCCGTCGTCTCCACACAGGCTATCCTTAGCTGTCACAAACCTGCACCTGTATCACTGCAGCCTGTACACACCCAACCTCCTTCCCCACCATGCTCTCACTGCAGGATCTCCCCACCTTTACTGAAATCCCTCAGTCCTTGTTGGTGACTCCTTGAAAAACAAAGCCAGGGGCTGATCACAGACTCCCTCTGGGTGTCCAGTTGCACCACAGCACTACCTTACAAGTGACATCCTTTTAACATGAAGTTCAGTCTGAATGATTCAAAATGCAGTTTGTGGCTCTTTCTCCTTTGCATGCTGTTTCCCACTTCCAAGAAAAGCTCCCTCATCTCTGAAACCACTCTTCAAGCAGTCAGAGGTGACTACCATATTGGCCTTAACCTTCACTTCAGCAGGCTAAAGAAGTCCAGGTCCCTCAACCTCTCCGTATGGGCCGTGTGCTTCAGGTCCCCAACCCCATCTGGGCAGACCTCCCCTGGACCCTCTCCAGTTGCTCCCCATTCCTCCAGCACTGGGTACCCCACACTGGGACACATTGTTCCAGACATGACCACACCAGTGCTGAGTGGAGGGAGTTAAGAACTGCCCTTGCCTGGGTGGCCAGGCTCTTCCTAATGCAGTCCTGTATGCAGCTGGCCTCATTTGTGGTGACCATGCACCACACGCTCATATGGCCTCCCCCATGATGTCCAGGACCTTCACCTTGGGGTCCCTCCTCTGTCAGTCAGGTCTCTGCCTGTCCTGATGCACGGGTTGTTTCCCCACTGATGAGCCTTTCAAACAGGACAGGATGTGGGGTATATCCCTGCATAACCCACCTTTACCTGGCTTCCTGGTAAAGCATGACCCATTCATGAAAACCCTCTGACCTTGATCATCCAAACAACTTTTTGCCCATCTGGATGTCTACTGGACATCCACTACTCTCCTCTCCTCCACAGGTACTCGTCTTTTATCACAGAAGGAAATCAGATGGTTCAGGAATAATTTACTTTGGGTAAATCCATGCTGACTGTTCCCAGTCACCTTCATGATGTGCCCAGAACTGTGATCTGAGAGGACTGGCTCATGACACACTCCTCACCAACGTGAGGCTGAACAGCCTGCAGCTCCCCAGGTTGTCCATGTGGCTGTCTTTGAAGGTGGACACAACATATTCCTTCTGCTGCTCATTGGGACCTCCCCTGATCTCCACAACCTTTCAAAGATGACAGCGAGCAGCCCTGCTGTCACAGCAGCTAGCTCTGATGCCAGCCATCCAAACCCATAGACTTGTATGGGTTGAGCTCTAGAGACTTAGGCACTGCAGGCTGGTTTTCTCCTTAGCAGTCCTGACTCTAGGCACAACAGCTCAGAAGACCTTGCTGGTGAAGACTGAAGCCAGGGAGGACTTGACTTCCCCAAACTTATCTGCATTCACTTTTGCTAGAATCCCTGCCCCAGTCAGCAGTGACACCACATTTCCTTTTTTATTCTTCTACTGTTACTGAAGCAGCAGTAGCTCTTCTTCCTGTCCTTCACATCCCCTGAAAGTGTCTCTGTCCCAGGGGACCTATGGCTTCCTTAACACCATCCCTACTTTGCTGGACAATATCTCTAAATTCCTCCTTTGCAGCCTCTGCCTTCTTCCCCTTTCCGTATGCTGCCTTATTGCCCTGGAGCTCACGTGTGAGCTCCCTGTTTAGCCAAGCTGCGGTCCAGAGGTGTCTGCTAATTCTACAAACTGTTCATAAGGAGCATTCTTGTGCTTGACGGGTGCTTAATGACCTGCTGGCTTTCCTGAGCTCCTCTGCCCTTCAGAGTTGCCTCCCTTTGCCCATCCCATGGAAGAGCTCCATACATCCAAGTTACCCCTTCACACATAGGACATCCCCCTCCTCATCTTCCCTGGCTGTCTCTCCTGAAGAACTTGCACCCTGCCATTGAAGGACTCCATCATGCGACTGATCCCACCACATCTCAGTTATTCCAACCATGGGGCAGTCCTGGGACAGGCTCCATATGTTTGCATATATTTTGGCTTCAGCACCTCAGCTGTGGTGCTGAATGAAGATTTGTCACAGGGAAAACTTTTAGCAAGGACCTCAGGTATACAAAGGCTTTGATTGCAAGTGGTGACATGCTGGCCTAGACAGCAGGTGGCAATGTAATGGTGAAAGGAGATTTCCACTAAGAGAGCAAAGCCTGCAGTGTCCAAGGCCAGCGAGAAACAGAGCTGGGCCACAAAGGAGTGGCAGGAGAGGGGTTTCCTGCCTGAACTGACTCTGCAGCACCTTGGTGCCTGTGACAGGCTTGAACCAATCTCCAGGCAGGACAAGGTGCCACTGAAGAGGTCCCTGGTTCTGTGATCCAGCCACCCTGAGGACATCATTAGCCCAGTCCCTGTTCACATCATCTGGGGGGTGGAGGGGGAGGGGGAGGGTTGAGAAGAGGTTCAGAGGGCAGGGAGCAAGAAGGGTCTGAGAGTGCAGATGCTGGAGTGGAGACCTTGGTGTGATGTGCCTCCCATTTATGCAGCATGCTTGGATGTAGATGGGATGGACTTTGCCTAAAGGCAGTGGTGGTATTCAGTTGTTTGGGTACAGGTAGATAATCCAAGATGCCCTAGGGCACTTGCCCAACGCTACTCCAAAGGGCCATGGCTTTCCTGGAGGTCCCATGCTGGAACTACTAGAAACATGTGGTTTTGCTGGACACCCCAGGCACCTGACATGGCCCTGCAGGCCTATTTCTATGTCATTAAATCACGTGTCTGCACTGAATTACATTAGCTGTTTGTAACATTGGGATCTTCATATGTCTCAGCTTCATAGTGAGAGGAACACTAGTTGTAGAAGGCATCTAGGGTCATTTCAGATGGCCAAGGGAAATTCTCCACCTGGCCCCTAGCTGATGCTCCATAAGGACGTGGGTTTCCCAGTTGCTCCATCAGAGCAAGAAGACACTGGTACATGCCTTGGACCACCTCTGTCTCTTCCAAGGTCACCAGGTGTTTGCATGTGAGCAACTGACTCCCACCCTCCATCTAAAGTGATTATAACTGGAGCTTAGGCAAGGAGCTCCCATGCAGACATCTACGTTGTGCCCACTTCAGTTTTGGCAAGGGGAATCCCACCTCCTGTGTGTCTGTGGAGTTCACGGGAGCTAGCTGAATCCCATTGCATCCCAGGGGTTTCTAAACAGGCATGAGATGCCCAGATTGACTCATCTGCATCAAGACCTGAAGAATGGGAAAATGAACTGCCTTCCTGACCACTTCTAGCTGTCCTGCCTAGTTGAAACATGGGAATATGGATTTCCAAAGTGGGACATTTCCAGCTCTTGTAGATAACCATCCTCTGATGAAACAAGCAACAATGCTGTGACTGGTCTCTCTGCATTGTTTCTAGAGGGACCATCAGTGATTATTTTGTTTTACCTCAGTGAACATTTCTCAGGAGAAGGGAGCACAAGGGACAGAGAAATTCATGAGCTCAGCTGGGCCTCTGTACCTGAGTGAGGCCAGGATCCTGGGATGGAGGGAGCTCCTGGCAACCGGGCAGCACTGCCCAAAGACAGCTGTGTGCAGGAGCAGCTCCTCTGCAAAGAGCAACAGGGTTCCAGGCTCTGTCTGCAATTGCTGCCAGAAGATGAGAGAAGACAGGGACAAGTGAAAGGCCGTGTGGAGTGGGAGGAGAGAGGAGAGCTCCTTGAGGGAGGAATCTTCACACCCCCTGACACGGTAAGTCTCTGGCTGTGGAGCAATGCTATAGAGGTTCCTGGAGGGCTCTTCTAAACCCAACCCATCCCATCAAATCCCACATCTGTTTTTTAAGGATGTCTCTCCTGGTTTTTCTTTTGCAGAGGAGGCAGAGACGCTTCAGAACAGGGATTTGCCTCCACATTATTAAAGGGACTAGGTATCCTGCTCCTTTTTCTTGGGGACAGCTGCAGGGGTGTGCAGCCGGTGTGTGCACACAGGTCTGTCCAGGGCTGTAATTCACAGCAGTGTCCTTGTGCTCCAGGGTGCTGTGTGCCTGGGGCAGTGACTCTGCCGCCTGCGAGGGTCAGCACTCAGCCTGCCTGGGGAGCTCCCCGCAGCACTGTGGGGAGAAGCTCTGGGTGGGAGGAGAGACGCCCTGGCAGGGCAGGTTCATTCTCTCCTGCTGTGAGGGTGCTGAACGGGTCATGGCTGCCCACAGCTCCAGCTCACTCCCAGAACATTTCTGGAGGAGACTTTCCAAAAGGAAGGTCAAGGCAGCAGATACATGAAAGGGAGGGAGCTGTCATGAGTCTGTGCTTTCACTTTGATTCTCTCTGGCTACGGTGAAATGGGATTGGATCTGTCAGGTTTAGACAGGGGACTGAGACAGTGACACTGAGAGAGGAGCAGCTCTGGGAGGGACTCAGCAAATGCCTTCATCCACCTCTCAGCCTAAGGACAGAACCAGCATCACCTTTCCAGCCTCACCAAGGTTTGTCTCCCCTGCTCCATAGCACCTGCAAACACAGAGGTGCCCTGGGCAGCGTTCTGCCCCCGGGAGGTTTCTGCAGGGCAGAGCTGAGCACCCAGCAGGTGGGATGGGGTGTGTGAGCACTGAGAGGGGAGAGACGTGGGGACAGAGAAACAGTTCCCCACAGGGACGGCTCCAGGCAGCAGAGTCATGGTCAGAGTGTGAGAGGAAACTGTCAACTCCAAGGCCTCCTCTCCTCCCCCAGCCAGCACAGCCCTCTGCTCTCAAGGCTGGGGGGTCCAGGGCAGGAGTCGTTTCCTCGTCTGAAAATCCCTTCAACATTATGAGTGGGTTAAATCTGACTGGAACTGTCAGTAATTTAAAATTTTAGTCCCCCGTTCCCATCTACGTAGTGCTGTAGGTCAGGGCTGACTCCTCTGGAGCCCATGGGCAGAGGCCCCTGCTCCGCATGGCAAAATCAGCCAGCACAAATCAGAGCTCAAGCCACAGAAATCAATGATGGTGCTACTGAGATGCGGAGAGGTAATGTGTGTGTGTTTGGTGTGTGTGTGTGTGGGGGGGGAGGGTGTTATGAGAAAGCTTTGCTCAGAGAAGCCTGTTCTAACTTGTCAAAGTCTTTTCTTCCTTGGACAGTCACTCTGTGTCACAAAGGAGCAAATGTCCAACAGCAGCTCCCTCAACGAGTTCCTCCTCCTGGCATTTGTGGACACACGGGAGCTGCAGCTCTTGCACTTCTCGCTCTTCCTGGGCATCTACCTGGCTGCCCTCCTGGGCAATGGCCCCATCATCACAGCTGTAGCCTGTGACCACCGCCTCCACACCCCCATGTACTTCTTCCTCCTCAGCCTCTCCCTCCTCGACCTTGGCATCATCTCCACAACTGTCCCCAAATCCATGTCCAATTCCCTGTGGGACACCAGGGCCATTTCCTACTCAGGATGTGCTGCCCAAGTGTTCCTGGTTCTCTTCTTTTTAGGAGGAGAGTGTTCTCACAGTCATGGCCTATGACCGCTACATTGCCATCTGCAAACCCCTGCACTATGGGACCCTCATGGGCAGCAGAGCTTGTGTCAGAATGGCAGCAGCTGCCTGGGCCAGTGGTTTTCTCCATGCTCTCCTGCACACTGCTCACACATTTTCAATACCACTCTGCCAAGGCAACACAGTGGACCAGTTCTTCTGTGAAGTTCCCCAGATCCTCAAGCTCTCCTGCTTGGACTCCTACCTCAGGGAAGTTGGGCTTCTGGTGGTTAGTCTTTGTTTAGCCTTTGGGTGTTTCATTTTCATTGTGCTGTCCTACGTGCAGATCTTCACTGCTGTGCTGAGGATCCCCTCTGAGCAGGGACGACACAAAGCCTTTTCCATGTGCCTCCCGCACCTGGCAGTGGTCTCCCTGTTTATCAGTACCGGCTTGTTTGCCTACCTGAAGCCCCCTTCCATCTCCTCCCCAGCTCTGGATCTGGTGCTGGCTGTTCTGTACTCAGTGGTGCCTCCAACTTTGAACCCCCTCATCTACAGCATGAGGAACAAGGAGCTCAAGGATGCCCTGAGGAAAGTGATCCAATGGGTACAATGTCAGCACCAATAACTGTCCATTGTGCATCCATTCCTCAGGGTATCTGGAATTAAGGCTGTGTGCTGTGCGTTTATTTCTTTCTTACTTTTCTTTTTTGCATCCATGTCAAAAAAACAAACAACAACAAAAAATCCAGTTCGTGTCACGTCTCGTCAGGAATCTCTCATTTGAATCTGACCCAAAGTCCATGTTGAAGCAGGAAGCCAGGCTTCCCCTTTCATCAGCAGAGATGGGGAACCTCAGAGCCCCACTAGTCTGAGCTCCCACGGATGTCCTGAGTGCAATGCAAAGAGTTTCCCTTTGCAGGGTCCCTTTCGGCATTGTCTCTTTCAACACCAAGGGAGCTCAGGGGCGCAGAGTCAGGCTCACATGAGCACAGGCAGGGTGAGACCATGGGTCCCGTGTCCATTAGGAGAGCTCAGCACCCCTGGCCACAGTCAGGGTGTGATCCTACACCCCTCTTCTGTGAGGGTGGCAGCCGGCTGTCACCATGGGCTGGTCACTTGCTTCTGCAGAGCTCCACCACCCAAAGCGAAGTGGGAGTGGAGGGGAGGAGATTCTGGACAAAGCCTGTGGGAACAGACCCTCTGCTCCTCAGGACCATTACCCCACTGCCACAGCAGGCATTTCCTGTGCAGCCTTTGTGTGGGGGCTGCAGCTTTCTTGGAGACATGTCCACCAACAGCAGCAGGACTTTCTCTTTTCAGGGCCTTTCCAAATCTGCCCTTTCTTCAGAAGATGGAGTCAAAAATATACCCAAAGAAATTGCACCACAAAAGGGCCTGCTGCTCTGCTTGTGAACTCCATGGGATGCGGGGAACAAGCTCCGACTCTACATGTGGTCTGATAGGAACTGAGGGCTGGATCCAGGATTCATCTCTTGGTGACCAGTGCCAGTGGAGATGGGGAACGGTCTCTGAATTTTCTGCCTGGGGCTGTCCCACAGGTGACAGTGCTGATGAGAGATGCCCATCCTTCTGGAGGGGAATCTGAGCCCCAGGAAAGTTCAGGGGATCTCCAGGGACAGCGTGTGGTGGGGGTGGGCAGTGAGTGGAGCCTCACAAAGTGAGGGACGGTCCATGGTGAAGTAACCAGAAGGTAAAGCACTAAATCCAGGTACGCATGGGGAAAGGAGGACTCTGCAATCCCCAGAGAGGCATTGGGGACCCAGGAGGCCCAGGGAAGGGGCACAGGAGAGTGATTCCTGCACCCTCAGTGAAACACCACAGGCTGGAGCTAGTGCACAACCAAACACATCCCCTGCCATTGCAAATGCCCTGCGGTCACTCTGAGCACTGTCCATGAGCACAGAGATGTGTCAGCAGTATCAGTGGTGTTGATCCCTGTCCAGATGGGTCTGCTTCCTGCCGCGACCAGCATGGCCAGGGCTGAGGCAGTAGTCACCCCACGGCCTCATGACCCCACAACCTAATCGCTCTGTAGAGCAGCACCACCAGCCCAGGGCCCTGCAGGGAGCACAGGGCAGGGGTGCAGGAATAGCCAGGCCAGCACGGACACAGTGACCTGGGGAAAGGCTCTCTGGGGAGCAGGGATGTCCCAGGAGAGAAGCAGGGCAGCGCTCAGAGATAGGAAATGAGAACGAGAAGCAGGTTTCCCTGTGCAGCAGCTGGGGGCAGGCAGCTCTGTCCTCAAGGCAGCAGGAGCTGCCGGAGGGGCTGCAGGACCAGGGCTCTCGTGCTGTGCTGTGCAGCGGCGTGGGCATGGAGGGGCTGCAGGCAGACAGGGAGGGGGATGTGCTGGGCACAAGAGCAGGGGAGATAGAGAGTGACTGGCCTCCTTGTGGGGCCTCTCGCCCCTGCTGGGGGCCTTGGGCCGTGCCTGAGACACACTGTGGACATGGCTGTGCCTGGCCCTGCATCTCTCGGGTCCTGACCTGTTCCTGTCCCCGTCCTGCTGACCTGACTCCACATCTCTGCCTCGAACCTGCCTCCGACTACAGTCAAGAAAGCCTTGGCAAGGGAAGCGGGCATCCAAGGAGATCCCAAAGAAGGCTGTAAATGCAGAAGGTGACCCTATATCCATAGCAGCAACTCTTGCCTGACAGGCAATTTAAAGGTGTCAGGAGAGCTTCAGATTTGGACCCTCTACCCAGGGAACACTGCAAGCAGAGTCTTAGCTGCATGAAGAAGCGAAAGCAGTCACTTGTTGTCTGATTTGATGATGCCCAGTTATGACAACAGGTCTTTCTGTGTCACAGCTTGACAGTTTATGAACCATTTGTGACTGGGTTCCTGCTACAAAGAGGATGTTGTTGGGAGCAGCAAGAGCGCGGCTGCTCCACGTGGGAAGTGGAGCCAGGAGCTGAGGGTGCCGGGAAGGCAGGCAGGGCAGGGACCCACCGATGAGACGTGCCATCCCACAGTGCCCGGACGAGAAGAGCAGAGCAGATTTGGGGATGGTAACTGGGGTCAGGCACAGTTCAGCGATGGCCAGACGACTGGAGGTCTCCAACCAGCCCTGCTTTGTGTGGGAGCTTGGACTGGAGACCTCCAGAGGTCCTTTCCCACCAAAACTCCTCTGCAAGTCCATGAATTCTTACTCCTCAGCCTCTGCTCTGGCACGGCTGGTAGGGGGATGAGTGTACCTAGGGCGGGGCAGAACAAGTCTGGCTGGGAGAGCGTCATGAGGAAGATCCAATGGTCCATGGGTCAGCCCTGGCCTTTGGCAAAGCCTGTTGTGCACCCTGAGAGGCTCCATCTGCCTCTTCCACCCTGCCCTGTGCTCCCCTCCCATCAGACAAAGTGGTGGCCACCATTGCCTGGGGACTCTCTTCCCCACGGGGAGGAGAAGAAGAGACTTCACCAGCCCCACACTGCCTTTTCCACCCTGGCCTTTGCCGCTGTGTGTGCCTGGGTCTGTCCACTTGCCTTCTCCACAGTCACAGCTGCCCAGAAGCCCATGAAAATCCCAGTGCTCCTACCCTCGAGTGGGCATCCACCCAGAACCTGGAGCCTGGCTGGCCACAAAGGCATCACCCGTCCAGTGCCCCGGCCATGCAGCCAAGAGCAGGGGTCTTCGCCCCAATTTCTCCTGCTCCCAGCACTGCTGCTGCTGTGCCCATGTCAAACCCTCCTGCCGCCAGACTGCCCTGGGCCTGAGGCAGCTCCAGCTCCCTCCAGGGCTGCGCTGGAGGCTTTCAGGAGTGGGCTGAGGTGGGGCTGGCACCGCCACCTTGGGTTGGGAGAGGGCAGCTCCCCTCTGCCACGCTGGGGCTGGGGCTGGGGCTGGGCACAGCTTTTCCCTGGGGAGCTCCCTGAGGAGCCGCTCCAGGGGATCCTTCACCTCTGCCCTGGCAGCAGCACCCATGCTCAGGGTGCTGGGGTGGATGTGCACAGAGGGTGGAAGGAGCACGGGCTGCCCAGGGGGAACATTGAGACCTTGTCTGTGCACACAAGGATGGAGAGAGGAAAGCCAGAGCTCAGCAGAAGCTGGCACCAGAGACCTCAGACATGGAGAGGGCTGTGCTATTATTAAATGACTCTTAAATAATCCCCCAGAGTCTGGGGAGCACCTACGCAGCCCAGGCTGTGCCCCACGTGGGGGTCAGCAAACAGCCATGCTCCTGCATCTGCCAGGATCTGGTGCAGAAGAGAGGCCATGCAAGGCTGGCCTTTTCCCTTCCACTGGGATAGAGAAACCTGCAGGGGGACGCAGGTGGCCATGGACAACCCCACAGCTGGGGTGAGCAGTCAGCACAGGAAAAGGGTGATGTGAGGGGCTGGTCTGGGACGATGGCCTTGGGGCAGCTTCCCCAGTGTGTCCATGCAACACAGGGAACAACCTGGGATCTTCTCTCCTGCACCCTCCATGTCCTGGTGCCTTTCCCAGGAGACCTGCATTTGCCCTGCAAGCACACAGCTCTGTGCTCCCACACTGCCATTCACATGCAGTAGCTGCCTGATGGCATTTTTCTTCTCCTGGGCCCTTTCCAGACCAGACCAGACCATCCCTGGCTCTCCCCACCTCCCCTGCCCTCTCCCCAGACCACCCAGCAGAGCAGCCCACGCTGGCGGTGGCCCAGCAGCAGTGCCTGTCACAGGGGGCTGCAGAGCTCTGGGCACTCACTCCTCAGCCCCAGACCCTCTGAAGGGCACAGCAGGTCCTGGGGGCAGAGAGGGGTGTCAGCCTCCCCATCAGCACCAGGGCTGGGGGCCAACAATGTCACAAGGAAAGGGAGGCTGCTCACTCCATGTCTCCACTGCTCTCGTGACCAGGAGATCCTTAACTTGGACTGCCAGTAGCCCCTCTGGGCAGCTCCTCTTCCCAGGACAGCACACAAGTCCTGGCCCCGGGGCTCCTCAGGCAGCTCCAGTGACAGGGCAGCCTGCCCTGAGCTGACACGCATAGAAACAGGTTTTCATTTATTCCCCCCCACAGAAGCAAACAACTGCGCCTTTGCTTTTCTCTAGGGATGTCCCTGCTCCCCAGAGAGCCTTTCCCCAGGTCAGTGTGTCCGTGTTGTCCTGGCCAGCTTTTCCTGCAGCCCTCCCCTGTGTTCCCGCAGGGCCCCAGGCTAGCGGTGCTGCTCTGCATGGTGAGCGGGCCATGAGACCCTGGGGTGACTCCACACTGGTCGTGATGGTCAGGACAGAGCCGGCTGGACCAGCATCACTGCACCTGACACCCCCCTCCCCAGGATCTGTGGCTGTGGAAGATGCTTGGAGCAATCACAGGGCATTTCACATAGCTCAGGATGTGTTCAGAGGTGTCATTAGACCCAGCACATTCCCTCTCCTGAGATTTGGTACGTTCCTCAGTTTGGCCCTTTACCTTTGGGTGACTCCACATGGTTTTCAGAGTCTCCACTCACTGCCCATCCCAGGCACACACCGCCCTGGAGATCCCCTCTGCTCTCCGGGTGGCTCCATATTTCCTTCCAGAAGGACGGGCATCTGTGAGCAACCTAGTGATATGTGGGACAGTCCCCGGCAGATACCACTTGACCACTCACACTCTCCAGGGCACTGGACACCCACTGGGCACCCTAACACATCACCCTATGAGCACATTGTCCTTAGTCCTTGGAAAACCCAGGCACGGCAACAGGGCCTTTTTGAGTGCAATTCCCTGAGTACATTCTTGGCTCCCGCTTGGGAGGAAAAGCCCAGTGTTTGTGGAGGGTCATGACAGGGTTAAGTTGGAGGAAAGTTGCACACCATGGGAAAAGGGAACAGGGGAAACTGTTGCTAGCTCGAACAAAGAAGAGTCTCAACAGGAGCAAGTATGCCCAAGGACACCGGTGCAGCTGGGAATGATACATCTTGAGAAAGTACAGATAAACCAGCAAAAGCCAGTGGGAACCAAGGCTAAGAACAAGTCAGCGTTTCTCCAACAAAGAAGCAAACAAGACATGATCGCTGCGTGCGTGATCGGTGTAATGACTGACTACCTGTGACATAATCTGCATAATGATTGGCTTAGCAAAATGTACCTGTGAGTTGCTGAAGTAGCTAACTTTTTAGTATAAATATGTGTCAGAATAAACAATAAATGTCTCAGGACGCAAAACCTCCTGAGTCCGTGCCATTCATCCGCCACAGCCCATGATGACAGACCCACCTGGTTCAGCATCAGCTGCCGTACAATGTAGTCAGACACACCTTCCCAGACAGCAATGGTCTCTGGAAAATAAGGGAAAGACACGTCATGCTCTGGGGGGGGGCAGCTCACAGCTGTTCAGCACATGCCTAGCCAAGGAGATGACAAGTGCAAGCACATTCGAACTGCATCCCCCTCCCCAAACATACCCCATCCCTGACAGGGGCTCAGCAGCTGAGGTGGGCACTGCCTTGAGGCTACAACCTTTATCTGCCCCCAGGAGGGGTCTGCAGCTGAAACAGAGGCATTAGGACATGCAGATCATACCACGGGACATCCACAATGTGTCCCTGAGCTCAAAGGCTTTGGGAAGGAATTACAGGCAGTGCTTGGGGTCCCAGACAGAAAACCCTGCTGAGCTGAGGAAGTCTAAGGATTCCTCTCCAGCACATGCGATTCCAGTAGCCTCTTCAGAGCCCAGCAGGAGCTGCAGGAGCCCTCAGCCTTCCTCAGACAGGTCTCCTTTCCTTCCAGAAGCAGCTCTCACAGGGTGAGCCCCCTCCCTAGGGACACTGGCAAGGGATTTTCACCCAGTGAGAGGACAGTGCTGTGCCCATGGCAGTCCGGGGGCTCAGGGCATCCCCCAGAATCTCCCCTGTGGGGCCAGTTTTCTCTATGGGATCCCCGCACACACAGCCTCTGCACAGCCACCGGAGCAGCTCCAGCTCCCTTCCCCACCAGGAGCTCGGGTGGGCGATCCCTACTGCGAGGCCAGCAGTGACCTCGGGGCAGGGACGTCTGCCCAGGGTGCCCCAGGTCAGCAGGGGCAGCCTCAGGGCCAGTGACCAGAAGTCCTGGTGGCCACACTGGCACCTGAGCCAGAGGGGACCATCAGTCTGGACTCTGGCTGCAGCCCCCAGCCCTGTCCACCCTCCCCCTGGCCCAGGGTTTCCACAGCCATGTTCAGAGTTAATGGTCTCTGCGACAGCTCCCGGGAAGGAGATCCTGAAGGCCTTACCATGGGTGGGGAGCACTGGCACCACCTGCCCACACCGCGTCCCATGGTCAGCGTCCCAGAGCTCCATCTTTGTCCTCCTCGCCCTGGGTCACCCCGCAGCAAGAGGTGATGAGGAAACAGCTCCTCTCCTCCTCCTCCTCCTCCACACATCACCGCAGTCCCGCGCAGCCCCTCGCCAGCTCCCGCTTGGGGTCGGCGGCTCCTTGCAGCAGAGTGGTGCCAAGAGCAGCCCCAGCGCCTGGGCTCCCCCGGCCTCGCCGCAACATGTGGGGAGAGGCCAGGACCATGCGGGAGAGGGCAGCTGTCGCCGTGACACGGGATGTCCCCTGTGACCACAGCCCATGTCACAGAGGGGGCACAGCCCCCCTCGCCCCCGGGGCCCCAGCCAGGGCTGTCCCTGCAGTGGGCAGGGGCTGCACGGGGTGGTCGGGGGCTGCCCCTGCCCCCACACAGGCCAGGCCGCAGGGAGAACCCCGCCGGGGGTCCCAGCCAGGCTGGGCACTGTGGCTGTGCTCACCCGGCCACGGCCCCCATGCGGGAAACCTGGCTGCGAGGGAGGGCAGCGGGCACTGCACCACACTCACCCCATGGCGACACGGTGCAGGCGGCTGCTGCCACCGGGGAGGAAGCGCTGGCAACTGACTACACCAAAACGCCCAGCAATGACTTGGCAGTGACTAAAACCTTCTTCTGGGCGCTTGAACCAGCGGGTCCTTCCCTTGCCAATGAGCTTCTCCAGAAAACTTGCAGGGAACTGCTGTCCAGCACCGTTAACCTGCAGACGTGTTTGAGACCTAGTGACTGCGGCACCTCAGGGCCTGGGGCGGACGGGGACTGAACAGGGGAAGAGGCAGCGCCAGCAGAGCTGCAGGCACCAGCTCACTAAACACACGGGGATCACAGACCGCTCTGCCTGCACTGCTCTCACACCTGCACCAGCTATTGGCCTCCTCACACCAGCCCACAAACACTTAAACCAGCAGAACTGGAGGAGCGTGGGGACCCTCATGCCAGATGTGGGGCTGACGCTCGCAGAGGCAGGCAGCAGCTGCAGGGACTTGGCAGCAGGTTAAACGCAAGCTCTGAAGATTTCACAAAGATGCTGCAGGAACCATCTCCAAGAAACAAGAGACACTCAGAGGTGTTGCGCAGACCTCTGCTTTGAACACACTCAAACCTAGGGTAGAAATGTCTAAGGGGGTGAGGAAATAAAAGATGGAAAAGCAACTCATACACCCACTTGAATAACTTACTGCCAAAGCAGGGTTCAGCAACTAGGTCTGCAAAAACTTCTCAGCCGCACACTTCCCCACTCAGCAGAAGGCAAGAGGCAAAGTATTAGATCAGCTAAGGCAAAGAGGAAGTCTTGGGAAAACTTCTACTTCAGGAACAGAGAGCAAAAGCACTTTCTAAGGGTTTTTTCTATGTCCTTTCAAAAAGAATAGGAGACACTGGAAGGGTACTTCGGTCTTTTTTCAAAAAAATCATTCCTTTGCCACTGTTATGCTCCCAAACCCAGCTGGTGCTGTCACTGGCCTGACAGGAGAAGGGGCAGCAGCTCCCAGCACTGCGGCTCCAGGCTCCGGGCGGCCCCGCGCCAAGAGACGCTGCCCCGCGCGGCACCAGCCGCCTCTCGCCCCCTCCCTCCCCGCAGGGCCTGGACAGCCCCGGCCCTGCCCCCGCCCCTCAGTTGCCCTGCTCTGCGCCAGTGCGCATGCTCCACGGGAGGAGGCGGCACTTCCGGCCCTGTGAGGGGGCGGGGCCTGTGTGTCCATGGCCACGGCCCCTGGTGCCGCCGGCCCCGCCCCCGCTGGGCCCTGCCGCGGCGCCGTTCTCGAGGCCGCGGAGAAGCAGCTGCGGCAGCGGCGGGTGTTGGCGGCTGCTGTGCAGGGAGCCCGGAGCGACGCTGCGGCCCGGCATGTGCTCGTGTGGCTGGAGCCTGCGGCAGCTGCTGCCGGCTGGGGCCGGGGCCGGGGAGCGAGGGGGAGCAGCGCCGGGGGCGGGGAGCGAGGGGGAGCGGCGCCGGGCTGGCCCAGGGCTGCGGGAGTTGTGCTGCAGGGGAGCGTTGGCAGGGAAACGCTGCTGCCGGGGCGCTGTTGCCACAGGGCCCCGCTCTGCCCCGGGGCCTGGGCGAGTCTCCACAAGGGGATGCACGTGCACGTGACGGGAGCCCCGGGAGGCTGCGGCCTTTTTTTCAGAAGTAGACGAACAACCCAGGGCCCATCGCAGCCTTTGGCATTATCTGCCATGAGCAGGTGGCCCTGAAATTTTGTCTCCATCAGCAGCCCAAGAAAGGGGCCGGAGGGGGGATCCCAGAGTGTCCCTCTGCTGGGAGACCATAGAGAAGCGCTGGAGGCCGGCCCAGAGGAGCCACCTGATCATAGAGATGGGCTGTCCCGTCCAGACGACCATAGAGATGGGAAGTGCTTTGCAGACTGTCCCTCACCATGGAGACTTTCGAGCTGGTGCGGGCGGAACCAACCCCAGAAAGTCTCCAAGACTCGTGACCCTCCTGAACTCCCCTTCTCACCGCGCTTTCCTTTCCATCCCTTCTTCATCCCACGCTACTTCCAGTGCTACCTCCAGGAGAGAAACGTGACTTGTCCCAGTTTCCTGCACATGTTACGTAGCACAGCAAATACAGCCCTTCCCTGTTTCTGGGGTTCGACCACAGGTGTGAAACACTGGTGCTGGCTGACGTTCAAGATCTTTTCACGATACAAAAAGCATTCCCGGCTTTTACATTTGTGATGCTTTTCCATGTAGACTGGGCATCTCTCTCACAAAATCCTGGACAAACCATTTAAAGACTAACAGCCAGGGCCTTGTGCTGCCCCAGATCTACACATCAGCTTGCAGCTAGGGCACCTTCTTCTTGTGCCCATGTTATCTGCAGTCTCGTAGCAGGCAGAAATGGCAATAATGCAGCTATGGAGATGTTTGTGCAATGCCTGACAAAGCTCAAAAATGTTTCTCGACCCAAATACCTTCCTGCCATCCTTAACATGAGAGTAATGTTTGTTGTGTAAAAGGAGGAAATAGGTCTTGAGATATTTGAGATCATTATTTGGCTTAAATATCCCCCAGCTTTTTTTTACCCTTGGACATGATGAAGATGTGTTTAGTAATGTGTATCAGATCCTCAGACAATGGAGCTTTGCTCAGCACAACTGTCCTGTTCATGGACCACCAACAAAACAGTGGTCATTGCCCCTGCTATTTAGATTGAATAAATAGTGCTATTTTCTGTGGATGGTTTTGAAATGGAGGGTAGAGCATATGGCACTGCCTGTCCCACCCCAGCCACTTTTATGATAAAGGTTGGCAGATGGAAAGTCTGATCAGAAAACAAAACAAAACAAAACAAAACTGCCTTTGACTCTAGGGGATCACTGACCCAAACACTTATAAACTCTCTGTATTTGTATTGCTTAAATCAATAGTGGGGAACTAGAAAGATATGTGCCAAAGCTGGTCCTTCACACTGCAACCCCAAAGCCTAAGCCTCTGTGCCCTTTCGGAACCACAAGGTGATGGAGAAGTGGGACCTCAACATCAAGACCAAGTGGCTGCAGCACCTCCAGGACCTGTGCTGTTAAAGGACGCTGGATCCAGTGGATTTTTGAATAAAGGGATTCCTCCTTCCTGGTCCGCTGGAAGGGAGACTGCTGTGGTTCCCTGTTCCCTGGTCCTGCCAGCAGCGAGACGGGGCATGTACTTCCAAGAGGCATACACATACTCTGTACGGACATGGTCGACCACCAAAAAATCACCTCCAGCAGGGGCACAGTACCTTTACAGGCACCACAGAGACATGAGCAGCACTCATAAACATGAACGATACAAACGGCCTGGTCCTGTTCTTGCTCAGCAGCTAATCAGACTCAGAGCTTGCAGGAGACCTCACACGCACCCTCGCACGGGTGTCTCTGGAGCTGGCTGCCTTGATGTCTGCAAGCCTTCCACACATGCACTCACACAGAACAGCGAGCACACTCACCCAGAAAAGAGCTAGGAAAAGGATTTAATACAATGGTAGGCTACACCGCAGAGAGCAGGTACACAGCCTGGCCGGACAAGTGTCCTTGCCAGCAGCTTGCTTGCACATGACTGGCCCCTTTTATTCCCTCTGCCTCCATTTTCCCATGCTGCTTCTTCCATGATCCAGCTTGATCCCTCCCTTTCTCCAGCTTTATCCCCTTTGAAATAAACAGCCCATCTCCAAGTATTTTTCTTTCATTGGTGCCAGTTTTACTGCCTATGTACTCAAGTTTAATATTTCTGGTACTGTTAGCTAGGCAACCTCTGGCTCATACGGTGCTTCTGATATCATTACCTCGGTACCGCTGGTGCTGCAAGAGTCTACTCCCCGAAGGTTCCCCAATACACGAGTTATGTGTGACGCTTGTCCTTTTCTCATATAACTCTTCCCTTAACCACCGCTGAAATCCAGCCATCGCTCACCGTGCTGTCTGTAACTTGGCAGGGTCTCATTCTGTTCCCTGCAGTGTCCAATGATTTCTCATAGCCACTAGTTTCTCACGCCCTGTTCAGTTATCTCAACCCCGAGGCAGAGCCTAGTCGTCTGCCTGCATACGTTAACCCTGTGTTGCTGGTGGAGCTGTGGGTCTGGATGGGAAGACCCAGGGCCACCACATCCTTCACTGTGGTGCACAAGGACCCAGCCCAGAGCAAGATGACTGAGCTGCCCAAGAGCGCCCAGGTGCTCTGCTGAGCTGAGCTTTGGTCACCCAAAACGCCGTAGCTTCCTTGGGGTCCCACATGAGGAGTCAGGCTGCAGAGATGAACTGGACCCAGTTTTCCTAAAAAGAGTTCACCCTTATAGAATTCCCTTTGGAAATGGGACGCTCAAGCACAAAATTTAAAGAAGCTGTTAACAGTAATTCTGCTCCTCAGAAGCCCTAACAAAATGAAATGCTGATTAGAAACAACTGCAAAGGAGTAAAGCAATGGCAATGCTTTCCCTTCCCCTGTGCTTTGTTTTTCCCTGTGGACTGCAAAATAAAAGGAGAAAAGGGATCTCTGTGTGCTGATTATTTTTCTAACAGATGTTTCCTTTTATCAATTGAACATGCTTCTGCCCATCCCTTTGGCATGTAAAGATATGGATAGAGACAGAAGTGTAAAATAAGGGGGGAATATATAATTTCATTGATGGACAAGAAGAAAAAAGTGTGATAGAAGCATACATAGTTTATTTGAAATAATTCTCAAACATGAAATACTCCTTCAACAAAGAAAAAGAAGGTAGAAAATGCCTAATTATCCAAGAAGAAATACATTCTTTTTTTTTTTTTTTCCCTTCAGGAGAATGCATCCTGGAGTCACCAGTGGAGATAAAGCAGGGCTTTTAATAGTGGACAAACTGACAGTATGTTATGAAAATATGCATTTTTAAGAAATCTCCCTCCAAAGTGAATAATAAAACTATCATCTGCATGCTATCATTGACAAATCAGTGAGGCTGTCTTCATCACACTAATGAAACTGAGAAGTGTATTATGGATTTGAATCCAATGAATTTGAGCCCATTGTAGTGTCTGAGCTTAATTTTCATGTTTAGCATCTTCTGTTATTCAGTGAGAGAAGACATTTTGCGCTTTCCTCAACACCCCTTGGACATTGTCCCCAGAGTTTTCAGCTAAATTTCCTGAGATGACTTATGAAAACTTCCTTGTGTCAGCATGCACTGGCAGTCTAAGTCCCAGTCCCAGCAAAGTTGGTGTGTGTGTGTGTGTGTGTGTGTGTGTGTGTGTTCAACATTTTATTAATATTTTTTAGATGTTGTTTATAATAACCCCCTGTAACCAAGACACACAATTCACATTCCTTCCTTTCACTACTACAATCCAATGAGAAAATAAATCTCCTGAGGCACCTGTATTTAATAGCTATATATATGTGTGTGTGATACAACACTGACATATAATTAGAATTGCTGTCATGAAAAGCATCATGACCGGGGGAAAAGCCAAACCTTTGGACGGCCAAGGGCTTCCTCCAGGGCCAGCTTCACAGTCTTGTTTCTGAGACTGTAGATGAAGGGGTTTAAGAACGGGTACAGGACAGTGTTCAGCAAAGCTACAATTGTGTTGGTCTCCAAGGAAACCCCTTCTGAGGGCCGTGCATAGAGAACAATGCAGCTTCCATAGACAATGGCTAAGGCAGTGAGATGGGAAGAACATGTAGCAAAAGCTTTCCTCCTCCCAGATGCTGATGGCATGTGCAGAATACAGTGGAAAATGCACATGTAGGACACCATGATTAAACATAAGGAACCCAGCACTACAAATGATATGAAAATGGAGTCTGCTTTCCAAAGCAGGGTGGTGTCAGAGCAGGACAGTTTGAATAAGGGGGAGCTGTCACAAAAAAAATGGTGGATCTTGTTGGGGCCACAGAAAGTCAGCTTTGAGAGGAGGACCAGGCGGTAACTCAAGAGTGTGAAGCCTAGGACCCACGCAGCAACAACCAGGTGGGTGCAGAGCTGCTGCTTCATGATGGCAGCATAATGCAAAGGTTGGCAGATGGCAACATAGCGGTCAAAGGACATGACAACAAGGAGAGCGAACTCTGTAAAACCGAGGGCAACATAGAAATAGGACTGGGCAAAGCAGCTCTTTAATGAGATTGTTCTCCTTCCAGAGCTCAGAATCACCAACAGTTTGATGGTTGTGGAGGATGTGAACCAGATTTCCAGGAATGCCAGATTGCTGATGAAAAAGTACATGGGGGTTTGCAGGCGGTGATCCACACACACAAGGAAAATGATCATTGTGTTCCCTGTCAGTGTTGTCAGATACATGAGTAAAAGGATCAGGGAGAGAAACAGCTGTAGCCTTTGATCAAGCCCTGAGAAACCCTCCAGGATGAACTCAGCAACCGCAGTTTCATTTCCTGCTCCCATGCCCAATTTCAGTACGTCCTGCTGAGACAGGAGCATGAAGAAGCAAGTGTGAGAATTTCACAGTCTTGATGGGAGGGTATATCCTTCCTTCTTTGCTCCCTTGCTTGCTTCCTATGTAACACAGACAGAAATATTCCTCTCAGCCATTCATCACACCCAGATTTCTCTGCTTCACATTTTACTGAGAGTCCTCAGAGATTTTACTGTCTTCTTTCTACCTTTTCCAGACACTCACAAAGGATTCTTTCTCACGAGCACAGTATTGTAAAGAGGTTGTGAACTAGTTCATGCCATGCCTGGGAAATTCCCTGTTCACTTGGACCTATTGCAAACATCCATCACATCTGTGTTTCAAAGCCAAACTAACCTCCCAGCAAAAATACTTACTAGTATCTGCAGATGCCAGTCCATCCATGTAGATAAGCATGTTGAAAGTTATTCCTTCTACTTTTCAGTACTTGCCTTTTTTGACTTGGAATGTCTGTGAGGCTGTTGCTTTCAAAACAAGCCAGTACTGAGCATGTCTTCTGTAATCCCCTGCTTTCTTCCACAGCTTCTTCCTCTCTGTTTCTCCAGAAACATTGAGGAAACATTGGTATTAAATGTCCTGACCTAAATGCCTTGCTTTCCCTTTAGGGGAAGGGGGAAATCTTCTCATCTTAAAGAACTTAAAGGCTGTCCTTTTGATTATTTGAAATAGGAAGGGTCTGGAACAACAACAACAAAAAAAATACTAAGCCGGGTTATATTTTAGACATTGGGCACTTTGGTTTGAGCAAGTTAGCTTCCTCCCATCTTGTCAGTGCAGAGAGAGAGAAGAGTGTCTGGAAGAGACTGGTAACACTTCTTTCGCCTGTCAATTATGGTCTGGGAGGATCCCGTCTCTAGAGCTCTCTTGACTATACAGGGAGCCAAAGAAAAATGAGTACAGACACCAGCTGCTCACAGACACCTCTAATGAAGTCAATGAAATCACTATTTCTGTCTCCACCCTCTTAATTAATTTAGTAGCTAATTTCTTTTTCAAACCAAAGAACATGTCCAACAGAAGGAAGCCCAAGAAAAACATAGGCAATAAATACTGACATTTTCCCTCCACCTTTGCATTTGGTTTTAGACATATAAAGGAAAGGAGCAGATGATTCCACAAATAGGATGCTTCAATAGTGCAAGGGCAGGAGGAGGGGATGATGGGTTTCAAGCAGTGAAACAGAGGTTCTCCACAGACTGTGTTCTTAGTCTGCTGGCTGTCAGCTAAAATCATGCTTCTCCTGAATGTACTTTCTTAGAGGAACCTGCAAAGCTGCTGAGAGCTTACAGCAAAGCAGCTTCTCTGCTCACCATGGGGGTAACCCTCTTGAACCCTTTTATCAGGTTTTGGTTGGTTCAAAGGATTTGCTGTATTCAGGCCCCACGTAGCCAAAAATGGAGATACCCTATGCGATAGTGACTATGGCAGTGTGAGATATGCAGGTGAAGAAGGCTTCTTATGGCTTTCCTAGAGGGTATTCTCAGGATCTAGTGCAGGCATAAGACACAGGGGTCAGTGTGAAGGAGCTCAGCAACATAGCGGAGAAGGGAACAAAGGTCATGTTTGAAGGTAGCTGGTGCCCATGCAGGTTGCTCTCATCAAAGGGATGAGACCACAGAAGAAAGAGTCTCTTTACTGGGGACAGAGGGTACCTTGGTATATCAGATGGTGGAGCTAAGCAAGAATAGAGATGCCATCACCCAATGGATAAAGATGAGCATGGAGCCCAACCAGGGCTTCATACAGATGGTACAGTGTGACAGGTTGCAAATGGCCCCACAGCAATTGAAAGACATCACAACAAGCAGGTTGAAATCAGCTGTGCCCAGGAAGATGAAAAGGAAGGTCTGGAACCGGCAAGCAGCTGTGGGATGGTCTTAATCTCCAAGATGAGGCCGACAAACTTTTTAGGGGCAAAGGGAACCAAATATCTAAGAAGGAGAAGCTGCTGGGGAAGAGATACGCTGGTGTGGAACTGATTGAGCCAAATGATGGCTATCATGACCATATTCCCCATGGCAGTGAGCAGATAAATCACCCACGGCAGTGTGAAGAAGAGGATTTGCATTTGAGGAGTGACTGAAAAGGCCTTCAGGAAGAATTTGCTTGCTATGGTACGGTTGGGAGGATCCATTTCAGAACCCAGTCAGTTGAAGGTGTGACAAGGGTAACTAATGTCATGCATAGTGAAATTCGTCTTGCTGCCTTCATCAACTTTCCCTTCCCTTTTCCTAGTCCTACTTTTCTTTCTTGAGGTGGGAGACCAGAACTGCACAAGGGATTCTCATTTTCTCTTTGTTTATATCCAATGCCGTGAAATAAATGTTAATTCATCCCACCTGTCTTTAGACACAGGAAACAACTCTCCTGCCTCACTTGCTTGCAGAGGTAGGCCAGAGGGCTAGCTAAAAGCCAGTACTTGTGGCAAAAGCTTTGGAAATCAAGTTCCAGGTATGAAATTCAGGTTTCTCTTACAGTCATAATTGTGGTGTGGGTGGGTAACAGGCTATCAGGCCTGTGCCTGTGTGTGCACTCAGAGCACTCAAGTCATTAATCCCCTGGGTGGTCCAGGAACTCCCTCATCTAGTAATCCACACAGGTGAGCTGATGGGCAAGTTTGAGACAGGGGATGGATTTGAAACTAGGAGACTGACTGAATTCCTAACACCTTCCAAATTAGGTGTTGGACTGACTGGTGCAGAACCTCTCCAAGTGGGTATTTCAGACAGTTCTAGAGATTTCCAGAGGCAGATCCTCCTGCGTCTGGACCAATTCCTGTGCTTAAATGTGGTGAGTACCATCACAGGTGGAGTATCTGGCTGTTTCAGAATCTCTGCAGCGGTTCCTGCTGCAGAACTGATTAAATTGTAAATACTTAAGACCCTTGGAAAATTGACAGTAGAAACTGCTACTGCAAATGAAGAAGCGGCCATGTAGGACAGTCTTTTATGCATTCTTAGGAGAGTTAGGAGATGCTTTGGTATGTAGTTTGAGGTAATCAGTAGCAATGGCTCATGCATATGCTGGAGAGGTCACACAGGACCACAAGCCAGCTGGATTATACAAATTCCCCAAAAGAACAGTTTGGGGAGTTGCATCTGATCCAGTGGAAGCCACTATTGGAAGGACCCTGGCAAAGGAGGCTGCCACCGCTACCTGGACAGTAACCAGCCATCCTGCTCAAGAAATTTGATGCCCCTTCTGAGTGTTACCTCTGAAATGCCAATAGAGGGGCGTCTGTGATTCTTTTGCATTCGGGGGTTATTTGCACTGAACTCCGAGAGATCATCATTTGTCAAGTATGAGAATTTATTAGAGATAAGAGGTTATAACAAAAAAAGCTAGAAATATAACAGAACTGAAAAAATATATATACATATCAGAGCTCTACAGTTAATCACAGATGCAAAATACAGCGACCGCTCTTGCCCTTTATTGGCCACCCTTCCGGTACAGTTTTGCCCGGATTCTCCTCATCATGCCGTTGACATCCACAAGCCAGCTGACGGTCGGTCAGAGTCCACACCAACTTCTGTGGCTAACTCTTTTCTATAGCGAGTCCAAACAATGCCAGCGCACAGTTACACAAAGGCTGTATGGCCTCAGTCAATAACAGCGCGCACATCAACAGGTAACCTAGTGCTCAGCCCACAGCACTGCTCAGTTGGCAACAGCACCCATGAACAGGTCGTTCTGTGGGGAATGGTTCCACAGCACCTAGATGTTTATGGGGTGAGTCTGTGGTGTCACTTCTCCTCTGTCTGGCCTTGTCAGTCATGGGGTTGGTAGAGGGTGTGCCCCCAGGCTGCAGCAACCCCACAGTGTGGTGGCTCCAGCCGTGATGCACCCAGGGTTCCTTAACTCCTGGGATCACCCCAGAGCAAACCCCTCTTCTGTGGGCTGCACCATCCGGACTCCCACGCTTGCCTGTGTGGCGCCTGTCACTCCACTCCTTGACACCGCCAGACACACGCATTTATTTCAGAAGTCAGCTAATTCCCCTTGGTGTGCAGTGGGTGGCTTTTTGGTAGGCACAGTGTACTGGGGAAATGCACGCTGCTATTAATAGACACCAAAAGCAAAGCATGCCCATTTGTAGTAACACATAAACAATTGTTAAAATTAACAGTCTTAATCCTAATAGCAACACGATTCGTTTGGCCTATTGACCCAAATTCAGTGAATCTGAGTATTGTTCCAGTTCAATATGTTAACACAGAAATCTTATTTCCTTTAATTGCAAGCATTTCTTTCCTGATCCAAAAGATCCGTTTGTTCCCCAAGCTGGAAGAGTTCCCTTTAAAGAAGCTTCAACTAGAGTTGGACACTTTTTTATTATTATTATTTTTCCATATTTCCCTGTCTTCTCTATAGTAAACAGACAACTTTAACTTCAGATCAACAGCTGTTTCACTTATGCTTAGATTTTACCATCTTTTTCTCTTTCTTTTCTTTCCTTTCCTTTCATCAAGGGAAGGTGTTAGCACCTTACTTGAGATCATGAATTTTTACAAACACTAAAATACAGCTGTTAAGTTTGGTTATCAGCCTGGTATGAGTATCCTCTCATTTTTAGGTATGCCATCTTCCTTTGATGTTACTTCTCTTCTGGCTCCTAGATTCATTCTATTATTTAGATACTTTAAAAAACCCCGCATTACTTGCCTGACAATTCTATCACTCTTTCTGGCTGCTTCTTTTCAAGTTGTTGCTCTTCAGAGGGTCACTCTGTAAAACCCCAACAAAAAGAAAAGCCTCCCAAAACCATTAGGTTGTTATAGTTTGGTTTTAGCTGTAACTGCTGAAGCTATTTCTTTTAAGGTTACTCGGTTACATGCATCTATTATTCAAATTTGAACAGTTTTTTTTTTTTCATTGATTTTTCTTTATGCTCAGAAACTTTTACTACAGCTTGGGGTATTTTCCAGCCCCTGCTGGTTTCTGGTGTACTTAAAGATGCTGTTTTTTCGCATTCGAGGTCTTTTCTTGTTTCCTAACTCTGCCCCTGGGGCTCTTCTCTGCAGAGCCCAATCTCCACCCTGAGTCCTCCTGTGCCTCAGTGCCAGGCAGAGCAGTTATACTGGCCAGGGGGGGCAGAGCGTTTCTCACGGTCTTGTGAGAAACAAGCTGCCCAAGCCCGGTCCTGCTTTCCACCCAAAGCCTCCCCTGCTTCGCTCCCTCTCCTCTTCCACCTCTCTCTTTCACGTCTGTTTTTCTTCCACATGGTGGACTCCGATTGGCTGACAGAGCCTTCAGTGAAATCCAGACCCGCCCCCCTCCTCCTGCCAGCCAATAGGCAGGTTGCAAATCAGCAGCTGCCTATGGGAATGAGCTAGGGGAGGAGTCACAATGTTGCAGCGTCCAGATGGAGTGTTGTAAAGGTGAGGCTACAAACTGTCAATTTAATCGGGGAATGGGGGAACAGAAGAGAGAGCCAGACAGCTCCTGGGGGTCCCGGGCGATGCTGGGGGCCGTGCTGCTCTTGGGGATCCCAGACCAGGCTGTGTTTCTGTACAAAAGTCTGGAAAAGTCTTGAAGCAAGCCCCTAGAGAAGAGAGATTTTCCTGAGCACTCAGAGAAACCCATGCAGGACCCAGGGATGTTGAGGGAAACCCATCTCACCCACCCCCAAGCCCACTGCTCTCCCTGGAGACCTTCCTGGATCCTCAGGCTGGGAACAGGAGGGGGTCTGTGGGCACGGCCACATCCCAGACTAGGCTCCTTCAGGCCTTCAGCTTCACAGCGTGTCACAGCTTCAAATGAGCTCTCTAGAGCAGCACTTCCCATGCCCCTGGTGTGTAGAGAAGACTTTGGGTAGACAAGCAGGAGACACGGGAGAGAAAGGTCAAAGACATCAGGCTGCAGAGCTGGGGCTCCCAGCATCACAGAGGGGGTGCCACAGGCTCAAGAAGCAACCCAGAGAAGTAAAGGAGTCCTTCCTTTTGCAGTGACTTGGAAAGCCACATCTCTCACAGTATTCAAGGGGGATGGAGTCTCTCTTCTGCAAGATTTGCCCCTGGCCTAGGCAGAGACTAGCAAGAGCAGGAAGGCTGGTTGTAGGGATGCTCTCAAACTTCAGCAGCTGCAGAGCTGGGAGCTGGTCATCTCACAAACTTGGGAGTGAGTCAAAATGCACGTCCTGAGGCATCGCACTGCCTCATAGGCTCTGCACCGGAGCCTGGACAGCAGCACTGCAGTGTGTGAGCATGTCCTGAGAAGCCCAGAGTCATAAAATGTGGGAGATCCAGGATGTCGGGGCTGTACAGACCCAGGAGAGCAAGGGTGCCTGCGGGGAGGAGGAGGGCAGGGGGCTGAGGAGCGTACCCAGGGGAGAATTCTCGCACAGCCCCAAGGTGACACTGAAAAGCACAAGGACCAAATGAGGCCCAGGGATGAGAAATGGCTTTCCTCAGGCTCAGCCAGAAGGAAAGATGGGCAAACTTCATGGGAAATGGGAAAACTTCCCCACATTTGCTACCTGGCCTCGCCCATGGCTTTGGAGCCTGGCAGGCTCCAGGGTCCTGGATAAGGGCCCCTGGATGATGTGTGTTAAGGCTATGTTTGCTCTTCTCTGGCATAGCATCTCTAGCTCAAGCACTGCCGACTGAGAAACCTTGCTGAGCACTTCTAAAAGCAGAGATCCTGCCTTGGTGCCTAAAGGAGGAAAGCTACGTCCTGTCCCACATTGTCCTGCATCCTGCTTCCACAAAAAGAGGGGCCCACAGCAGAAACCAGTTTTGAGGCTCACCAAAGCATTTCTCAGCCTGTGGCCATGCTTTGTGCTGGTTCATCCCACATGCCTTGGATCCTGTAAAAACGCCAACCCCCAAACCCCAGATTCCTGCACAGGTCTGCCCAGTGCAGTGACCTGTCAGTGCAGGGGCGCAGAAGTGACATCTCCAGTGCCCCGTTTGAGATATTTCACAGTCTTTGACACTGTCTGGAGACATTCCTGAAGGATTTATCAGAAAATTATGGAAAATAACTGCAGTGAAGGGAAGTGATGGCTTTCCAGGATGTGAGGGGAAATCTCTCTGCTCTCTCCCTGGCTGTGCCATCTCCATGGCAGTGACCTACTGAGCCCCCAGATGACATGAGCTGAGGTCACAATGGGACGTGCCACATCACAGGGAGGTCTCCCCGGTGTCGTTGTGGGGACCCTCACTTCCCTGTGAGGCCCAGGCACTCCTGGGCACTGCTCACACCCTCCCCACGGCTGCCTTTCGTAGTGGCTCCACGGCAAGGAGAGGGGACAGGAGGCAGTGGGACCACGTTGGGGCCCCTCACCAACAGACGGAGGAGCAGGGGCATGTTGGAAAGGAGTTTTGGGTAATGAGATGGGAAGAGCGTCCTGTTTCTCTGGCTGGAGAGGTGAAACGAGAGCAAGAGGGCAAGCGAGATGGAGGACTGCTGGATGGACACCATCAGCCAGGACCACAGCTCCTTGTCCCCTGCGCTCCTGCGGCTCTCCACCGAGGGTAAGGGCTTTGGGAGATCCTTCCCGAGGTGTCGCACAGAGACTGTTAACTGCCAAAACTGCTGTGGATCCCGGGCTGTGGGGGTGCCTGGACAGGGCTGGGGGCTGCTGCGAGAGCCCTGCCTGAGGGTCCCCTCTGGCTCGGGGGACAATGTGGCAGCCAGGACTGCTGGGTCCAGGGGATGGGGCTGTCCTGAGCCTCAAGGCTTCTGTGCGGCCAGGTCCATCGCCTCTTAGGGTGGGGGGGGAGCATGGGAATCCATGACAGGTTTCCCTGGGAGTGGGTCCCCCCTTGGGGTCTGGCTCCGGCAGGAAAGGGGTCCAGCATCCCAGACGCTGAGGTGGCCTGCAGCTCCATGGGGCTCTCAAAAGCCTGCTGGAAATGTCCATATATGATAATAAAACCTTCACCTTTTAATAACCCCAAGTCCTCTGGGTGTTTGGGAAAAATCTCTCTTCCTTCCCCCTCGATCCTTTTATGCTTCCAGCTTGGCGCAGCATGTTTTGCGCTCACAGATGCCACCTTCAGATGGCTACAGCCCCTGTCCTTCTGCAAATTGGGCTCAAACCTCTGCACCCAAAAGAAAATACATTGGAGAGAGCAGATTGGAAACAGGCAGAGGTGCAATCCTCATTCAACAGGTCCTGGCTGACCCCAAGGTTTTTTCTCTGAGCTGGGTGGGCAGCGCTGGGGTGAGCCCAACACAGCCATCTCCCCCAGCACCCTCACGACCCCACACCACCGCTCCCTAGCCGAGCCCTGGGGCTGCCGTGGGCAGGGACCTGGGGCAGGAGGGGCGAGAGGACACTGCCCTGCCCTGCCCTGCCCTGCCCTGCCCTGCCCTGGGGGCAGCAGGATGCTGCCTGTGGACTCCGGCGCCATGGCCAGCCCCAGGGCCCCCACAGCGGCACCACGGAGGCCACCAGCACAGGCCCCAGCGCTGCCCCCCCACGCCCCGCACAGCCCCAGAGCATACGGCAGCCAGCAGCCCCGCGGGGCCCCTGCCACACAGCCCAGCCCCGCCGGGGCAGCGGCCGTGCCCCGGGGCCCCACACTGCCCGCCCACACAGCACCACGCTGCCCCCAGGCCCCGCCGCGCACCGCGCTGCCGCCCACAACATGGCGCCCGACCGCGGGGGAGGGGGCGGAGCCGGCCGCCAGAGCAGGAGGGCCCAGCGTTGCCATGGCATCGCCCCAGTGCAGCCCTTCTATTGGCTGTCAGGAGGAGGAGGGCGGGCATCGATTTCACTGATGGCTCTGTCAGCCAATTGCAGTCCATCATGTGGGGAAAAAAAAAGACGTCAAAGAAAGAGGTGGAAGAGGAGCGGGAGCAAAGCAGGCGAGAAGCGAGCGGGCAAGAGGGTTTGGTGGGGGCTGCGGGCGCGTTCAAATGGCGGCGGGTGCCCTCCCGCCGGGGCGGGGCAGCGGTGCTGGCGACGAGGCTGCTTTGCTGCAGGAGCTGCAGCAGGGGCTGGTGGGGCCGTGAGCAGGGGCCAGAGCGACGTGGGCCAGAGGGGGGAGCTGCCCTGCAGGCAGACGTGGCGGCCTGCCGCGAGCAGCTGGGCTGGGGCGGCTCGGTGGGGTTTGGGGGCAGGAAGCTTTGGCCCTGTGGTGGCTCTGGGATCCCTGTTAAAGTGTTTCCCTGAGCTGCTGCTGCCAGCGCAGCCCCAGGTGCTGCTTTGAGGTGCATTTGGGAGGTGCTGGGCAAAGTGTGAGCAGGCTGCTGGTGTCGTCGCGAGGTGCCCTTCGCAATGGTGCCTTTTGTTGTGAAAACTGCATTTCCGAGTGGCTCTGAGAGAGGCTGTGCCCGCGTGTCATGCCGTGCCTTAGCCGTTGTTTTTGCTCCCTGCCTCTTGCTTTGCGCCGCGACCTGTGAGCCTGGCAGCAGGGTGAAGGGTGTTTGCAGAAGAGCTCTGTAAGTGTGAGCTGTTTTGCTTGTGTCATGCTGTCATGCTATGAAGGTTCGATAGCAACGACTAAGAGAGTAATATAATAATAATAAAAAAGATGTTTATTTCCTCACACAAGTTCTTGGATTAGTAACATCCATTAAAATAATGCGATTACTAATTTAGAAAGGATAACACAAAACCATCAGTTACTAATTTAGAAAGGATAACCTGAAACCGTCGATTACTGCGCTCTTCATTGGAAGGACTTCTTATCCCTACTTGAAAGCTTTCTTGTTCACTCTCCTAGTGAGAGGGCTCTCAACCTCGAGGAGTTCCCTTAACCCAGCGTCCCAGGAAAAGGGGAGGGGGGGGAATACTCACGGTCCAGGCGGAGAGGATGGTCAGGTCACATTCCCGTCCCTGCTCAAACTCTCCTAGCTCCCAAGTCTCTTTTTATACGGCTGGGGCTCTGGGCAAACAACGCTTTTGCTGACCTCTGCGAGTTTCACAATCGCAGGACTGTTTGTTTGTCTGCTTGGGAGGACCCTGCTAGCGAGGCAAGACCACAGGACCTCCGTATTGTTTCTTCGCTCCCCGGGGGTCCGTGCAGATTCCAGGTGTCAGACTTCTTCAGTCTTGTTAATGCTTCCATTCCGCAGCCTTGCGCATATCGGTCCTTGCGCATATCGGTTGGTAGACGACTTTAGTCCTGTTAAGTCCTCTGTTCAACAGCTTTGTGCACCTCAGCTCTTGTGCTATCAGTTCTTCTGCATATCAATTGACAAACTTCAGTCCTGTTAACTCTTCACTCGCCCGTCAGCTTGTCAGGGGCCTTGAAAGTTGATGAACGGCCAGTCCTTGCACTTGCCATTGTTCTTTCCATGCTCCTAGGTCAGGGTGAAGAGTTGCTGAATTGTGTCTCTGCTGGTTTCACCAACTGAGATGCCCTGGCCTGAGTCCTTCCACGTGTCTCCAGTTGTCAGGGCCTAAAATAGGAGAATGCTTGTTGTCCTGGATGTGTGGAGGATTTTCTGGTTTTGTTCAGCACTGGGGAAGGAACCAGAGTTCTGAGTTGTGGGAAGGCTCCTCCCTGTGCCTGGGACATGAGGCCCTGCTGTCTTCAGTTTCATGATCGCTGCTCCCATGCAATCCTCCCGTTTTAGAAAATGTTGCCAAGAATTACTTGCAGGCTGTTCTGCAATTCTTAAATTTCATAGGCTAGGTGTTGATAATGCATAGCAGAAGCTAATCTTTTGGTGTAGTAACTGGTAGGCAAGGGGTGTTTCAGAGCATTGTGAGTATTATGAGGCCATGATGTGAATCTGTGATGTGATGACACCTCTGTGTGAGCAGCTGACAGGTCAGGAGAAGACGCATGGCTTGGATGCTGGTGGTGAGGTCACTTCTGGGTTTGTTGCGTGTGCTCAGAGGAGGGCTTGACCCCTGCAGAGCTCTACAGCAATACAGAAATGCAACCCATTAATCAAGCAGAAGTCGATATTCCACATCATCTGACACAAATTTGATTCCACTCCATCATCATGAGTTAGTACTGCTACATTTCAAATGCAGATGATGTTCTGTGGTGAGCATGGCCATGGAGTTGGCCTTTCCGCTTGTTGCTAAGTAGAAGCTTGCAGCATCCTTGCAGTCAGCTAGGGAGTCCAGCTAGACTTTTGAGGCTGCTAAGTGAATGTAGCGCTGGTGTGAGCAGTGGTGTGAGTAATCTCTTCTTGCCAGGGTGTGTGTGTGCTTTAGAAGTTGCCCCTGTCAAAAGAGCAGGGAGCCTGTGAGATTTTATTGCAAGGTCTGCATGCTGTGTCTGTCTTTGAGGTGTCCAGCTGCTTTTATGACACCTTTGGAACTTTAACACTTTAGGGGTCTCTGATTTTCTGTCCATGTATGCAGTCATTGGAGAATGGGTGCAAAGGCTGTTGGAGGAGACGGAAAGAATGTCACCCCCCAAAAAGGGTATGGGCCACATTTTGAAAGAGATTTCTTGTTCAGAGAAGTTGAGGCACAAGCGAGAGGGAAAAGCTGGCCTGATCAGCCACTGTGAGAGTACTTCTTCTCTGCTTCCTGGTGGGAAGGTGGGAAGTGAGCAGGCCCCGGGCTGTGAGTGGCTGTTCAGAGGCAGAGCCTGTTGCAAGGCCTTGGAGGACTAGAAAGGAATGGAAGGTCTGGAGAGTTGGGCTTTGTGTGTTGTGGGGTGCTTGGGGTGCCCTGCGTGCTGCCATGTGTGGTGCTGTGGGCTGTGTGTCGCTGATGCAGAGGTGTGTGTTGGTTGCCAACCCTCTGTGAGGTGTGGAGGTAACGGCGTGTTACGGTGCGAGATGCCCTGTGGTGGAGCCGGGTGGTGGCGCCAGTGTTTTGCTGCTCAGTGTGGGAGGAGGTGTCTGGAGAGAGCAGTGCTCTGCTCCCAAGGCCCAGCCTGCCATCACGGTGTCCTTCTGGGAGACGTGGGTGAGGACTGTTGGTGACCGTGTTGCCTCCTTGGAGCATCGTGGTGCGAGGCAGGGCTGCTCCCAGTTTCGTGGTTTGTGTCAGCTGAGGTTCAGGCTTGCAGTTTCGGAAGGGTTTGATGCTTCCGTGAGTCTTTGGGATTTTACTGACTGCTGGCGAGAGTTCTCTTCTCCCTCCTTAAAGGCTTTCTGCTGAATCTGGACCCTCATTGCATCTTCCCATCTCAGACGCTAATCCATTCCAGTCCCTCAGCGAGATGGGTAGTTAATGAAAGCAGTCAGAGGCATTTCTGCACGTTGTGCCTACGCAGAGCCTTGCAGAGAGGGGAGATGCCCCCTCACAAGAAGTCAGGCCTGTGAGGGCGATGGGTGGCTCTGAGACACCTGTCCTTGTTGAGCGGTGGAGGCGGCATCTGCAAAGCCTCTGGTGCCTTTGGCAAGAGTCTCATAATAGCATATTCCTTGAGGCTGCAATGGGGGAGCCATGTGGAGGTAGCAGGGCTCCAACGCCCTGCTCCAGGCAGGTGCCAGTAGAGGAGGTATCTTGGGGCCTTTTCCAGTGAAGTTTTGATTACCTCCAAGGATGGAGATCTGGGAACCTCTCTGGATCCCTGTGCCGCAGTTTGGCCACCGTCACGGAGAAAAAGGTTTCTTCTTAATGTCTCAGAAGCATTTCCCATTGTCCGATTTGTCCCTGTTGCCTCCCATGCTACTGGTGTGCACCTCCAAGAAAATCCGGCTCCGTCTTCTCTGTGCCCTCCATAAGGTAGCTGTGCACAGCATGAAGATGCCCCTTGGCCTTCTCTTGTCTAGGCTGAACAAAGCCAGCTCTCGCAGCCTCTCCTTTTATGCCCCACGCTGCAGCCCCTGACCGTCTTGGTGTCCCTGTGCTGGACTCCCTGCAGTGTGTTAGCGCCTGTGCAGAACTGGAGAGCCCAAACAGGACCTGGTATACAGACATGGTGTCACCTGTGCCAAAAAGAGGGGTAGAACGTCTTGGTGGCCCTGCTGGCTGTGCTCTCACCAATAGAGCTCAGCACAGAGGGGAGACATTTGCCCCTGCCTGTTGCGACTCTGTAAGGCCAGCAGAACTGCCAGTAACACTCCGATTCTTTCTTTCTTTCTAGGTTGCTCCACTCATGGAGGTTCCCAGTGCAGTGCTAGAGGCGCTGAGGATGGAGGCAGGATGCCAGGCTGTGTCCCTGTACCTGTCAACATCTTGGCCAGCGTCGTGAGCCCTCTGTGAAAGCAGCTGCAAGTGACTGAGAAGAGGCTACGTCTGGATGCGAAGGCTTCCATAAATGCGCCTGTCTTCCCTGGGTGACTTGGGTTGTGGGTTCAGCTCCTGGTACCTCTGCTGTGCTGCAAATTCCGCCTCGCGCAAGTGCTGTTATTGCCAGCCCGCTCAACAAATGCTCTTGTGCCCCCTCCTTTTCCTAGGAGGTTGTGGTGCCATATAGGACGAGTCCAAGACCCTTATAATAGATGCCAGCATGTCTTGAGTGCCTTTGTGTGAGTGCCCCAAAGCGTCCATAGCTTGACCTGAGGAAGTCTCAGAGCTCTTGGGCTGCTGGCTCTGCGAGGGGTGAAGATGTGCCCAGGGCTGGGTTGCCCGTGGCACCCAGCCCTCCGTGCTCTGTGAAGCCAGCTGTGGAGCGCGGACTGGTGCTGCAGAGGCTGCGCAGCCAGGAGAGCTGGCATTTCAGCAGCCGTCCAGTGTGGGGCTGTCTCATTGCTTGGGCCTCATTTCAAAGCCTCTGCACCCTTTTTCCCTTCCCCATCCAAGCTCCTTGTCCAAGTAACTAAAGGAAAGGAAGGGAGGTTCCTTTGGGCTCAGGAGGCCTTCCGGACTCTCAAGTGTTTCTGTGTTGTATCTGTAACTTTTGTATTACTACAGAAAATCCCCATGTCCCCATCCCTAGCAGGAGGTTCGTGAGGGGATGGGGGTGGAAAGCAGCAGCCTGCTGTGCCCAAAGAAAGCAGGATCCTTCCCTCTGAAAAGAGCAGCATCACCCAAGGAGGCAGCTCTGTGCCTGATGTTGTGCTGCTCATTTGCACAGGCCTTGTGAGCCTAGAGTGCCTTGGCCACCTTCTGGTGTTTCCACAAGAGCTTGCCTGAGTGTCTGGGTTGAGGAGCCAAGGGAAGGCAGCGAGCAGAGCAGTGGCTGGGGAGTGTGCAAGTGGCGAGTGTCCTGCATCCATCTCTTCTTGGTGGCACTTGGTTGTATCTAGCAGAAGAGGCAGCTGTGTGGGGCAGAGGCAGTGTGTTGTAGAGTAGGTGGCAGAGCAGAGGTCTGGCGTCAGGTTGATGCCTGGTGCAGTGCCGAGTTGGTCTGAGAGTGTCAGAAAGCCTTTGCAGTGCAGCTGCTCCCTCAGCTGGTCTCTGTCCCTAGAAATGCACTAGAAATGGAAGTGGCATGCTGCTGCCATTGTGTAGGTGCTGCAGTGCGAAGGCTCCCAGCTGGGACTTGATGGTACTAAAGGAAAAGCGAGACCAATTGTTCCTTTTGTGATTTGTCGCCAGGGTGCCAGAGTGGAGCTGTCCCATGATCTGGAGAGAGTCTTGTCAGGAGATGACAGGTGTTTGCAGAAGACTGTTCTGTGTGGAGTGATCACAGCGTAATCAAAGGACGTGAGAGTGGCCCAGATGAGCTTCTCCTCTGTGAAGGTTTGCACTTTTCAGATGCCTTGTGACTCAGTCCCAGATAGAGCAGCAGCAGGCAGGTCGATGCCATTTGTGCTTGTGAGGTGAGTTGTGCCTCTGAAGCTGGTAGGCCAACAGCATGCATGTAGCATTGGTGATGATGGTGAGGTCTCCTGTGTCTCCATGCCTCCTAAAGGGGGAGCAGGCCCATTGCTGCTGTTGGTGCTTTTGTGGTGAGTTGTGCATCAGTATGTGACTGGCGATCAGCATGCACATTGCTGCTGTTTGTGCTTGTTTAGGTCAATTGTGGAGTAATTCGGCCTCAGTATCTGCCAGGCCACCAGCAGCCACATTGCTCCTTTTTTGTATTTGTGAGGTGACTTTTGCTTCACCACCTGATTAGACAGCATCAAGCACATTGCTGCTTTTGTGCTTGTGAGGTCACATGTGCCTCAATGTCTGATAGGCCAATGCTAGTGATGTGGCTGCAGTCTGTGGTTCTGGGGTAACTTGTGGCTGAGTGCCTGATAGGCCAGTGCTGGTCACGTGGGTGCTGTTTTTAGTTATGAGGTCACTTGTGGCTCAGTGCCTGATAGGCCAGTGCTGGTGATGTGGGTGGAGTTTGTGGTTGTGAGGTCACTTGTCATTGAGTGCCTGATAGGCCAGTGCTGGTCCTGTGGGTGGAGTTTGTGGTTGTGATGTCACTTGTGGCTCAGTGACTGATAGGCCAGTGCTGGTCTTGTGGGTGGAGTTTGTGTTTGTGATGTCACTTGTGGCTCAGTGCCTGATAGGCCAGTGCTGGTCACATGGCTGCAGTTTGTGGTTGTGATGTCACTTGTGGTTCAGTGACTGATACGCCACTGCTTGTCCTATGGGTGCAGTTTGTGGTTGTGATGTCACTTGTGGCTCAGTGCCTGATAGGCCAGTGCTGGTCATGTGGGTGGAGTTTTTGTTTTTAATGTCACTTGTGGCTCAGTGCCTGATAGGCCAGTGCTGGTGATGTGGCTGCAGTTTGTGGCTGTCATGTCACTTGTGGCTCAGTGCCTGATAGGCCAGTGCTGGTTACATGGGTGCAGTTTGTGTTTGTGATGTCACTTGTGGCTCAGTGCCTGATAGGCCAGTGCTGGTCACATGGCTGCAGTTTGTGTTTTTGATGTCACTTGTGGCTCAGTGCCTGATAGGCCAGTTCTGGTTATGTGAGTGCAGTTTGTTGTTGTGATGTCACTTGTGTCTCAGTGCCTGATAGGCCAGTGCTGGTTATGTGGGTGGAGTTTGTTTGTGATGTCAGTTGTGGCTGAGTGCCTGATAGGCCAGTGCTGGTGATGTGGGTGCAGTTTGTGGTTGTGGTGTCACTTGTGGCTGAGTGCCTGATAGGCCAGTGCTGGTCCTGTGGGTGCTGTTTCTGTTTGTGAGATCACTTGTGGCTCAGTGCCTGATACGCCAGTGCTGGTTACATGGCTGCTGTTTGTGGTTGTGATGTCACTTGTGGCTGAGTGCCTGATAGGCCAGTGCTGGTCCTGTGGCTGCAGTTTATGTTTCTGAGGTCACTTGTGGCTGAGTGCCTGATAGGCCTGTGCTGGTCCTGTGGCCGCAGTTTGTGTTTGTGTTTTCACTTGTGGCTCAGTGCCTGATAGGCCAGTGCTGGTGATGTGGGTGCAGTTTGTGGTTGCGATGTCACTTGTGGCTCAGTGCCTGATAGGCCCGTGCTGCTGATGTGGGTGGAGTTTGTGGTTGTGATGTCACTTGTGGCTCAGGGCCTGGTAGACAAGTGACTTTCATGTGGCTGCAGTTTGTGGTTGTGATGTCACTTGTGGCTGAGTGCCTGATAGGCCAGTGCTCGTCATGTGGATTCAGTTTGTGGTTGTGATGTGACTTGTGGCTCAGTGCCTGATAGGTCAGTGCTGGTCCTTTGGGGGGAGTTTGTGTTTGTGATGTCACTTGTGGCTGAGTGCCTGATAGGCCAGTGCTGGTCCTGTGGGTGGAGTTTGTGCTTGTGATGTCACTTGTGGCTGAGTGCCCGATAGGCCAGTGCTGGTCACTTGGGTGCTCTTTGTGTTTCTGATGTCACTTGTGGCTGAGTGGCTGATAGGCCAGTGCTGGTCCTGTGGGTGGAGTTTGTGGTTGTGAGGTCACTTGTGGCTGAGTGCCTGAGAGGCCAGTGCTGGTGATGTGGCTTCAGTTTGTGTTTGTAATGTCACTTGTGGCTCAGTGAGTGCTAGGCCAGTGCTGGTCCTTTGGGGGGAGTTTGTGTTTGTGATGTCACTTGTGGCTGAGTGCCTGATAGGCCACTGCTGGTGATGTGGCTGCAGTTTGTGGTTATGACGTCACTTGTGGCTCAGTGCCTGATAGGCCAGTGCTGGTCACATGGCTGCAGTTTGTATTTGTGATGTCACTTGTGGCTCAGTGCCTGAGAGGCCGGTGCTGGTCCTGTGTGTGCAGTTTTTGTTTGTGATGTCAGTTGTGGCTCAGTGCCTGATAGGCCAGTGCTGTTCCTGTGGGTGGAGTTTGTGTTTGTGATGTCACTTGTGGCTGAGTGCCTGATAGGCCAGTGCTGGTGATGTGGGTGCAGTTTGTGGTTGTGATGTCACTTGTGGCTCAGTGCCTGATAGGCCAGTGCTGGTCGTGTGGGTGCAGTTTGTGTTTGTGGTGTCACTTGTGGCTCCGTGGCTGATAGGCCAGTGCTGGTCACATGGGTGGAGTTTGTGTTTGCGAGGTCACTTGTGCCTCAGTGTCTGAGAGGCCATGCTAGTCCTGTGTGTGCAGTTTTTGTTTGTGATGTCACTTGAGGCTCGGTGCCTGATAGGCCAGTGCTGGTTATGTGGGTGGAGTTTGTGGTTGTGATGTCACTTGTGGCTGAGTGCCTGAGAGGCCAGTGCTGGTGACATGGCTGCAGTTTGTGGTTGTGAGGTCACTTGTAGCTCAGTGCCTTACAGGGCAGTGCTGGTCCTGTGGGTGCAGTTTGTGGTAGTGCTTTCAGTTGTGGCTCAGTGCCTGCTAGGCCAGTGCTGGTCTACATGTCTCCAGTTTGTGGTTGTGACTTCAGTTGTGGCTCAGTGCCTGATAGGCCAGTGCTGGTGATGTGGGTTCAGTTTGTGGTTGTGATGTCACTTGTGTCTCAGTGCCTGATAGGCCAATGCTGGTCCTGTGGGTGGAGTTTGTGTTTGTGATGTCACTTGTGGCTGAGTGCATGATAGGCCAGTGCTGGTCCTGTCGCTGCAGTTTGTTATTCTGAGGTCACTTGTGGCTCAGTGCCTAATAGGCCAGTACTGGTGATGTGGGTGCAGTTTGTGTTTGTGATGTCACTTGTGGCTGAGTGCCTGATAGGCCAGTGCTGGTGATGTGGGTGGAGTTTGTGTTTGTGATGTCACTTGTGGCTGAGTGCATGATAGGCCAGTGCTGGTCCTGTCGCTGCAGTTTGTTATTCTGAGGTCACTTGTGGCTCAGTGCCTAATAGGCCAGTACTGGTGATGTGGCTGCAGTTTGTGGTTGTGATGTCACTTGTGGCTCAGTGCCTGATACGCCAGTGCTGGTCACGTGGGTGCAGTTTGTGGTTGTGATGTCACTTGTGGCTCAGTGCCTGAGAGGCCAGTGCTGCTGATGTGGCTGCAGTTTGTGTTTGTGATGTCACTTGTGGCTCAGTGCCTGATAGGTCAGTGCTGGTCACATGTCTACAGTTTTTGTTTGTGATGTCATTTGTGGCTCAGTGCCTGTCAGGCCACTGCTGGTGATGTGGGTGCAGTTTGTGTTTGTGATGTCACTTGAGGCTCAGTGCCTGATAGGCCAGTGCTGGTCATGTGGCTGCAGTTTGTGGTTGTGAGATCACTTGTGGCTCAGTGCCTGATAGGCCAGTGCTGGTCATGTGGGTTCACTTTGTGTTTGTGAGGTCACTTGTGGCTCAGTGCCTGATAGGCCAGTGCTCTTGATGTGGGTGGAGCTTGTGTTTGTGATATCAGTTGTGGCTCAGTGCCTGATAGGCCAGTGCTGCTACTGTGTGTGCAGGTTTTGTTTGTGATGTCACTTGTGGTTCAGTGTCTGATAGGCCATGCTGGTCCTGTGAGTGCAGTTTGTGGTTGTGAGGTCACTTGTGGCTCAGAGCCTGATAGGCCAGTGCTGGTGATGTGGGTGCTGTTTGTGGTTGTGAGGTCACTTCTGGCTCAGTGCCTGCTAGGCCAGTGCTGGACGCGTGGGTACAGTTTGTGTTTGTGATGTCACTTGTGGCTCAGTGCCTGATAGGCCAGTGCTGGACGCGTGGGTACAGTTCGTTTTTGTGATGTCACTTGTGGCTCAGTGCCTGATAGGCCAGTGCTGGACGCGTGGGTACAGTTCGTTTTTGTGATGTCAGTTGTGGCTCAGTGCCTGATAGGCCTTGCTGGTGATGTGGGTGCTGTTTGTGTTTGTGATGTCACTTGTGGCTCAGTGCCTGATAGGCCAGTGCTGGTGATGTGGGTGCAGTTTGTGGTTGTGATGTCACTTGTGGCTCAGTGCCTGATAGGCCAGTGCTGGTGATGTGGGTGGAATTTGTGGTTGTGATGTCACTTGTGGCTGAGTGCCTGATAGGCCAGTGCTGGTCCTGTCGCTGCAGTTTGTTATTCTGAGGTCAATTTTGACTCAGTGCCTGATAGGCCAGTGCTGGTGATGTGGGTGGAGTTTGTGGTTGTGATGTCACTTGTGGGTCAGTGCCTGATAGGCCAGTGCTGGTCACATGAGTGTACTTTGTGGTTGCGATGTCATTTCTGGCTCAGTGCCTGATAGGCCAGTGCTGGTGATGTGGGTGCAGTTTGTGGTTGTGATGTCACTTGTGACTCAGTGCCTGATAGGCCAGTGCTGGTCATGTGGCTGGAGTTTCTGAGTGTGCGGTTACTTGTGGCTGAGTGCCTGATAGGCCCATGCTGGTCATGTGGCTGGAGTTTGTGATTGTGAGTTCACTTGTGGCTCAGTGCCTGATAGGCCAGTGCTCTTGATGTGGGTGGAGCTTGTGTTTGTGATGTCACTTGTGGCTCAGTGCCTGATAGGCCAGTGCTCGTCATGGGGGTTCAGTTTGTGTTTGTGATGTCACTTGTGGCTCAGTGCTTGATATGCCAATGCTGGTGATGTGGGTGGAGTTTGTGTTTGTGATGTCACTTGTGGCTCAGTGCCTGCTAGGCCAGTGCTAGGTGCGTGGCTGCTGTTTGTGTTTGTGATGTCACTTGTGGCTCAGTGCTTGATAGGCCAGTGCTGGTGATGTGGCTGGAGTTTGTGCTTGTGATGTGACTTGTGGCTCAGTGCCTGATAGGCGAGTGCTGGTCATGTGGCTGCAATTTGTGATTGTGATGTCACTTGTGGCTGAGTGCCTGATAGGCCAGTGCTGGTCACATGGCTGCAGTTTGTGGTTGTGATGTCACTTGTGGCTCAGTGCCTGATAGGCCTTGCTGGTGATGTGGGTGCAGTTTGTGATTGTGATGTCACTTGTGGCTCAGTGCCTGATAGGTCGGTGCTTGTAATGTGTGTGCAGTTTTTGTCTGTGATGTCACTTGTGGCTCAGTGCCTGATAGGCCATGCTGGTCCTGTAGGTGGAGTTTGTGTTTTTGAGGTCAGATGTGGCTGAGTGCCTGATAGGCCAGTGCTGGTGATGTGGGTGCAGTTTGTGGTTGTGATGTCACTTGTGGCTCAGTGCCTGACAGGCCAGTGCTGGTCATGTGTGTGCAGTTTGTGATTGTGAGGTCACTTGTGGCTCAGTGCCTTCTAGGCCAGTGCTAGGTGCGTGGCTGCTGTTTGTGGTTGTGAGGTCAGTGGTGGCTCAGTGCTTGATAGGCCAGTGCTGGTCACATGGCTGCTGTTTGTGGTTGTGATGTCACTTGTGGCTCAGTGCCTGATAGGCCAGTGCTGGTCACATGGCTGCAGTTTGTGGTTCTGTTATCACTTGTGGCTCAGTGCCTGCTAGGCCAGTGCTGGTGATGTGGGTGCAGTTTGCGTTTGTGATGTCACTTGTTGCTCCGTGCCTGATAGGCCAGTGCTTGTAATGTGTGTGCAGTTTTTTTCTGTGATGTCACTTGTGGTTCAGTGCCTGATAGGCCATGCTGGTCCTGTGGGTGGAGTTTGTGTTTGTGAGGTCAGATGTGGCTCAGTGCCTGATAGGCCAGTGCTGGTCACATGACTGCAGTTTGTGGTTGCGATGTCATTTGTGGCTCAGTGCCTGATAGGCCGGTGCTGGTCATGTGTTTGCAGTTTGTGGTTGTGAGGTCACTTGTGGCTCAGTGCCTGATAGGCCAGTGCTGTTCATGTGGCTGCAGTTTGTTATTCTGAGGTCACTTGTGGCTCAGTGCCTGATAGGCCAGTGCTGGTGATGTGGGTTCAGTTTGTGGTTGTGATGTCACTTGTAGCTCAGTGCCTGATAGGCCAGTGCTGTTCATGTGGGTGCAGTTTGTGGTTGTGATGTCACTTGTGGCTCAGTGCCTGATAGGCCAGTGCTGTTCATGTGGGTGCAGTTTGTGGTTGTGATGTCACTTGTGGCTCAGTGCCTGATAGGCCAGTGCTGGTGATGTGGGTGCAGTTTGTGTTTCTGATGTCACTTGTTGCTCAGTGCCTGATAGGCCAGTTCTGGTGATGTGGGTGCAGTTTGTGATTTTGATGTCAATTGTAGCTGAGTGCCTGAGAGGCCATGCTGCTCCTGTGGTGCAGTTTGTGGTTGTGATATCACTTGTGGCTCAGTGCCTGCTAGGCCAGTGCTGGTGATGTGGGTGCAGTTTGTGGTTGTGATGTCACTTGTGGCTCAGTGCCTGCTAGGCCAGTGCTGGTGATGTGGGTGCTGTTTGTGTTTGTGATGTCACTTGTGGCTCAGTGCCTGATAGGCCAGTGCTGGCGACATAGCTGCAGTTTGTGGTTGTGATGTCACTTGTGGCTGAGTGCCTGATAGGCCAGTGCTGGTGATGTGGGTGCTGTTTGTGTTTGTGATGTCACTTGTGGCTCAGTGCCTGATAGGCCAGTGCTGGCGACATAGCTGCAGTTTGTGGTTGTGATGTCACTTGTGGCTGAGTGCCTGATAGGCCAGTGCTGGTGATGTGGGTGCACTTTGTGGTTGTGATGTCACTTGTGGCTGAGTGCCTGATAGGCCAGTGCTGGTCACATGGCTGCAGTTTGTGTTTTTGATGTCACTTGTGGCTCAGTGCGTGATAGGACAGTGCTGGTGACATGGCTGCAGTTTGTGGTTGTGATGTCACTTGTGGCTGAGTGCCTGATAGGCCAGTGCTGGTGATGTGGGTGGAGTTTGTGTTTGTGATGTCACTTGTGGCTGAGTGCCTGATAGGCCAGTGCTGGTGATGTGGGTGCAGTTTGTGTTTGTGAGGTCACTTGTGGCTGAGTGCCTGATAGGCCAGTGCTGGTCACATGGCTGCAGTTTGTGGTTGTGAGGTCACTTGTGGCTGAGTGCCTGATAGGCCAGTGCTGCTACTGTGTGTGCAGTTTTTGTTTGTGATGTCACTTGTGGTTCAGTGTCTGATAGGCCAGTGCTGGTCCTGTGAGTGCAGTTTGTGGTTGTGAGGTCACTTGTGGCTCAGAGCCTGATAGGCCAGTGCTGGACGCGTGGGTACAGTTCGTTTTTGTGATGTCACTTGTGGCTCAGTGCCTGATAGGCAAGTACTGGTGATGTGGCTGCAGTTTCTGTTTTGATGGCACTTGTGGCTCAGTGCCTGATAGGCCAGTGCTGGACGCGTGGGTGCAGTTCGTTTTTGTGATGTCAGTTGTGGCTGAGTGCCTGATAGGCCTTGCTGGTGATGTGGGTGCAGTTTGTGGTTGTGGTGTCACTTGTGGCTGAGTGCCTGATAGGCCAGTGCTGGTCCTGTGGGTGCAGTTTGTGGTTGTGATGTCACTTGTGGCTCAGTGCCTGATAGGCCAGTGCTGGACGCGTGGGTGCAGTTCGTTTTTGTGATGTCAGTTGTGGCTCAGTGCCTGATAGGCCATGCTGGTCCTGTGGCTGGAGTTTGTGTTTGTGAGGTCAGATGTGGCTCAGTGCCTGATAGGCCAGTGCTGGTGATGTGGGTGCAGTTTGTGATTGTGATGTCACTTGTGGCTCAGTGCCTGATAGGTCAGTGCTGGTCACATGATGGCAGTTTGTGGTTGCGATGTCACTTGTGGCTCAGTGCCTGATAGACCAGTGCTGGTCACCTGGCTGCAGTTTGTGTTTGTGATGTCATTTGTGGCTGAGTGCCTGATAGGCCAGTGCTGGTCACATGGCTGCTGTTTGTGGTTGTGATGTCACTTGTGTCTCAGTGCCTGATAGGCCAGTGCTGGTCCTGTCGCTGCAGTTTGTTATTCTGAGGTCACTTGTGTCTCAGTGCCTGATAGGCCAGTGCTGGTGATGTGGGTGCAGTTTGTGGTTGTGATGTCACTTGTGGCTCAGTGCCTGATAGGCCAGTGCTGGTTACATGCGTGCAGTTTGTTTTGTGATGTCACTTGTGGCTCAGTGCCTGCTAGGCCAGTGCTAGGTGCGTGGGTGCTGTTTGTGGTTGTGAGGTCAGTGGTGGCTCAGTGCCTGATAGGTCAGTGCTGGTCACATGACTGCAATTTGTGGTTGCGATGTCATTTGTGGTCAGTGCCTGTTAGGCCATGCTGGTCCTGTGGGTGGAGTTTGTGGTTGTGATGTCACTTGTGGCTCAGTGCCTGATAGGCCAGTGCTGGTCACATGACTGTACTTTGTGGTTGCGATGTCATTTCTGGCTCAGTGCCTGATAGGCCAGTGCTGGTGACGTGGGTGCTGTTTGTGTTTGTGATGTCACTTGTGGCTCAGTGCCTGATAGGCCAGTGCTGGTCCTGTGGGTGGAGTTTGTGTTTGTGATGTCACTTGTGGCTCAGTGCCTGATAGGCCAGTGCTGGTGATGTGGGTGCAGTTTGTGTTTGTGATGTCACTTGTGTCTCAGTGCCTGATAGGCCAGTGCTGGTCCTGTCGCTGCAGTTTGTTATTCTGAGGTCACTTGTGGCTCAGTGCCTAATAGGCCAGTACTGGTGATGTGGGTGGAGTTTGTGTTTGTGATGTCACTTGTGGCTGAGTGCCTGATAGGCCAGTGCTGGTCCTGTCGCTGCAGTTTGTTATTCTGAGGTCACTTGTGGCTCAGTGCCTAATAGGCCAGTACTGGTGATGTGGGTGGAGTTTGTGTTTGTGATGTCACTTGTGTCTCAGTGCCTGATAGGCCAGTGCTGGTCCTGTCGCTGCAGTTTGTTATTCTGAGGTCACTTGTGGCTCAGTGCCTAATAGGCCAGTACTGGTGATGTGGGTGGAGTTTGTGTTTGTGATGTCACTTGTGTCTCAGTGCCTGATAGGCCAGTGCTGGTCCTGTCGCTGCAGTTTGTTATTCTGAGGTCACTTGTGGCTCAGTGCCTAATAGGCCAGTACTGGTGATGTGGGTGCAGTTTGTGTTTGTGATGTCACTTGTGGCTGAGTGCCTGATAGGCCAGTGCTGGTGATGTGGGTGCAGTTTGTGTTTGTGATGTCACTTGTGGCTCAGTGCCTGATAGGCCAGTGCTGGTCACGTGGGTGCAGTTTGTGGTTGTGATGTCACTTGTGGCTCAGTGCCTGTCAGGCCAGTGCTGGTCATGTGGGTGCAGTTTGTGTTTGTGATGTCACTTGTGGCTCAGTGCCTGATAGGCCAGTGCTGGTGATGTGGCTGGAGTTTCTGATTGTGAGGTTACTTGTGGCTGAGTGCCTGATAGGCCAAAGCTGGTCCTGTGGGTGCAGTTTGTGTTTGTCATGTCTCTTCTTGCTCAGTGCCTTAGAGGCCCGTGCTGCCGATGTGGGTGCAGTTTGTGTTTGTGATGTCACTTGTGGCTCAGTGCCTGATAGTTCAGTGCTGGTCACATGGCTACAGTTTTTGTTTGTGATGTCATTTGTCGCTCAGTGCCTGTTAGGCCACTGCTGGTGATGTGGGTGCAGTTTGTGTTTGTGATGTCACTTGAGGCTCAGTGCCTGACAGGCCAGTGCTGGTCACGTGTGTGCAGTTTGTGGTTGTGAGATCACTTGTGGCTCAGTGCCTGATAGGCCAGTGCTGGTCATGTGGGTTCAGTTTGTGTTTGTGAGGTCACTTGTGGCTCAGTGCCTGATAGGCCAGTGCTCTTGATGTGGGTGGAGCTTGTGTTTGTGATGTCAGTTGTGGCTCAGTGCCTGATAGGCCAGTGCTGGTGATGTGGGTTCAGTTTGTGGTTGTGATGTCACTTGTGGCTAAGTGCTTGATAGGCCAATGCTGGTGATGTGGGTGGAGTTTTTGTTTCTGATGTCACTTGTTGCTCAGTGCCTGATAGGCCAGTTCTGGTGATGTGGGTGCAGTTTGTGGTTGTGATGTCACTTGTGGCTGAGTGGCTCATAGGGCAGTGCTGGTCGTGTGGGTGCAGTTTGTGGTTGTGATGTCACTTGTGGCTGAGTGCCTGAGAGGCCAGTGCTGCTGATGTGGCTGCAGTTTGTGTTTGTGATGTCACTTGTGGCTCAGTGCCTGATAGGTCAGTGCTGGTCACATGGCTACAGTTTTTGTTTGTGATGTCATTTGTCGCTCAGTGCCTGTTAGGCCACTGCTGGTGATGTGGGTGCAGTTTGTGTTTGTGATGTCATTTGAGGCTCAGTGCCTGACAGGCCAGTGCTGGTCATGTGGGTTCAGTTTGTGTTTGTGAGGTCACTTGTGGCTCAGTGCCTGATAGGCCAGTGCTCTTGATGTGGGTGGAGCTTGTTTTTGTGATGTCAGTTGTGGCTCAGTGCCTGATAGGCCAGTGCTCGTCATGTGGGTTCAGTTTGTGGTTGTGATGTCACTTGTGGCTAAGTGCTTGATAGGCCAATGCTGGTGATGTGGGTGGAGTTTGTGTTTCTGATGTCACTTGTTGCTCAGAGCCTGATAGGCCAGTTCTGGTGATGTGGGTGCAGTTTGTGATTGTGATGTCAATTGTAGCTGAGTGCCTGAGAGGCCATGCTGCTCCTGTGGTGCAGTTCGTGGTTGTGATATCACTTGTGGCTCAGTGCCTGCTAGGCCAGTGCTGCTGATGTGGGTGCAGTTTGTGGTTGTGATGTCACTTGTGGCTCAGTGCCTGCTAGGCCAGTGCTGGTGATGTGGGTGCTGTTTGTGTTTGTGATGTCACTTGTGGCTCAGTGCCTGCTAGGCCAGTGCTGGACGCGTGGGTGCAGTTCGTTTTTGTGAGGTCACTTGTGGCTGAGTGCCTGATAGGCCAGTGCTGGTGATGTGGGTGCAGTTTGTGGTTGTGAGGTCACTTGTGTCTCAGTGCCTGCTAGGCCAGTGCTAGGTGCATGGCTGCTGTTTTCAACTGTGAGGTCAGTGGTGGCTCAGTGCCTGCTAGGCCAGTGCTAGGTGCGTGGGTGCTGTTTTCAGTTGTGAGGTCAGTGGTGGCTCAGTGCCTGATAGGCCAGTGCTGGACGCGTGGGTACAGTTCGTTTTTGTGATGTCACTTGTGGCTCAGTGCCTGATAGGCAAGTACTGGTGATGTGGCTGCAGTTTCTGTTTTGATGTCACTTGTGGCTCAGTGCCTGATAGGCCAGTGCTGGACGCGTGGGTGCAGTTCGTTTTTGTGATGTCACTTGTGGCTCAGTGCCTGATAGGCCTTGCTGGTCCTGTGGGTGGAGTTTGTGTTTGTGAGGTCAGATGTGGCTCAGTGCCTGATAGGCCAGTGCTGGTCACATGTGTGCAGTTTGTGATTGTGAGGTCACTTGTGGCTCAGTGCCTGATAGGTCAGTGCTGGTCACATGATGGCAGTTTGTGGTTGGGATGTCATTTGTGGCTCAGTGCCTGTTAAGCCATGCTGGTCCTGTGGGTGGAGTTTGTGTTTGTGATGTCACTTGTGGCTCAGTGCCTGATAGGCCAGTGCTGGTCACATGACTGTAGTTTGTGGTTGCGATGTCATTTCTGGCTCAGTGCCTGATAGGCCAGTGCTGGTGACGTGGGTGCAGTTTGTGTTTGTGATGTCACTTGTAGCTCAGTGCCTGATAGGCCAGTGCTGTTCATGTGGGTGCAGTTTGTGGTTGTGATGTCACTTATGGCTCAGTGCCTGACAGGCCAGTGCTGGTGATGTGGGTGGAGTTTGTGTTTGTGATGTCACTTGTGGCTCAGTGCCTGATAGGCCAGTGCTCGTCATGGGGGTTCAGTTTGTGTTTGTGATGTCACTTGTGGCTCAGTGCTTGATATGCCAATGCTGGTGATATGGGTGGAGTTTGTTTTTGTGATGTCACTTGTGGCTCAGTGCCTGATAGGCGAGTGCTGGTCATGTGGCTGCAATTTGTGATTGTGATGTCACTTGTGGCTCAGTGCCTGATAGGCCAGTGCTGGTCACATGGCTGCAGTTTGTGGTTGTGAGGTCACTTGTGGCTCAGTGCCTGATAGGCCGGTGCTTGTAATGTGTGTGCAGTTTTTGTCTGTGATGTCACTTGTGGTTCAGTGCCTTATAGGCCATGCTGGTCCTGTGGGTGGAGTTTGTGGTTGTGAGGTCAGATGTGGCTGAGTGCCTGATAGGCCAGTGCTGGTGATGTGGGTGCAGTTTGTGGTTGTGATGTCACTTGTGGCTCAGTGCCTGACAGGCCAGTGCTGGTCATGTGTGTGCAGTTTGTGATTGTGAGGTCACTTGTGGCTCAGTGCCTTCTAGGCCAGTGCTAGGTGCGTGGCTGCTGTTTGTGGTTGTGAGGTCAGTGGTGGCTCAGTGCTTGATAGGCCAGTGCTGCTGATGTGGCTGCAGTTTGTGTTTGTGATGTCACTTGTGGCTCAGTGCCTGTTAGGCCAGTGCTGGTGATGTGGCTGCAGTTTGTTATTCTGAGGTCACTTGTGGCTCAGTGCCTCATAGGGCAGTGCTGGTGATGTGGGTTCAGTTTGTGGTTGTGATGTCACTTGTGGCTCAGTGCCTGTTAGGCCAGTGCTGGTGATGTGGCTGCAGTTTGTTATTCTGAGGTCACTTGTGGCTCAGTGCCTCATAGGGCAGTGCTGGTGATGTGGGTTCAGTTTGTGGTTGTGATGTCACTTGTGGCTGAGTGCCTGATAGGCCAGTGCTGGTGATGTGGCTGCAGTTTGTGGTTGTGAAGTCACTTGTGGCTCAGTGCCTGATAGGCCAGTGCTGGTGATGTGGGTGCTGTTTGTGGTTGTGAGGTCCGTGGTGGCTCAGTGCCTGATAGGCCAGTGCTGGTGATGTGGCTGCAGTTTGTGTTTGTGATGTCACCTGTGGCTCAGTGCCTGATAGGCCAGTGCTGGTCCTGTGGGTGGAATTTGTGGTTGTGATGTCACTTGTTGCTCAGTGCCTGATAGGCCAGTGCTGTTCATGTGGGTGCGGTTTGTGATTGTGTGGTCACTTGTGGCTCAGTGCCTGATAGGCCAGTGCTGGTGATGTGGGTGCAGTTTGTTTTTGTGATGTCACTAGTGGCTCAGTGCCTGATAGGCCAGTGCTGGTCCTGTTGGTACAGTTTGTGGTTGTGATGTTCAGTTGTGGCTGAGTGCCTGATAGGCCAGTGCTAGGCCCATGGCTGCTGTTGGTGGTTGTGAGGTCAGTGGTGGCTCAGTGCCTGCTAGGCCAGTGCTAGGTGCGTGGCTGCTGTTTGTGGTTGTGAAGTCACTTGTGGCTCAGTGCCTGATAGGCCAGTGCTGGTGATGTGGGTGCTGTTTGTGGTTGTGAGGTCCGTGGTGGCTCAGTGCCTGATAGGCCAGTGCTGGTGATGTGGCTGCAGTTTGTGTTTGTGATGTCACCTGTGGCTCAGTGCCTGATAGGCCAGTGCTGGTCCTGTGGGTGGAATTTGTGGTTGTGAGGTCACTTGTGGCTCAGTGCTTGATAGGCCAGTCCTGGTGATGTGGCTGCAGTTTGTGTTTGTGATGTCACTTGTGGCTCAGTGCCTGATAGGCCAGTGCTGGTGATGTGGCTGCAGTTTGTGTTTGTGATGTCACTTGTGGCTGAGTGCCTGATAGGCCAGTCCTGGTGATGTGGCTTCAGTTTGTGTTTGTGATGTCACTTGTGGCTCAGTGCCTGATAGGCCAGTGCTGGTCCTGTGGGTGGAGTTTGTGGTTCTGTTATCACTTGTGGCTCAGTGCCTGATAGGCCAGTGCTGGTGATGTGGCTGCGGTTTGTGTTTGTGATGTCACTTGTGTTTCAGTGCCTGATAGGCCATGCTGGTCCTGTGGGTGGAGTTTGTGTTTGTGAGGTCATATGTGGCTCAGTGCCTGATAGGCCAGTGCTGGTCATGGGTGTGCAGTTTGTGGTTGTGATGTCATTTGTGGCTCAGTGCCTGATAGGCCGGTGCTGGTCATGTGTTTGCAGTTTGTGGTTGTGATGTCACTTGTGGCTCAGTGCCTGTTAGTCCAGTGCTGGTCATGTGGGTGGAATTTGTGGTTGTGATGTCACTTGTTGCTCAGTGCCTGGTAGGCCAGTTCTGTTCATGTGGGTGCAGTTTGTGATTGTGAGGTCACTTGTGGCTCAGTGCCTGATAGGCCAGTGCTTTTCATGTGGGTGCAGTTTGTTATTCTGAGGTCACTTGTGGCTCAGTGCCTGATAGGCCAGTGCTGGTGATGTGGGTTCAGTTTGTGGTTGTTATGCCACTTGTGGCTCAGTGCCTGATAGGCCAGTGCTGGTGATGTGGTTCAGTTTGTGTTTGTGATGTCACTTGTGTCTCAGTGCCTGAGAGGCCAGTGCTGGTGATGTGGCTGCAGTTTGTAGTTGTGATGTCACTTGTGGCTGAGTGCCTGATAGGCCATGCTACTCCTGTGGGTGCAGTTTGTGGTTGTGAGGTCACTTGTGGCTCAGTGCCTGATAGGCCAGTGCTGGTCCTGTGGCTGCAATTTGTGATTGTGATGTCACTTGTGGCTCAGTGCCTGATAGGCCAGTGCTGGTCCTGTGGGTGCAGTTTGTGTTTGTGATGTCACTTGTGGCTCAGTGCCTGTTAGGCCATGCTGGTCCTGTGGGTGGAATTTGTGGTTGTGATGTCACTTGTGGCTCAGTGCCTGATAGGCCAGTGCTGTTCATGTGGGTGCGGTTTGTGTTTGTGAGTTCACTTGTGGCTCAGTGCCTGATAGGCCAGTGCTGGTGATGTGGGTGCAGTTTGTTTTTGTGATGTCACTTGTGGCTCAGTGCCTGATAGGCCAGTGCTGGTCCTGTTGGTGCAGTTTGTGGTTGTGATGTTCAGTTGTGGCTGAGTGCCTGATAGGGCATTGCTGGTGATGTGGGTGGAGTTTGTGTTTGTGATGTCACTTGTGGCTCAGTGCCTGATAGGCCAGTGCTGGTCATGTGGCTGGAGTTTCTGATTCTGAGGTTACTTGTGGCTCAGTGCCTGATAGGCCAGTGGTGGAGATATGGGTGCAGTTTTTGTTTGTGAGGTCAGTGGTGGCTCAGTGCCTGCTAGGCCAGTGCTAGGTGCGTGGCTGCTGTTTTCTATTGTGAGGTCACTTGTGGCTGAGTGCCTGATAGGCCAGTCCTGGTGATGTGGGTGCAGTTTGTGTTTGTGATGTCACTTGTGACTCCGTGCCTGACAGGCCAGTGCTGGTCACGTGGGTGCATTTTGTGGTTGTGATATCACTTGTTTCTTCAGTGCCTGATAGGCCAGTGCTGGTGATGTGGGTGCAGTTTGTGTTTGTGATGTCACTTGTGGTTCAGTGCCTGATAGGCCACTGCTTGTCCTGTGGGTGGAGTTTGTGTTTGTGATGTCACTTGTGGCTCAGTGCCTGGTAGGCCAGTGCTGGTGTTGTTGGTGGAGTTTGTGGTTGTGATGTCACTTGTGGCTGAGTGCCTGATAGGCCAGTGCTGGTGATGTGGCTGCAGTTTGTGGTTGTGAAGTCACTTGTGGCTCAGTGCCTGATAGGCCAGTGCTGGTCTCATGGCTGCAGTTTGTGGTTGTGATGTCACTTGTGGCTCAGTGCCTGATAGGCCAGTGCTGGTCACATGGCTGCAGTTTGTGGTTGTGATGTCACTTTTGGCTCAGTGAGTGCTAGGCCAGTGCTGGTCATGTGGGTGGAGTTTGTGTTTGTGATGTCACTTGTGGCTCAGTGCCTGATAGGCCAGTGCTGGTCATGTGCCTGCAATTTGTGGTTGTGAGGTCACATATAATCTGTGCGAAGCGAATGTGATGGGATGCTCTATTTCTAGTGCCAGGAGGAGAGATGCCCACGTCAGCAGAGTGCCCTGGACTCCAGGCATTGTTTTCTGGCTCTGTGCCTCTCCCCATGGGCAGCAGTGAGAGCATTTCAGCTGAAAGTCTAAGATCTTTTGGTCGAGGAAGTCTAAATCAGCTGGAGCATTTATGCTAATATAGCTTCTGTCGGAAGCTGTAGAATACAACAAGCACTCTCTGGAAAGAAAGGAAAAAAAAGGGGGTTGCGGGGGAAATAACCCTCCTGGCTAGTTACTGGCTGTAGTGGCTTTGTAAGGTTTTTGTGAAAGGGAAAGTGCATGTTGAAAGTGAATGAGAGCCTTCAGTGTGCCAGTGGCTCTTTTAGGCGTAGTCTGAACGCCCTTCTCCTAGGGGTGACCTTTGTAGTGTCCTGCCGTTTGCAGTAACGGTGGAAGATAAATTCCTTGTGCACCCTTAGGAGCCCTTTACTTAAATTAAGGTAGAGTTTAGACAAGACTCTTAAATAATCCCTTTGTAACTCTTTGGTGTGTGTGTATGGTTTTTTGGTTTGTTTTCTTGTTTGTTTCTTTTATGCTGGCAGAGCTTCCAAACCAAGTAAGCAAATCACATCTTTTCTGGACAAGCCCGGTTCCACTGTTTTTATCAAGGTAGTTTCTTTTCTGGACCTTCTCTAGAAAATTGGAGGTATGTAACTTGTGAGGGTGTCCTGAACTGTGCCCTGCAGAGAGGTCAGGTTAAATTGGTTTGCTGACAAACAATTTTCTTCTGTATCCTGCAGTTTGTAAGAATGTCATGTGTACGCATTTACTATTGCCCCAAAGAGTTTTTTTTTTTTTTAACCCTGTTTGTTATTTAAATAATAGCCCACAAGTACTTCTTTTTACGTGTCTGATGTTATTATGCAGATATATGGGTTTTGTAATTATTTTTGAGTAGGTGCTGGAATTAGGGGCCTAATTTGGTCCAGTGTGGAGTCTCGACATTAAACCCCTAGTAGCTGCCTTGCTTCTGTGCTCATGGACTTTCACAGGATATTTGAAAGGCCTGTTTGTCAGAGTTCGGGCTTCCTGCTCAGCAGTGAGCGTTAGGAAGCTTTCTGCACTGTCCCCCATAAACTGGCAGCCCCGTACATCTAATTGTCCTTGAAAGCTGACTCGTGCTTTTTCTCTTAACACTTTGCCTTCCTTAAGCACGCTTGCATGCCAACAGCCATCTTGCAGCCAGTCGAACGCACACCATGGTGTTCCGATTGCCTGATTCGTGTTGTCATCTGTTTCCCCTTGTGTTGTCAGCTCAGCTCGCTTTGAAGCTCAGCACCTTCAAGACCTTCCAGGCTCCTGTCCTAGGTGCCTTGGTGTGGGCAATGCCTGCTGTGGTTGGCTCCTTCCTTGGAGATATTCAAGCCATCTGGACACAGTCCTGGGCAACGTGTGCTAAGTGACCCTTCCTGAGCAGGAGGGTCGGACTAGATGATCTCCAGAGGTCCCTTCCAACCTCAACCATTCTGTGATTCTGTGAACTCTAGGATAAAAAGCAAAGATAAATTCATTTACTTCAGGAATCTCTGTGGATGTCTTGTGTTTTTTTGTTTGTTTGTTTGTTTTTGTTGTTGTTGTTTTTAAACTTGTCCTGGGCCATGAATCAACATGTTAACAGAGAGACAAAGTAGGCCATGAACTGAATTTAAAAGTACAGGTTTTCTTCTTCTCTTAAAATATGCATCCATTTTCTCATCTCTCTTAGACTGACAGATATAGGCCTAAAAGTGAATGTGCCTCTTGTGAAAATAGGTAAAACTAGATGGTTGGATTCCAGCAATGCTTCCTTGCTTTCTGCATCGTAGAACTGCATGCTAATCTTTTGTGTCCATGCAGAGCCTTGATAAAGTTACTGTGTAGGCACCAAGTGTGCATATGTCAGATTTTCTGCGTGTTTGTGACTGACCCTTCTTGTTTCTTGTCATTAGGAAAACTTGGATATGTACTCCTGAGGAGAACTGATGAGGAAATCGCTGACACTCAAGATGGCAGTGCAGGTTAGTTCTGGCTTTCAATTTTCTTTACTGTGTTCTGGCCAAAAGCCTCCTCTGAAACAGCTGAAATGAGTTGAAATACTGGATATTTTTTTAATCTATTCACATTTCTGTATAGCCTTAGCGCTTACAAGCCATAGTCAGGGACTCCAGGGCCCTGCTGGTAAGCTCTGGACAGAGAGTCAGCAAACAAAACCAGTCCTTTTCCCAAATGCTTATAACCGAGCACAAGAGAAAAGGCAAGAGATGGCTGTCAAGAGGTGGGAATACAAGGAAATGCATAGTCCTACTCTGAATGATGAGCACTGCTCTCACTGCAGCAGTAGCCTGACAGTTTTCATGGGTTTTGAGCAGCCCAGCAAGAATTTTCAGGAGGCAAGGAAGACTGCCAGGTGCATATGAAAACCTTCTCCCAAGCGTGAAGGCAGCTTAGAAGAGAACATGCTTCTGCATTTTTGTATTGAGGGCTTAGTCAGTGAGAGGTGCTGTCAGGGCCGGCTCAGAATTCAGAGCTGTTTTCTGGGCACTCAGTGGGAACTAATGTAGGAAGGAGGGTAATTCATGAAAGGCCTTAGCAACTCTGTTTGCTGTGAGAGAAGACACTTGAAGGGTTTCAGGAGAATGCGCTTTGTGATGAAGGGAATAAGTTCAGAAGATGACCTTTAGAGCAACTTTCTGAATGGATCTGAGTGGGGCAAGGCTGTACTTCAGGACAGAAGAGGATGTTGCAGTAGTTGAGCTGATCATGCCTTGAGGAAGAGGGGTAATTATGCAATACCTCGTGAAGGCAGTACCTCGCCCACGTTCCGCAGCCTGTGCAAGACTTGAACAAGGGGAATAAAAACCTATAAAAAGGTTCAAGCCAAAACTTGTATGCATCATAATTATCATCCTGTATGCATCGTAATTAATTGAAGCTCTCTCAGGAGCTCCCTTCTTGACTTGTCCTGCTGTTTTTGGTAACAGCTGTGAATACGAAGTTCAGGGGAAATCAGAGGCAATAGATTCACAAATACAGCTACTTTGCAAGGCTTTACAGTTACTTTGCAAGGCTCTGGCCTATCATATGCCAAAGTCAAGCTGCATATAAGTACCATGTGCCTTTTTTTTTTTTTTTTTTAACTTCCCAACAAAGATGGAATTTTGCTCTCCCAAGGAAGAACATGTAATGCAGTTTGAAATCGGATGCACGACAAATACATATAATGGGCTGGAAACTTCCTAGATCTCACAGTACCTTCCAGGGTAGACTGCACTTGATTTTTGACTTAGTGTGACCTAATCTTTTTTTGTTATTGCCTTTGAAATGCTTGCAGGTGGAAACACGCAGTCTACAGCAGCAATTCCCCATCCTCCGCTGATGATGATGAACAACATTCTGCCCAGGAATCTACTGAAGAGGAGGAGCAACTGCCTGCCTGTGAAGCATTCTCCTCCCTGCTCTTGTACAGAGTCTAAATGGTGGCAATACTTTATGCGTTGGCATAATATGTAAGTTGTTGGCACCGGTGGCTCTTAACTGGGCTCTCTACCATTGGACTTTTAGAATTGATTCTTTAAGAGCAATTGGATTTCTTTGGAGAGGTTAGGCATAAACTCTAAATAGTTTAATGTAAAATTCTGCTGCCCCTGCACTTTACAGTAGGCTATTCAGAAAGAACCCCCCCCCCCCAACAGAAAATGTATAAATAGAGGCAAGGATGGGGTTTCTTTGCCTTCCTTTAACCTAGGACATGGGTTCTGTTGAATTTATCTTTAGGTAAACTGAGGCATCAATACATTTGTGTGCTTGAAAAACTTCTGCCAACACTGAGCTTTTATAGTAGTAGTAAAAAGCCATTTCTTAAGAATTTTTAAAATGCAAACTATATGGAGATTCAAGGTAGAGGGAATTCCTTGCCATAGTTAAAGGCTTAGTGACTTGTGTGATCAAAGGAAAGTATACTCCAAAAGTGTCCTGGTTTAAAAAGGTGCTTTGGGGTTTTGTCGTCTTTGAGTGTTTCATGTACATGTGACCTTGATTAGTGTATAAGCAGGAGAGGGTTATCTGTTAGAAGTCAATTGTAATCTTTTGCTCGAAAGACCAGGTGTTTCCCTTTGTGGGCACAATATCTGAAGATTTAAGAGTGAGCTGTATATATTCTCTATCATCAGGAAAACTCAATTCACAGCATGATGAAATAGAACTGTAAATTCTTCTCTTTCAATAAGGTTAAAAGTACTGCAAATAAGGAAACCAAAACCTTCAAGTGTTTTGCTGCTTTATTCATTGACATTCTCTTCTAAACAACAGCAGGTTAGCTTTGCTAGTTGGTATTTAAGTATCATCTGGAAATGCAGAATACCTTTTTCTTCCTCCCACCTTTACCCTTTCTCCTCAGCTATTGCCGACCAATTCTGGGAGACAAAATCCAATAACTTGCAACTTTTTAAGAAGGCATGAAAGGCTTTGCTATCAAGTCCTGCTTGTCTATCTGGAGATAGATCAGATCCATGGACTAGCAGACTGAGTTTAGTGAACTGTTAAAGATATGAAGTGGAAATGGGAGGAGGCAGATGGACTGGGGGGAAGCAGCAAAAGTTTGTGGAGAAGCTGCAAGGCTTTAGATAGCAGGACAGCATGAGTCGTGATATTTGATGATGTCATTTGAAGGAACAGCAAGAAAGGCTTCAGGTAGAGCCTCAAAGATGTCAATGTCTGAGGTACTGCTACTTGGGCTGAAGGCTTTGAACTCTTTGAGGAGGCCTACGTTAATTGTTATATCCTAAATCCATTTTCTTCTCATCCTCTTTGGAAAGATAAGGTGGAACCTTTGCACCTTGGCTCCTGGACATCAGAGAGCGACATGGCTCCCCCCAGACTGAGGAAATGGAGGACTGTTTCCAGAGCCAGCACTGACCCCTGACCTGGGGGCTTAGCCCTGAACTACTGGAGCCTTCTGTGAGAAAAGGGACCCGCTTTGCTGCCAGAAACTCTTGACGTGCTGGAATTTCAGTATTCAGTTTTAGAAGGGATTTACCAACAGCATCCAAGTTAAGCACTTTCAAAGCCTTTGATGGTAAATGCATCCAGTTAGGGTTTGTGTTTCCATGTTCAGGAAGACATCATCAGCTGGAGAGTAACCTGTTTCATCTTTTAAACACCTTCCTTTAAGGCCAGCTCTCAGAAGCCTGGAAAGTGAAGGCTGTACTCCTCCTGAAGTCTGCTGATGGAAATGGAGGTAGTTGTCTTCCTAAAGTTGCTGAAACACAAGATGGGATTGAGCTTCGTAATTTTTCAAGCTTTGGCCTTCATGAAGCAAGAGCTGACACTGTAGTTAAGGCGTTGAAGTGCTCAACTGATTTCTCTGCTGAACAATGTAACAACTCTACTTTGCAGTGGCAGACTGTGGGAAGGTATGCTTTTAGTGAGCACATCTTGATTGCCTTTTACATTGCACTCATTGCATACACTGGGCGCAGGATATAAACAGCCATCTCAAAGTCACCGCAGTGATTCCCTTAGGCAAACTTCCAGATCTGTCGAGTAAGCCTGTGTGTGTGAGAATGTGGGGAAGGCTGGGTCTGAGTGAATCTTGACTCCGAAAACACTTCAGAAAAAAGTTTTCAGTATTATTTTCCGGCTAAGCAAATGTTAATAGGTTCAGGTAGGGTGCCCTCGTGATAACAGTATCCAGTTGCTCGGGAAAGCACAGCATTCAGGTGCTTCATCTTCACTTAAGTGCCCTTGAAACTGGAAAAGGAAACTCAAAACAATACCTATCCATCCATCTGAATTTGCAAGCAACAAAACTTGTGCATATGCTGGACTGTTGTGTAGTAATGTTGTAAATGGAGCTTCCCAGGAGACTCCAAAAGCCTCCACCTTACGTGGACGTGTGGAACATAAATGAGAGTTGGCGTTGTCCTCTGGCCTGCCTGTGTGCTGGTGAAAAGGAAGTTTGTATGAGAATATTGAGCCATGTAGAATAGGCTGCTATGTAACTAATAACTCTGTATTTATGCAAACTAACACATGTAAACACATGTAAAAAGGATGTAAAATGTAAACTGATGAAAACTGTATCAACCAGACAGATAGTACATCGAGACAAAGTGTCAGAACACACCTACCAAGACAAACCGATGACTTAATAATAGGGTATAATTTCTGCTCTGCTTAAATTACAGACCTAGCTACACAGACAGAAAAGGACCTTAACCTCTGCCTGACTTCAGAGCTACTGAGATGTAAGTCACTCCTAAGGAGCCTCGCAGCTCGGTTTGTGTGGGGCGTGCTTGAGAAAAGAAGCCGAGCCCTTCGGCAAGGTGGATGAGCCTGGGTGCACTGCTGCACCCCCGGGACTGCTGAGTTTTCAGCTCAGGATGGACTTGTGCCCAAGTCAGTCTGGAGCACAAGGCAGGAAAGGTGAGGGCAGGCACTGTCCTGTTTGCCTGGTCATGAATCATAATTTCAAAGGTCATTTTGGAAGAGGTGACCAGCCTTCAAGCTGTCTGAAGAGCTCCCCAGCTCACAGCCTGCTGCCTCATTTCCAGAGGCTCCTTCAGACCAGGTTTCTTGCTCAGGAACATCACAAGCCATTGCCTGTACGTGGTGCCTCAAGCACATTAGCACATGCTGGTGGTACATGTGGACACTGACTAGACATTACTGGTAGATGACCAGAGAGGCAACCATCAGATAACCCAAATGGAGATCTTCCTCTTGTGTGACAGATGAGCCCTCAACCATGTAACATGTGTGCCCATACTGTCACAGCTCTCAAATGTTTCTAGTAAAGGTCCAGCTGCTGTAATACAGTGAATCGTCTGTAAATTCTCTCCCTGCCACCCTGGAGCATGGTTTCTGAAATACTCATGGATAGCTGGTGCCGCTTGCTGGACCAATAGGCTCACTGCCAGCCTTTCATTAACATTTTCCACAGACATCCCTCCATAGCATAAGAGCATAATTTGCCACAAGCAAATATTCCAAAAATCGAGTGTTCCTCAGACTTTTGCTAATGATAGTACCTTTTCTGAGATAACACCCATTTGCCCTGCAGTTCGTATAGCTAAAACCAGATTTTGGCATGCCATTTGACACGCTGCCCAATCATTTGTATTATTATAATCCCAATTCAGATCTCCTCGTGGGCAAGGCTGTCGGTTATCATCTCAGTCTGCCAATTCCCTATCCTTTTTTCAATATCCGTTCTCTATCCCCTGGCTGAAATATCTGTTGAAACAATACTTGAACATCCCCCTAACAAATGGGATGTCCCTCTACTCTTGTACAAAACAGTCAAGCTGCCTTTTCCGGGTCCTCCCACACCTGGGGCATTTGCTGTGCCCATTGAAGTAGATCTCTGGGAGCCCACGGCCAATAAACGCAGGCACGCAAGACCAGTGCCAGTGCTCACCAGATGAGAACCTCGCTGTGTTCTATCTGGGGTGCCAAACAAATAAGATAATCTGTTTTGTTTTCTTTGCTCTCGGGTACTGGTAATGAGGAGCAGGAGTCATATTTCTAAGTTTTTAAGTATTCTTGCTGGTAATAAGGTCCTTCTTATGATCTCAGCCAGGTAGTGAGAAAAAGGAATTTCCAACTAAGCTGTAAAGCCTTGTACCTGCTACTGGCCTATCAGACGCAAAGGCAGAACTGAAATCACATCTGCA